>NW_022475272.1:0-313500 GCF_009193585.1 Aspergillus caelatus
AAAAAAAAAAAAAAGATGAAAGAAAAGGCCACTGCTCAATTTGGAAAAGGAATATTGGGTCAAAAGTGGATGTAATGCCACCACGCGGCACAAACGATCTAAGGATTCAACGGAACTTCGCTTAAACATGACTAGACTACTCCGTATGTGCTATCCCTTTCATCTCCGGCAGCGACCTTGCGCTGGGGATGCGCCAGATTATTCATGGCGGCGAACATAAAGTGTCTCGAGCGAATGCGATGCCATGACGACAGGGGACAGGATTCGCTCCTCTGGACCTGAACGGGTCTCGACAGATTAGACCGGGGGGATGTGGAGGGGACGGCGGCAGGTCAACGGACCAGTCAGAAAAAAGCAAGCCCTAAAAAAAATCAAAAATTTTTAAAAGTTGGTCCAAAAGGGTGAAAGCGATGAGAGGAATGAACAGAACAGACAAGACAAGATCAGACAAAGCAGGAGTTAGAGAAGGTCAGAGGGAGGCGGTCAAGAGACGCAATGGGTCCTCGGCGTACATTTCATATAGCTTCCGCATCGGACGATACAAAGGATTTGCAGGGCAATTTTCCTCGTAGCTGCAACTATGTCGGGCACAGGTCGCCGATTACTATAGTGATTGGATCTCGCGCCGACGATGGGCACAGTCTGCTTCCTGCTCCCGGCGTGCTCCGGGGGACTGGCTCTGTCTGTAAGTGTGTATTCCATTTGTTTCTGGTGCGGTTTCACCGCTCAATCTGGCGCAAACCGGACGAACGATAAGGAGCCGAGGGTGGAGCCTATGCAACATGCACGTTGGGCCAATATCGCTAGCCTAGGTCTGTCTCCTCGATCCCCGGTAACAGGCTCGCGGAATTGCATGTTGGTGCAGTAGTCGCCCGAGATACATCGGTGCCGTACCAATAAGTAAATAGTGTCCCCATCCAGTGTCTTATAGTAGGTTTCTGTCGCGGCTATCATGCATCCCCTTGCATCCCATTCGATTGGGAGAAACAAAAAAAAAAAAAAAAAGAAAAAGAAAAAGAAAAAGAAAAAGAAAGATGCTAAAGCTAAAGCTAAAAAAGAAGAGGAAAAGGGCGTAATATCCCGGTAGGGTCCCCGTTAATGCTCGTACTACTGTAAGACCTCATGCATTATGTAACTTGTGGTCCAATAACTGGACATCGCAGCTTGTCTGCTGATGTCGGTGGAATAAATTATTGATGTGATAACGGGTGGGTGCGACATTGAGAATATGCGTTGCGTCTCTTTCACCACTACTGAAATTATTGGTGTGACGACGATCGACAAAAGAAAGAATAATTCCGATAAACTGTAATCCCCCCCCCCCTTTTTCCTTTTGTTTTCCAAATTTTGATAGAGTTGCCCAGTGAAGCAGTCGGGTAGTGTTTTGTTGTTGTTATGGACCCGCCGTCGAGTGGAGATGAATCAAAACATTGGTGTGTCCCAATCTTGGGTCACACATGGTTTTTCTCGACGTGGCTTCTAGTGGGTTGAAAGAACAATCCTAATCATTTTTAGTAGCCATTCTGACCCGCTACCGGGTGGTTCAATGGAGCCGAGGGCGCTCGTTTGGAGCCAAGGCGATCATGACGTTCATACTCATTTCGGCCATGCGGCCCATTTCCCCCGTGAGCTCTTTATCAAAAAAAGGTCCCCACAGGAGGCGCATCAGTGGACTTTTGCTCGCGAAGGACCACTCGCTCCGTCGTGGAGCGTTCCATAGCCGTTTTAGAAGATCCATCGAAGCCTCGACCGAGGATTTAGGGCATCGGTCTGATAATGTACGTCTGTACGGAACAAGTACTATGTATGTACAAGATGATAGATAGATCAGTTCTTGGTCAAACTGCAGTTACCATTTGGGTCCACTTTTGTATTCCTCAGGGTCTGGAGGAGTCGAATTGCAATTGAGGCCGATAGTTGCAGCCATCCGGCATATTGCCTAAATGCTTGTGTCTGTTGTGTTGACTGACCACTACTACGAACGTTGAGGTGCCTCGGCACTTGTCCGGCTGGAGCTCATGACCAAGGCCTGGGTTTCAGAGACACTTCCGAGATTTTCTTACGGGACCAGGGTTTCCATTAGCAAAGGATTTGCAAGGTTGACGCCAACGGTCGGGTAGTGGCTACTTGCGAAGGTTATTTGTGAGAGACCTCGTCAATTATATTGGCGGTCAAATTCCGTCCTAACTTCCGGGGAAAGAGACACAACTCCTAAGGTACCCATGTCAATGGACTAGTCATCGTACTATGTGATAGATTAGCGGCCGCGGTCCCATATTTTGGCGCTAAAAAAGCAACTTTTTTTTTCCCGTCCCAAGCATGACCGGTCCGGTCCAAATCGTGAAGACAACAGTCATAAAAAATACATCATAGGCCACCTGTCGAGGAATTCCTTGGATTGGGCTGCAGTCTGCGTAAAGAGAATGTGTACTCCGTACGATATTGGTGGGGAATGCTGCAGGTTGCAAGAGGCTTGGGAGCGCAGCTCTTCCTTGCAGTACTTTTTACTCCAACCAATCTGGTTCCGGAACGACGGGAAGTCGAGGTAACGATCAGCTCCAAGGGGCCGTCATAAATTAGGGGCTTTTGCACTACAAACTTCACCAAAGACACAGACAAGGGGGCAAAAAACTCTTCCGTAAGAGTTGCGGTGAGACTCCCTAAAACCGGGTGTCTCGTGTAGTTACCCGTTGGCGGTTACGCCGTCCTCGATCCCCTTGTCGGAATCGCTTGTGTGTACGGCGAGGGAAGGGGTGGGAGTCGAGAGTGTTTCCTGGAATTGCTGTTCAGGATATCTTCAACTGATAAGATCGAAGCATGATATGATGCAAGGTCAAAATCTCAGAAAAAGCAAAGAGACCGATTAGCATTGAGTCCCAACTGCTGGGTCACTGTTCTTGGGACACTAAACTTAACTAGCCGTTAAAAGATAACAGGAGGTACCGATCCACGGACCTATGTAAGCTTAAGCTATGTTTAGGCCTCGTGCAGTGAAAAAAAGCAAATAGTAGTCCTGCGTATCTTCTTCCCAGTTTCTCGGGTCGTCGATGAACAGCGGGGGCCTTTCGAGAGATTACGCATGTTTGCTTTTTCCCGTCTTTTCTTCCCTCCTTGCCTATTCTGCTGTCCCTGATGATCACCTGACCTGACTTCTCATGTTGGTTTTCCGTTTGTTGACAGCAGTCACGTTATCTCTCAAGAACTTTTGACCTCCAACAAAACATTCCATTCACACATACACATACCACATATAACATACATACATCCATGCATACATCAAAAAAGATTTGATTTATCAAATTTTTGTGAATTGCCACCTCCTAGATACGAATCATCATGGTGCAATCTGCGTCTCTCATATCGCGAAAACGCGACCTAATCTACTTCATTTTTTTCGCCATCCACCTCCCTATCATTTTCCGTAAATCTCTCCCTCCTTAACAGGCTTCTCCACACTGATATCGGTACATTGGAACAATACTAACGCACCAATCCAGTCATCGACGCAGTCCCCCTTCTCCCCTCCATCCTCCAGACTAACCTTTCCCACCACATCCGTTCCTACTACATAACAACCTACCATGACAAATTCTTCTCGGAGCCCGCTCCGGCGTGGTTCTCCACCTTTATTGCAATGGAACTTGTCTATCACGCACCGTTGAGTCTATGGGCTCTTGGCGCGTTGCTCAGAGGTAAAATAGCCTAATTTTTTTTCTTGTTTTTTCTTTTTCTTTTTTTTTTTTTTTAACCGTCGGGGATGATGGTGATAGTGGAGTGTAATCATCTCTCGTAAACATCGGAAGCTAACAGAAAGGATACCGACAGATGACCCCCTAGTCCCAATGCATTTGTTGGTGTTTGGAGTTCAATCATTCGTGACCTCGAGTGCTTGCTTGGCAGAGGTCTGGGGCTGGGACGATCGCACGGTCGCCCAGAAGCAGGATTTGACTATGTTGTATGCGCCTTATGTGATGCTTGGTAAGTTTACGTTTATTTTACCTTTTTTTTTTTTTTTGTTTTAGTCTCCTTTGTGGATGTTTCACGCTTGTGGTTTTATGTTTTCTTTATCATCTCCTTTTGTTTCTTTTTATATGGATGGTGGTTTCGGCAGGGCGATCGGTGGCGGCTAACTTGATCCAGGGGCGTTTATGGCGTTGGACATGCTCTTTAGGTTGCGGGGGAAGCTACTGAGTAAGTCTAAGAGCGAGTAACTTGTATGTGGGTTGGGCCCCTGGGATAAACCGGGTAGAGTTGAATATAGGTCTGGGTTGGGAATAATACTACCTAGTAGTACTTCTGAAAGTACTGCAATTTCACTATCACGGATGGAGTCAATGGCAAATTTAGATCGCAATGCGAGGCTGGAATCTTGCGTTCCACCTGCAGTGGAATTACTTAATTTAGGGCTACGTGACTGATCTAAAAAGTAAGAAAAGTAATAAACGAAGAGGCTCCACTTCAATACATGAGACTCCATTTACGAGGCACAGCATAGAACGCATTCACCGCAAATGCAGATAATGTTTGTATTCATAATCGGGGTGACTAGACCGCTACGCTGACTCGACCAGCAGCGCCACAAGGGGCACAGGCCAGGGAGGCCAAGGATGGAGCTGATAATGCGGTAAGCTGCAGCCGATATAACTGAAATGCAGATGGGGGGGGGGGGGGGGGTGTCTCTCTACCAATGACACGCCCCGCCAGTCCCTCAGAGTCCTCTCTCATCCACACAACGACGCGAGTCGATTACAGGATTTTTGGGATATCTGGGCAACAATCGCTGTCTCCACCGCTGAATGACGGCGTGATGCAGCGGTAAGGTACCGGAAACACGTCAAGATTTCGTAATCTATAGCATCTGGAACTCACATGTCATATCAGGAAGCCAATGGCCCCGTCGAGGTCCCCATTAGCTGCATCTAGCGCCCGCATAGCCTCCTCCCGAGTGAAACCGAGCTCGGTGATCTTCGCGATGGAGTCTTGTGGCCACCGGGATGATTGTGCCGGAGCTGGACGAGACGGAGGTGCCGTGGATGAGCTGGCACCACCGGATCCTTGTGCCTGATGAGTAACTGCACCCGTCCGAGCGCCGACTTCGGCACCGTCAGCTCCTTTGACCAAAGGTTCATCCTCGAATTCATCTTGCAGATGCTTAGGAATATCTGCCTCTCCCAAAAATGGCACGGCTTGGTCTTGAATGACCAGTGCTCCCCTCCTGAGGTCGATGCAGGCCTGATGCCGCCTCAACATATCCAGACCCAGGAGGAGATCGATGTGCTTGCCTTCCATCACAGTAAAGGAGCATGGCAAGAACATACTTCCGATCTTGATCTGAGCCGAATGGACGCGCCCCAGGATATTCGCGGTGCCCACTCCTTTAGCAATTCCCCCGTATCGCTGGTCCACCAGACGCATGATGTTGCACGCGGTTGCACACTCGGGGGACATGATAGTGACCTGGGCGCCAGAATCGACGAATGCATTGAGTTTGTGGCCGTTGACTTCGACTGGTATGTACAACATGGTCACGCGACCGAACGCTATGACAGTTAGCAAAGCCATTCTGTCATAGGAAGAAAATGGCTGAACACACATTCCGGATGATGCTCCATGGCATTATGGAGGTTCTCTGTCACCGCATTCTGGCGAATGATCTCTTCAATCTGTCGCTGGTTTTCCGGGTTGAACGGGTCTGCGTTCAACATTGCAATACGGGCCTCCTTCTCAGCCTCTAACTGAGCCTCCCGCCGCTGTTGGTTGAGGAATACGTCGCGGAACCGCTGAGCATCACTGGCTGCATCTGCCAATTCCGGGTTTTGCCGTCGGACAGCTTCGCGCACTCGAGGGTCGCCTAGAATGTGTAACCGGATGGTCTCAGGATCTGGGTTCATTGCCTGACGCCGTTGGAGGTTTTGTTGTGCAGCAGCAGCGCTAGGGCCGCCAGCAGTGCGGGCGGGCGCCTGAGGACTCCGCAGCGTAACATGGACCCCCAACATATCTCCTTCCCCGATTCCAACCTGATCAAGGGTACGTGCATCATCTCCGAGCAACTGATTATTGTAGACGATTCGTTGGGCGCTCGGGGGAACAGCGGTTTCGCTCTCGACAATAGCTTTGAGAAGTTCAACGGTCATGTCCCCACCCACCTCAAGCGATATGATATCAGCATCGGCTTGGTCCGGTCGGATAACACTGACAGTGATACGCCTATATTCATTATTACTTTGGGTTAGATATTATGGTTGATGATCCCCAGGAGGCCCTTTTCGGTTTTCATTTATTTGGTTCTTCTTTTGTTACACTTACATGGTGTCTGAGCTGTAGTGCGGGGAAGCTATCCAAAGCTCCAACGGGATAAACGGGACCCAAGATGCACCGTTTCAAAATCGAAGTCACTAGACGTGTGATGTATTTTGCAAATGATGACGCCGAATTGAGAATAGTAGGTTGAAGATGACGATTTGTCGATTGGGAAAAATCCACAATGGTTATAAAAGTACAAGTCGGCAAGAATAGGATGTCACGAGCTTTGGGAAAGATACGGAGGGGGAAAGGAGGGGGGAAGGAGGAATTAAGGAGGACTAGGAGGACAAGTGTAATAAGGACAGGGATATTTTGGAGAAGATGAGGAGCCGACTAGCAAAAACAAAATAGTCAGATTTCCGGTGAGAGAGGAAAAGGTTAGAATACTAATAGTAGTTGGTCGTCATGAATCAATCGTTAGTTCTTTCTGGTTCCTGAGGACCTCAACCGCGGTCGGCGAATAAATGAGGACTTCTCCCAGATTAGGTAACCATGCCATGCGTCACCATTCTCTCAATCCATGAGTGTCCATCATCTTCTCCCTCTCTTTCTTCTTACTTACAAATTTTTGTCTGGATCTTGATAGAAGCTAGGACCGAAGAAGAAAAGGACAGGGAGAGAGAAAAAAGTATAATAAGACAATTCTGTGTTTTTATTATATTTCTTTTTATTTTGTCCTGTTCAGGTCGCGATATGAAAACTTAAAAATCGGGTGTTCATGTGTGCATGGTGCAGGGTTATTTATATATACTCCGTATATACTTCCTGTATTGGTACTAATTTCCCATATCGCAAAGAGCCTCTCAATTCCCTTCTTTCTAATTTAAAAATATTAGTCTCGGAACCTACATTACTCCGTTTATGGCTAAGCCTGGTCTTTCGCCTCTCTGAACAGTTGGCCTCTTACAATTTTCTGTTTTGCACATATTCCGATCTAGAATTGAAGAGGGCATTCTTCAAGTATGGAGGTGTACAGTACCATACATATAGATTCCATCGGCCTTCTGTGACAGCGGAACATCACGAAGACTTGCAGCAAGTGGAGGAGGACCCTAGGAGCAACGGACTAACTCCGGCATGGTGGTGGTCCAGTTATTGGAAAAGACGTTCTACCGGATTGAGCTAGTTACATATAGGGCCAAACTTCTCCAAAACACACCACCCTCTTAACATGCTAACCTGATCCCCCACTTCCTAGACCGTTAGCGAAGATCTTATCCCTTACCATTTGCTTATCTTATATTTTTATCATCAATATTATTTAAATCGTCCCTCTTCTTAATCTCCCCACTTTTCGTCTCTCGAGTCATAGCAATCACATCATCAGGAAACTTTGCGTGCGGCATATGGCCTCATGCGTCCTCTATCACTAAGGCGCAGTCCTAGTAGTGTTGACGCTAAATGGACACTCCACCTGCAACAGGCAAGTAGCTGCAAAGGGAACGTATTCCCAGCCATTGTGATGGTCTCATTAGACTCATCTTCGAGTTTTTAATGGGGCAATCATAACGGATTATTGAGCCTGCGATGCGACGAGTGGCGTGCCGCGCGGAATAGCTGGGTTGGATTGGCCTTTAAACTGCTAGCGTGCATAGAACTAACGTATGAGGACATTACCTACTTACTCTCTCTGGAACTGACTGCGTACAGGGCGGGTCACATGCAGCCGCACATATCATGCTACTCAGCACATCATAGGTGGACGATCAAGGAAAACTTATCCTCGTGCAGGGAGTGATTATGAAACGTCAGAATTTTTTTTGGGGGGGTACCTTTGCCAGTCTAGAACGGCTGAATCTGACCCACGCAATCACTGCTATTATCGAGCTCGATTCCAAACACAACTCCAGGCGGATTTGGCAGATGATTCTGTTGCGAACGGCACCACACGGTGGCATGGGTCAAAGGCAGGCGACTCATTTTTCCACTCCTGTTGTCTGGAATACCACATGACCGGCACATGTCCCCCATCTTAGCAACCTGGCAGTGGACATGATGACGTTCTTAGGAGGATATCGTATGTGCGATGGATCGGAATTCGGGAATTTGATTTCGAAGCTGGACTTTTTCGCTTGACACACTCATATAACTTCCGACGATACGGGTTGTGCCTGCAATATGAAGAGCGACTAGAAAACCTTGGACCTCTGATTATGTTCCACGCTGAGTTGAAGGCTGAAACGATGGACGAAGTAACTGCTGGTTAAATTGATGATTGGTCTTCTATTACTTCGGCGCCGATATTTTGTCCAAGCCCTGTTTAACGGAAGCATACGGTGTCGCGTTTTAACCCTTCATGTCTAGGTATCGTCACTTATATCCTCGACTGAGTACAGGCTCAGCATTTTGATCTTGGCTCGAAAGCAGGATATCCGCTGGGTTTGCAAGAGAAAATGCCTTTTCCCTCCTTCCGTGGCGTGCTTCTAATATTTGGGTACTGCCTCGCCTTGCTGTACAATCGCTGGATTATCCTAGGTACCACCAGCCGCAAAAATTGTGACTATATGCGTTTCTAACAGCTTGTGAGAGATTGGCGCATGCTTTCGTGCTGTGACTACCGAAGACCGATGTACAGTAAACAGGCTCTGGAGAACCAGCTGTCCAATGTGGCCCTATATGTTAGGGTCTGTGTTGCTCTAGTACAAGCATCTATGCGGATTCAAGCTGCACAGAAAACTTCACACAATATGAGTGGTTGAACTCTTCATGCCCGGAAAATATAATAGTCGATAATGGTTTGCACTGAGAGAAAGCTGGGAAGTATAAGAATGGGTAGTGATTGTAAGGGTAGGTACAAGAGATGTCGGCTGGGTCGCTTTCTAATAAAGTTTTAGAAAATTCAGCACAAGGAGGTATCCTAACAATGTCTGTCACCCTGCAACCCGATTGACACTACGGCAAGAACCGCACCGCTCCAGAAATTCACAATATTTAAACTAAAGAATATTTGCATTAAAGCAGAGGGCATCCTGTTAAATTTTGCATATTAGCTTTTGCAAGACTGAGGCATTCAAGCCCGTACTTGATATTTTACTTGACAAGGTACACAGCACCCAGTGACGCATCCTGCACACGTGGATAGATGGCCATAATACTTTTAAGGGACTTGTGTTGGTTCACAGTCGCTAAGTGCTTAACAAATCTTTGTGTGTTAGGTTCATCTGTACCACCCCGGTGGTGAACGAGGAATCGGACGGCGCTGTCAACAGGGAACATGCTGGCTTGGCTTACTGCCGACAGCTCTGAAGACAAGGCCCGCTTCAGCCTGGCCTTTGGCACAGTTGATGCCAATATCTAGCTTGAAGTGCGCAGCTGATACTTCAAAGCGAAGGTAGTCATCTGTAAGACCTCGACGAGATGGGAGTGAAGGCGGAGAAGCTAGATGCTGTTGTCAACCGCAGTTTAATATCTAATATAGTCTCCAGAGCCCTTTACATGAGTTCACTAGAAGTCTTGCGAGCTCCCCACCCTTTTCTATACAAGCAGCTTGCAGAACGCAGCATAGATGTGAGGAAGCTATCACGTTACCTCTAGGAACATGATTCATATCCATATTCTACCATCCTGTCCCATTGATCACCATGCGATAGAAATAGCGCCTGCATATGGCGATAGACGAATATCAGCCTGAGCCTTGTTGGCATTGAGAGAATATCGAAAGGTATGAGCCTACTAGCAACAAATTCCTCATTGCGTGATCGGTTTAGTGGTCCGTTCACGTGCACGCCATAAGTGTTTTGTGCAAGAAGGATCATCGCTGCAACCGTGTAAATCCTTCGTCTGAAATTACTTAGGTATTGTTCAATGGATTCCACGAGTCGCTCTGCATGACCACGCTCCATTGAGATACAGCCAGAAGACACCGAGGCTCGACTAAGTGGGAGAGGCGAGGATTTGAAGGCCAGACCATCTCACAGGTGGTCCCTCCTTGAATCATCTATTGCGCAAAGATAGACAGCTGTCAGTTCTTATCAACTGGATATGTACATATTTGCTTCGCCTATGATTGGCTTCGATTATATTCCCCAGGACTTTACCAGGTCCCACTTGCACAGCTGTTGTCAGGATGGGATATGATAGGGATATGATAGGGAGGTCGTAGCTGTTTGAGGTGCGTCGCTAGTGGTTCCATTGTCATCATGACGGTATCTCTTGAACATAAATTGTTCTCCTATCAGCGTATATCAATTGGCTATGGCATGCGATTAGCTACCGTAGTCGGCCTCTTGTACGACTTCAATTGTCTTATCCCTCAGGGGCTCATTTGGATTCATGCATTTCGGCTGTCAAACAAACTTCGCCCAGTTTCCGTCCACATTCTTCAGTATTGGTGTGTGTATTCTGTACCACAATGCCGGGCTGCACATTTTAACGTCGAACCATGATAGCGATGCCGATGCCGGTATTGATGGGGACCCATCATCCGAATTTTTCGCTATTGTACGACAGGCTATCGCTTAATTGGGGCATGCTAATAGCAAGAACACAAAGAATTGAAAAGTATAAACGTGCCAAGGTATTGGTGGGGTAATTTCCGGGTCAGTTCATCAACGAACGAGTGGCGTTTCCATCTCATCTCATTTGGCAATTAGGTAACTGAATATCTTCACCAGTGCCGTCCTCAATTCTGACTAAGGGCCTCCACACAAAGCCCCTTGGATGGTGCCCATGGTTCAAAGACCAGGTCTACCCTCGGGATGGGAAGAAGTGAGAGCAAAACATGACATTTATTAGGTTAACGGTGAGCTTTATGTATATTCTTTGTTGGTGGGTATCAGATTAGATTGATAAAGCAGGTCCCACTCAGGACCCAAAATGCGGGCTTGGCGGGCTTTCCCGGCCAATGGCTGAGAGCAAAATACGAGATCATTCCATGCTACGCCTTGGGAACGGGACATTCTTGGTGTCTTTTGAGGTAATTTTCCCTGTCCCAGCCGCTTTAGAACTCTAGATTCCTAGGCAATGTCTCGGTCATGCCGGGATCATTTCGAGACTATGACCCAAGAAAGAGCGCTTGCAGATGCCTTATCAGATATGATTCGCTCACCTTTCTCGTCATGATATATATATTTTTTTTTTTGTGGTCACGTTCAGACATGGTCCCTTTCTTTTTCTTTTTCTGTTCCCTTTTCATATTGCTGTCCCCTCCCCCTTTACCTCATAATATAGTCTTGACGACATTGTCCTCTTCCTTTGCTCTCATATACCGATAACGACGAGGGCAGTGCAAGATGTCCGCGGAAAAGAATCCACATATTCAAGATGCAGTCCAAACTCACGAACTTCAGGACGAGGCGGAGTTTAAAAGTCCAGGTGTCAAACGCATCGCAGCTATCTCGTCGCAACTGGGGCTTGTAGCTCGTGTCTTTCTGTTCTTTGGAATCTTTTTGGTAGCCTATGTATATGGCTTGGATGGACAGCTGCGAGTGACTTATCAGGTATGTTACCTGCTATGATACCCTTGTTTTTTTTTTTTTCTCCTTGATAAGGAACTAATGTCGACAGCCTTTGGCAACAAGTAGCTATGCTAAGCACAGTTTGCTTCCTACGATCACTGTTTTACGTAATGTTATTGCAGCTGCCGCACAGGTAAGGCATTGCATCCTTTTTGCTGTCCTTCACTGACACTTAGAGTGACAGCCAACAGCTGCAAAAATCGCCGATGTCTTCGGGAGAGTAGAGCTGATCTTCGTCTCGGCTTTCTTCTACACTATTGGTAGGAATTGCCTGTATATTGGATATTGAACACTGCTGACGCACTCAGGGACTATCGTGGAGGCTTGTGCCGACAACGTCGAGACTTTCTGCGCGGGCGCTGTTCTATACCAGGTATTTTATTCTCCTCGAGTGTTGTATACTATGAACTCTGACTGGAGCGTTGTCCTTAGGTCGGATATACGACGATGATTCTACTTGTCGAAGTTCTAGTAGCAGATACGACTTCCCTTCGATCCCGTCTGCTCTTTTCCTATATCCCTGCGACTCCTTTCCTTATAAATACCTGGGTTGGTGGCGACGTCGCCTCTGCCGTGTTGAAAGTCACCAGCTGGCACTGGGGCATTGCAATGTTTGCAATCATATTTCCTAGTAGGTAGATTTCTTGCAAAAGTGGGATCTTATCTGATTCATGCTAGTTTGTACCATCCCTCTCTTTGCGACGCTGTTTGTTGGACATCTCAAAGCCAAAAAGGCCAATGGCGAGACATATCAACATCCTATTCGGCTTCTAGGTGCAGGGAAATTTGCTAAAGAATTGTTCTGGTACCTGGATGTGGTGGGAATCCTGCTTTCGATTGCTTTCTTAGCTCTTATTCTTGTTCCATTCACGATCGCCGGTGCCGCGGCCGAGCAATGGAAGACTGCGAAGATTTTGGCACCGCTAATTATAGGTTTAATCTGTCTGCCCCTGTTTGTCATTTGGGAGCGTTCTTACGCCCGGTATCCCATGGTTCCCTTCAAAGTAAGCGGTTGTGGATTCTTTCTCGAGCAGTCACTAACAAGATGTAGCTGCTCAAGGACCGCGCGGTTTGGGGCGCTCTCGGCATAGCAACGATGCTCAACTTAGGTATGTCGATGTGAGTGTGGTGTCTAAATACTATGCTAATAACCCTGTAGCTTGGTCATTGCAGGGCACATACCTCTACACCGTGTTGCAAGTCGCGTTTGACCAAAGTATCCTCAGTGCATCACGTATCTCGTCTCTATACAGGTCCGCTATAGCCGCAATGCAATTTGTTCCCCCCCCAAAAAAGAAATCTTCTGACATCACTAGCTTTGCATCCGTTATAACAGGATGTATACTCGGCGCGATTATTATCAAGGTAAAACAACTGAAGCCTTTCATAGTTGCCGGAACCATTCTTTTCGCGGTGGCTTTCGGCATTCTCATACAGTTTCGCGGAGGAACAGGTAGCTCAAGTTACTCTGGTATTATCGGCGGAGAGATACTTTTGGGTATTGGTGAGTTGTTATACAATGACTAAGATGGTTAGCCCAAACTGATTTATGTTGTCAGCGGGTGGCATGTTCCCATACCCGGCCCAAGCAAGTATACAGGCTGCCACAAAACACGAGCGTGAGTACAAATCTCTATATTGAACGATCTAGTCTAAGATTTATAGATGTCGCTGTAATCACTGGTCTGTACCTGGCGTTGTACAACGTTGGAAGCGCTATAGGGGGCACAATTTCTGGCGCTATATGGAGACAGAGGATGGGTAAAGAGCTCACTAAGCACCTTGGTACTGCAAATGCCACTCTCACCGATTTGGCTTTTGGGCAGCCTTTTGATTTTATCGTTTCATATCCTGTCGGAACACCTGAGCGGGAAGCTGTCACCCTAGCATACAGAGAGGTCCAGCGTCTCCTTTGCATCACTGGCATATGTCTGACGGTGCCTCTGATCGTCTTTTCTCTTTGCATCCGCAACCCAAGGTTGACGAAAGATCAAAGCCTTCCCGATGCCGAACGGGAGGAGTAAGTGCCGCCCTTCAAGCTTGCTTATTTAGCAGTGTGAGACAATGCAAGACTGGCGTTCCTGTGCTAGAACCAACCTCAGCTCGGAAGCTTTACTCCTTTCCGCTAATATGTGCTGTGTGAATGGTTGAAAGGCCGGCGCATTCGAAATTGTCAACCTAATCGTGTTAATAGTTGTTAGTATTTGTATAATCTGGCTGATATTGATGAAATTCAGCGCGCCTTAGAGTCTTTAGTGAAAATCTAGACCTTTATATGAAAGCGAACCACCATACACGATATAGTTTAATAATCCACAGATAGTCCTGTGAAGTAGTTTAGTATTCAATGCATCTCACTTCGTCAGTAGACATACGGTCGCCTTATCTCAGACACAGGTCGCCTCGCTTTTGTTTCTGTTCTTAAACCATCTAAGCTGCTTGTTTGTGAAGAACAAGGCTGATGCGAAAGCGAAGTTCCATGCATCAGGTAATGTTTTCTGTTTGCTTCTGTTCTTGCCCGTGTCCAGCGAAAGTCAACTATTCCCTGCTACGCAGAAAAGTATTATGGGCCATTAAGAAGTTACACAGGGTCAATAGCTTATAAAATGATTGGGAGAGACCTTATTTCTCCCCGTCAAGAGTGGAGCTCAGGTCTTGTCTGATCACCCCTTCCAGGCCCACAAACTCGGCATCAGTCCTGAGCCAGGCCCTCAATATCTTTGCTAGAGTCTTTCGAGATAACCTAGGGTGTCCTGCCAATACAAAACTATTATTGAATAAGTTGCATTCAAGCGCCTCAAGCGCACATATCCTACAGGTGCCTGTCGTACTTAACTAGTAAATGACCTTTTTTGCCAACCTTTAATTCTCAGTTAGTTACTCCGAACACCCCGTGTGTAACATTATTGGAAACGTTACAACACGAACAACCTTACCACGTGGAGCGACAGGAAGGCTCTTCTGGAAATCCCAGAGAGGTTCCACCAATAGTCCGCAGCGCACATGAATAGTGCTATGAAGTACGTAGGTGGTATATATTCGGTATACCTTGCTTCGCCGGCTCGGCTGGGGGCTAACTTTCCGACCAAGAAAACATGATTAGTATAAAACCTCTTGGCTGGGGACTATCATGGCATGCCCATTGCCATGATGTTATATGGGAGTCCACTTTAACCCGCTCATTGTGATGATCAGAGCGGATAAGGAGCGTTGCTGGAAATCCGTCATTTTCTATGATCTGTGACCGAGTTGCTAACGGTTGCGTACGTAGCTGAAGGGACTATTTCCGCATTAGTCAAGCCCCTTCACCTGGTACCATTATAGAAGCATGCTTTGTGGGCGTGAAAGATTGTTTGCGAATAGTAAATACCCACGGTCAGGTGGTGTATGGGCTTGGAGGCATGAAGAAGTCGATGAGTTTCAGACTCCAGAGCTTGCTGGTGCATATGCTCAGTGTATGTGTTAAGGAAACCCCGAGTTGTGATCTTGATCTATGCAGTGAATATAGCCGATATTACCCGCTCGATATCCAATATTATCTTGTTGGCCTGTATACCGAGGAAGAATGTCGAAAACAAACAACCTACTTCGAATCGTAATGTCAAGAAATATCGCACGGGCCCTATGGAGTCATAGTTCTAGCATCTTCTGTAAAGTGGATACGACACGTGAGACCGAAGAGTAGTAGATGAAAAGGAAACAATTAAGCGAAGACCTCGAACAGTGCGCTCCCAGGGTTGAGGATATATCTCCTTGGGTTGCCGCTCTTTCTGCCATATAATGCTTGGTGATATCATGTGGAGCTCAGGGCTATGCTCAATAGACTAGCAGAAACCATCTTCTTTCGGACACGGTAACTGGCCGCTGCGGCACTGCGCCTTTAAGGTCCATTGATTTCGATACACATCAGGGTCTCCGCAAATATGATTGAAGGATAGACTTTCTACCAGAACTGAGGATTGCTACACAGTACTACCCGAAGTAGTTCTTCCGCCTGTTATGATTCAGCTAGCATTCCGTATACTGTTGCAGTCGTCCGAAGAAATGAGTTTCTTGGGCTGGTTGATACGCTTGAAGAATTAAGAAAGGGGCCATATTTCGATGACATTATCAGGGTGGTACGCCAGGACTTACCAGCTGAAGACCCGTGTATCATGAGTCTTTTTGCAGACTGACTTCCTGGCTCCATAATGGAATCCTACGTTCGGATATTCCGATGGGGTCGTATCAACACAATTGGCGAATACTTCCATGCTAGGCTATGGGCTGTATATTCCACTGTGAAGCTAACGCTGGAACTTGACGACTAAACAAAGTTCCAGACCCTGCAAAACATGACTCTTGTCCCTTGGTTCGGTCCGCGAGAAAATTGTATCTGTTGCATTAGGGACCCATTGCTGTGACGAGAAGGGTGTGACTTGCACCTCAACTTCCAAAAGGAGGAAACTAAATGAAGGGTTGCTGCCGATCGTTATGGGACGGCATACGTATTCCCTCCAATTATGTATGATGACGCGACAAAAGGGCTCCTCTAATTGCCAAAAGGGTTGTGATTTTCTTAGCCAGATATCTTCGAGATAGATGATCGTTGAGCGGGGGAGCAAGCTGGAGTATACCACAATTCACAGTATACACGACACGCAGAATGTAACCTGCGCATTATATTCGGTATGATAAAGACGTGCTATGAAATTAATACACGTTGGTTAAAGACATACCCTCGTTGGTTGTTGGTCTTACCCAGTCTACAGGAGCCCGTGTGGAGAATCCCCCGGGCCACTTTCCGACTTCTTGGCATGTCGGACGATTTGCTGCGCCACGATGCTAGCCCTAGTCTCCGGGGTTCTGTGCAGTCGGATCAGGTATAATTCGCAATGTGCAGCTTCAATGTGGGCCCTTCTAAATGAGAAGGGTCATTTACCGCTTATCCGACATCATAAGTCCGCAGTAAAGCTGCAAGATTTAACAGCTCCCCAACCCAGAGTTAATGCCAAGAGGTGCGGAGACGGCAAATGGTTTACTCCGTAATGCATGAATATTGGCATTGTTGGGCACTGAAACAGTTAATATAAGCTTGTGGTCAGTGTTCGTTCCAAGTCTCAGTGATCGGCACCCACTTGCCCTTTGCAAGCGACCTGCTAGAGATCAAGCCTTTGGGAAAACTTCGGAACATTCTTATCCAGCCGGAATATCTGCAATCTGTTTCAGCTTGGTCCCGAAAGAGTGCTTTCGACTTGGAGGAGAGTAGGAGGAAAATATTGAAACGTGCCAAGGGTATCTATATTCCGCCAATGACTCGAGCAGGGGAGAGTGCATACGGCAGCATAGCAGACACATTGAGGCTATAAAACCTCTGCATTCCCACGGCCATGAACCTTGGATTTAAGCAGACAAAAATCATCTTTTCTTTGACTTACCGTGCCCTTCTTTGAAACGCTCTGGGAGTGATCCTTTCTTTCGAAAAACCAACTTCTTCAATCATTCACAATGCTTCCTAAGGCTGTCCTCCTCTCTCTCCTCGCCTCCATGGCACTGGGTGCCAGCGAGTTCCCTATCCCCGAGTCTGCTGGCACTGAGACTTTCAGTGAGCCCAAGGAGATCGCCGCTGGAGAGGTCTTCGACGGTGGTTTGAAGACTTACGGCCGTGGCGTCGAGTGCACTGGCCAGGATGAGGGTGGCGACAGCGACGCTGTCTTCATCCTCCAGGAGGGTGCTACCCTCAAGAACGCCATCATTGGCACTGACCAGATTGAGGGTGTCCACTGCGAGGGTGCTTGCACCATCGAGAACGTCTGGTGGGAGAAGGTCTGCGAGGGTATATGCGCTAGTATTCTTTATTTATTCTCGGATGAAAACTGACTTTGTTGCAGACGCACTCTCCCTCAAGAAGGGTAACGGCCCTTACAAGGTCATCGGCGGTGGTGCCCAGGGTGCCGAGGACAAGGTGATCCAGCACAACGCCGGCGGTGAGGTCAGCATCGATGGCTTCGTCGTCTCCGACTTCGGCAAGCTCTTCCGCTCCTGCGGTAACTGCGATTCCCAATCTCAGCGCACTGTCACCATCTCCAATGTCAAGGCCTACAACGGCAAGGTCCTCGCCGGTGTCAACGAGAACTATGGTGATGTCGCCACCATTACGGACACTTGCGCCACTGAGGTCAAGGACATCTGCACGACCTACGAGGCCACCGAGGGCTCTGGTGAGCCCGAAGAGATTGGCTCTGGCCCCAGCGACTCTTGCGTCTACACTGACCCTCTTCCTTCCTGCTAAGCGCATTCTCAGTGTATCTGAGGGGACATTGGGACATCTTGGGCGCTTTTCTTGCTTGTACTATTTGTCTCCCTGCAAGGCAGTCAAAGCCAATCATACTTCGCTGTCTTCCTGTATCTAATAATATAAAGAATTTGACCCTTCTCTGATAGCACCCCCCCCCCCCCGGGGCTGTCCGAGCTGGATTGGGATCAACAGTTATTTCATCGTACAACTAGTAGATAGTGTGCACTGCGAACATGTTGCAGAGTAATCCCTCACATCATACAACTACTAACAACCCGTGGAAATCTTCATGCGCCCCATTAATATGATTTTGTTAATGGGGCGCTTTCACTATAGGGTGAATAAAAATATCATTGTAAATGATACTTTATAATGCCAAAGTCTATCAATAAATATGATAGGTAGATATATTGGTGATATTGCTCAGATTTAGTCTAAACGTTGTGTGGCGCCGGCTCTTTCTCCCCCACCCTTATATATTTATAGTCCCAATAGTATTAAATCATTTAAATCAAATGCACACTTAATTGATCTCCGGCAGTAAATTCTCCAAAACTTCGCCATCTTCGCTGAACTCAGGGAAGTCAACTTATATTCCGATCTATCGATTGGCGGACCTGCCAATTAAACAGAATATAAAAATAATAGAATACACTTATAGCCTAATACTAGAGTATAGAACTAAACCTTGAGAAATGGACCTCGACAAAAAATTAGAAAAGAAAAGGATGAAAGACAGCATAAGAATAGTCCAGACTGATGAGGGTTAGGTATAAAGCAGGTTCCAGTTAGTTTATTATTCCAATGTCTGATACTTATCTATCCAACTATGTCTAAGTCCGAAGATTAACCGTACGGCATACCGGTAATAACCATACGGGAACCGGTAACCCCACAAAAGATTCCCACCGAGCTTAACTCCGACCCAGACACGGTCCGTCAGCGAAACGCATAAGACCGTCGACTTACGCCTCCATAGTTCGTTCCCGAGCATCCACCACTCCCCAGGTCCTCAACAATGGCGCCCGCAAGCGAGATCCCCAAGCGCGATTCGGAACAGCTTATACCGATTCGGACACAAAAAAAGGAACCCGATGACTGGAAGGGTCTCACGGACTCAAAGGAACGGCGACGGCGCCAGAACAGGATCAACCAGAGAGCCTATCGTGCGTATACCCACTAAAATCCCACCCAACCTAAACCCTAAAGATCAACGGGTATACAAGAAAAGAAAACCAGATATTAACCAGAGAACTCAGGCCAACGTAAACGAGCCGAAAAGCTCGGGCTGACCATCAAACCCGAAGAAGCCGAGTTCAGCACAGCATCTTCATCTTCATCTTCATCGCAATCCCCACCCACAACCGCCCTAACCACTACCCGATCAAACTGTCCCACCCCCGAGCAAACCGCCGCTATCCTCGACCTCTTCAGCAAAACCGCCTACCAGAGCTACATCCTCGGCTCCCCAACCTCCGACCACCTCCTCACCCTCGCCAAAGTCAACGTCTTCCGCGCCTTCGGCTCCATCATGACCACCCTCGGTATGCCCAAACACCACGAATGGATGCACGACGACGCTATCTCCCCCTTCACCACCCTCCGCCCCGGCTTCACCATCCCCTCCACGATCCCCCCCAACCTCCGCCCGACCCAACTCCAACAATCCACCCCCCACCACCCCTGGCTCGACTTCTTCCCGCACCCGCGCATGCGCGATAATCTCATCCGCGCCGGCGACTTCGACGATGAACCGCTGTGCCTGGATATCATGGGGTTCTGGGATATGAGCACCGAGAGCTGCGGGTTGTTGGTGTGGGGGGATCCACAGGATCTGGCGAATTGGGAGGTGAGTGAGGAGTTTATTCGGAAGTGGCCGTGGGTGGTTGGGGGTTGTGGGGAGTTGTTGGTTTCTACGAATCGCTGGCGCGCGATGAGAGGGGAGAAGTTGATTTTTAGATATCTTTAGCCTTGTTTCTTTTTCTCCTTCTTTTTATTCTTTTTTATTTTTATAAAATGGGATGTACAGTGATCTAATTGGGGTAGGTGAGGGGGTTTGTTTTGGGGGTATGTATGTGTAGGTGTAAGTGTATGTGTGGAGTTGAAAGAGGAAGGATGAATAGTCTTACTACTAGTACTAGGTATGTATGTACTTACTATCTTGAAGAAAGAGAGAGAGATGGCATGATGAGATCATCAAGACCCTTATCACCGGCGCTAATGCACATTGCTTACGCGCTAGAGCCCACTTTATTTTCTTGATTGCTTGGGTCATCCAATCATAGGGGTTGGTGTGGACTTGGCCCGTTCTTTTCAATATGGTATTGTATCGTATTGAACGGTATGTCGTCTTTGATTCTAGGCTTGCCGGGAATCGATATAAGATACAATGCCGTGGCATGACCCGCGTCAACATCTCATCGCAATATCAAGGACAATGGAAATGAGCGGGATGAGTGTTTTGTCGTATAAGCATACTCCGGAGGATTTGCGGAGGGGGTTAAAGGAGAGTTTGCAGGCGTTGGGGACGGAGAAGATTGATATGTGGTATGTTCACTTTTCTTTCTCTTCTTCTTTGTGGTTAGTGGGGGGATTTGTTAATGGGTGTAGGTATCTACATGGACCGGATCGGACTACGCCGTTTGAAGGTGACTCTCCGGGAAGTCAACGAGCTTTATAAGGAAGGCTACTTTACTCGTCTCGGAATAAGTAACTACATGTCTTGGGAGGTGGCTCAGATTTGTGACATCTGAGAGAATAACTGATGGATAAAACCGACTGTATATCAGGGAATTTACTCGGCTATCCACCATGTCATTGAGCCTGAGCTATTTCCTTGTCTTCGGTACTGTAATATCGCCCTTTATTCGTTCCAGCCCTTGGCTGGGGGCGTTTTGACGTCGCGCTATCGGAGGGATATGTCTGATGAAGAGCACGAGCCGGGGTCGCGGTTTGATCCGAAGAGATGGCAGGGGAACTTACATCGGGGACGCTATTGGAATAAGTTTTTACTTTGATGCGCTGGATATTATTCGGCCTGTGGCGAAGAAGTATGGGTTGACTGAGGCGGAGTGTGCTTTCCGTTGGTTGTGTTATCATAGTGGGATGAAGAAGGAGAAGGGAGATGCCGTTATTGTTGGGGCTAGTAGTGCTGCGCAGTTAGAGCAGAACCTCACGGATATGGAGAAGGGACCGTTGCCGGAGGAAATGGTGGAGGCGCTGGATGTTGCTTGGTTACGGGTTAAGGGAGTGGTTCCGAAGTATTTCCATTAGTTTATTATGTATCTATATTTATGTTTAAGTTGAAACGAAGTAGGAATGATGGTAACCCTATTCGCTTGGGGTATTGTCTTGAAATTCTTGATGCTGACGCTTCAAATATGCAGCTTCCAAACGCTCGAAGAAGATGTGATGCTTAATGGTGTTGCAATTCTCCCATTAGAAATTCCTTAATTGATCAGCCTTTGTCCGCATTCTTCAGAGCATCGAAACTCTGCATTACTAAGGCATCATCAATTTCAGGCTTCGCAACCTTTCGCGCGATATATTGACCCTCCTGAAGTCGCGCTTGCACGATTTGCTTCCTCGTCTTTGACTTGATCACCGTGTGTAGGCTCTTGGTTATTCCGTGGGCAGGGTAGGCCACGAGACCAATTGCAGCTGTCCAAAGGTTAGCAAGATTCGCGAAAAAAACAGGGCTAGCCTACCTGATGGCACTTTAGTACCCATGCTAAGTGTTCCTTTGAGGAACCCCTTCGCCACTCCCATTGCACCCTCTTCCTTGGCTCCCTTGTGGGTCTGCGTGAATATATCGGTGAAGCCTTCTCGCATCCCTTGAGTGAAGTTCTTGCCACCAGCGATAGCACCGCTTTTCCAGTCGCGAACAGCATAGTCTTCCACCTCTTCACCATATAGACGTGGCACGGCCCGGAGGCCCTCCGTAGCAGCCAGCGGAATGTCGACAATCACTCCCTTGTAAACGTGCTTCATAAAGTTGCCAAATCCTGCCGCCCCGGCGCCTATAGCCGCTCCTGTGGCATCCCAGTCGACCTTGTTCTTGCCACTAGCAGTTGTGGTCTGCAAGTCGACCTTAGAAAGAGAATCCTCGGTATTGGTTGCTGCTGGAGTTGTATTGGATCGGCCCTTTAGCTCTTGGTACGGTTTCATAAACATATCCGATGTGGCTCTTAGCATATCTGTGCCATACCCTATCGTTGCTGAAGTCGTGCTCGTGATAGGATCATATCGGCGATTTGTTATGATTATAGGACGGATTTCGTGTCTGTCATGTTAGCTTGGATGATAAGATGATCTGGGACGAGTGGGACCATACGACTGTAGGTTCTTGGACTCAATGCGCAAGTGGTCCAGTAAAATCTGAGCGGCTAATTTGGAGAGTAAGATGGGTTTGGCGGACTTCTTGTATATCCACGACGCGGGCTGGTCGGGAATTACCTGGCATCGCATGCGGTCCAATGGAAGATTTCGATGGAAGGATTCCACAGCGGCTTTGACACCCGACTCGTATTGCATTTTCATAGAAATGTCTTTCGCAGCCTCCTTTGCTTGGGGTGTGAGACAGTATCGGATTGCCTCAGCGAGGTTTTCAGCCGTCAAAGACTGCTGTGGGATTGGCTCGGGACCAGCACCAGACGCCGCGATCATCTTACCCCAAAAGGGCTGATCTCCAAAGAAGGGGACAATGGCGGTGGGTTTCCCGAAGCGTAGGCCGCATGCTGTTGTCCCCGCACCACCGTGATGTACCACAGCAGATACGTGTTGGAAAAGCCATTCGTGAGGGCAGTCGCCGATATACAGGATGTCTTTTGATGAGGAACCCCCGAGCTTACTCCACCCTCGTGAGATAATCGCACG
This sequence comes from Aspergillus caelatus, assembly GCF_009193585.1. Classification (NCBI taxonomy): domain Eukaryota; kingdom Fungi; phylum Ascomycota; class Eurotiomycetes; order Eurotiales; family Aspergillaceae; genus Aspergillus; species Aspergillus caelatus. The sequence continues at coordinate 22,912 of NW_022475272.1, forward strand.
AACCCCGACCGCTCGGACTGCCTCCTCGAGAATCGAAGTGAGCCGCGGGGGATCATCAATGACGATGCTACCGAAGCCGATATACACTGGCGGTGGGCCGTCTCGGAGGAATGCATCTAGTTCAGACGAAGGGGTATATATCGGCAACTCACGAAAGAAGAAGCCGCAGACATCTAGAAACTTAGTAGGGCACAATCAAGAAGGGTTGGAGAGACGTACCGATATAAGACGGCCAATCCTTGGGCTTGGGTACCAAGGCTGGAGACCAGCAATATGTGAATGGCACTTTGAGTGTCTGCACAAGGCTCGGTCCTTCCGTGAGAGGAACGCGTTCGAGGTCAATAGTTTCTCTCCAGTCGTTAATCACATCGCCAAGCCTAAACACGGCAGATTAGATAGAGGTCTCCACTATGCGAATGCTTAAGCTCACCCTTGCCAGGTCATCCACTCCACGACTCCGTACGAAACGGCATTTGCGAAGCTCGCGTTATTCCCGGAGTATTTCAAATTGGCCAGCGGATGAGGATACTCGGATGTCGAACTCCAAGGCATCGTGAACATCAAGTGTAAAGGAACACCTAGGGCTTGCGCACAATGGACATGCGCAAAGCTAGGAGGGTTTGCAATGATAGCGTCGGCCACGAACGGGGCCCCTGTGCTAGGATCATCCTCGATACAAGACTTCCAGCATCCTCCCAGCATCTCTCGGACCATCAACCGTTTCCGTGTGATTTCGCCTGCCTTCAGACTCTTCATGTTTGGGATGAGACCTGGGTTCTTCACCATAAATGCCATGAGTTCGGCAGGATCGCCGCCTATCGGATAGAACTCCAAACCTGACTTTCGAACGAAGGAATCAAACACATCGTGTGTTGCTAATCGTACTCGATGGCCATGTTTTTGCAATTCGTTCCCCAATGCAATGAAAGGTTGAACATCACCTCGGCTCCCAACGACATGAATCACAATGTTGAGTTTGATATCGCATATTACTGGTCCCGAGTAGGTTGGCGGCGGGCTGATTAAATCGTCTTCACTGAGCCGGGGGATAAACTTGAGAGCAGTTCTTGCCGCGGGAGAGTCGAGGTCCACATCGATGCGACCGTCATCTACTCTGTCAGCGAATGGTAGTGATGTAATTGCTTGACAACTATACCTTGTACTGTGCTGGATCCTGATTCTGCGATCAGTGTATAAGGTGGAGGAGCGTCTACTACTTCCGCGAGGTCATCCGACTTCGACCGCTGGAGAGGTTTGGAAGCCATGGTGCAGGAACGTGGAGGTTTGATGAAGGGACATTATGATCCGGTTGAAGGGGGTGTTTATATAAAAGATTCTATCAGAGTTATGTGAAGGTGAGGCCTGTTTGATCGGCGGGGATGAACCTAGTCTCGGTCGTACTCGTGTTCGTTACTGCGATAGGCCTAAGGCGGTGGGGCCCGACAATCACATTTATTCCTCTAGTGGATCTCGGTCAAAAATAAGAATCGATTCTGGTCGGTCGATCATCCAAATTTTTTAAGGATAAGGCTGTGTTGTGATTTTGGGTATTGTTATAATTAGACACTGCAACTATTGGCCATAAGAGAGAGCCGGTAATCACTGGAGACAAGACATTGTGGACTTCTCTAAGTTTGCATTGCTTCTCTGTTTATCCAGCGTGGTAATTCATCTCCACTCCGTCTTGTTTGGAAATATGGTTACGGGCTAGTTAGCAACTAGTCATCAACTAGTGGAATGCAGGCTTTGCATCGTCCATTGTTCACCATACTAGGTAATGTTCTAGAAGGTTTTATTTTAATTTCCAGCCAGATTATACGATCACCCCTACGTGAATGACAGGAGGTAGGAGATACGACCCAAAAGAAAAAAAAAGGGTGGTAAAAAGTAAAGGACCTTTCCATTAGTTCTGGGGAGAACTACCTATTGTTGAGCCATACGCCAAAAGTCAGGATCAGTTAACTACCACTGGGAAAGATGATTAGCCGAAGGTCATTAGCAAGCTATCCTTGCTTAGGCAACAGCAAGTCAGGCTTGCTCTGACCTTTTGCTGTCTTAGTGGGTCGCCCGGGAGCTCATATTACCATGATCTGACAACACTTGATTCGCCAAGGCGCTTCACATCAAGGAAGCGTCGTATTCGGTTAAGGCTGCACTGTGACAGAAACTAAACTATACCCAGTGATATCAGACTTTAAGGTAACACCGTCTCCACGGGGACGCCCTTCGCTCTTCCACATGGACTCAACTACGTCAACACCGCCAGTGTGTGCGAAGACTTGGTACCAGGCAGAGCCGGAATAACATTGTCAAATCCAGGATATCACTAAGAGCTGCATTGTGGGCCGGTTTGGAGTCGGTACGGAATAATTGTACGCATGGTAGGGAGAAGGAGCGTTGGTAGCAGATTGTGGCTTGACACTAGTCGTCTTAAAGAATGATAAGTGGCCCTGCAGTTTCACAAGGACCGTGTAAGATAGCGCATCTTTAAGCAGGACGTAACACGAACGCGAGTCCAGTTGCCCATAAGAGACATGAGATCGGTTTGGCCATTAGAGATGATGTCTGACCCAAGATCCTTAGAGTGTTCCTGTGGCAGAGGCACGTTCAGTAAATCGTATGCTGGAACGACCGATATACTGCCGTTGACAAGCCTTAAGGGAGACGATAATGAACCATTGTGATTGGTGAGACGCGTAATATTTGAGTCCACAGTTTTCTTTGGACATGGCTAAGTTAGCAGTTTGGCATGTGCACATTAACCCAGCTTTTATGAAAGAGAATACCCGACCCATACTACACTCAAGAGTCGTTAATCCAACCCTAAGCATTTGTAGAACTTGTATGGAAGACCTCCTTATGCTTTCCCAACGATGGTTCTAATTGCAAATAAGAGAAATATAACAATGCCAGCTACAGGGTCTCCAGCCTTCATTTAGCAGAAATCAATGTCTTTTGAACGTTGCAAAATTGAAAGCAAAGGTTTAAGCACCTCGAACATGATTCCAGTGACCCTGTCTCTGTAAGCGGTGACAAGAGGAAATAGCATGAGATAAAACGCTGAACTCACGAACTCGTGTAGCTTAGGGTCTGAACTCCACCTATTTCTAAATACCACATGAACAGGGGTCCGAGGAAAGACCATCCTGGCGAACATACTCATTTATTGGCCATTTATAGTGTTTGAACCACTTTGACGAATCCCACCTGCTCGAGACGTTGCGCGCTTTCTTCCCAAATTGTGAAGCTTTTGCCCCAGCGATTAGCTGCCTCTAGGAAGGTGTGGCTCCATGATTGGTAGAAATGATCTGGACCTAGACTGCCGTCATCCGAAACTGGCTGAACTGAGTGTAGCTAGAGTTGTAGTATCATCACCCCTCAAAGAGTCGCCTCCGTAGGTAGATTCACTGCCGACATCACGATCAACAGTACCATCATCTAGGAACTCTGACTGTGCTTCGAGAAAGACCAGAAGTACGAGATGTGTTGATCGAGGTCGCAGTACTACCATCACATTGATGGCAGCTTTCATGATCATCTGCGGCGCAGGCTATACAAAGGGAACGGGACAAATTAGTAGAGCTCATTGCAGCGATGCTAAACAGTAATGGGGTCTAAGCAAAAACTTGAAATATGTGAGTAAGCAAGGGACGAGAGGAACAGGTAACGATGGAGTACATATTAAAGGAAAGTCAAGCAACTACCAAGGATAAGGGGTCTCGTTAGGGTCATACAGGTCTGGAAGAACTCTGATATTAGTATGAGTCTCAACTGAAGTTAGGTGACTAGGTAAAGTGTTACAGTTGAGTAGTTAGTACTACTTCCATACTTCACTACAATCCTGGAATGGTCTAGCTCATTGAGTGTAGGGTTTATCGTAGGGTCACGGGTTGGACTAGCAGGAACCTTGAAGGAATTTAAGTCATATATTTTGCTTAAGCAGTTGCTGATCCCTGGAGGAGTGCTTTCAATTGACTAGCGGATGACCACTGAGGCCTGTCTGAACAGGATACTCAAACAGATATCATAATGCGGTAGGAAAGGAAAAGATTGACCGTATATTGAAACAATCTAATAGGCGGTACAGAAGGCTAACCGGTCATCTAAACTCGGCATATGCAAAGTCTGCCGGAACCAAGCAGCGTTGTCGTTCTCCGAAAGCGTATAGTCCAAGCATCATCCCCGTAAAAGGTGCACCAACTGGTGGCGACTGAGTCATTGTGCTGTTCTGAACTTCTCCTATCCAATGGGTCTGGGAATCAATACCGTTCACCTCTCTGAACCCGAACCTATACTGGTCACCGCATTCAATGAAGAACACCACATCCGATACTGCGCTGTCGAGTTCTCGATCAATGACCTCTCCTTCAGCCGGTCGGAATCGCACAATGCGCGCCCCTTCCTTCGTAGGGGAGAGCCGGATCCCAATACTGCTGTAGGTGAAGTAGTTCCACCAGACGACAGTTCCGGCTTCTGTATGGGGTGATTGAGGATTGAAAGATAATTGTGTCTCCCATGTGCAGTAATGGTGTGTTTGTTTCCGAAGAAATAGAGTCGGGCAGCTGGGGACGGAGAGATTATATGGTCCTCCGTGTAAACGGAGGTGGTTTGGTCGCTCTATGAGCGAGAAATCTGTTCTCATAGGGGTATCTAGAGGCACCAGTCTGAGCTTAGTATCATTAAGCACGCTTTTACAAACTTACTTTTGCGGTACCAGCCTAGCTGTAATTCCGGACGCGAGAAATCGTCTCTCCATGATACGGGATGTTGGTATTCATAAAGGCGTGGGCTTTCAGATTGGAGAGAGATCTTCTTGCCCTCATTGAAGGTCGGCCAGTCATCCTTCCATTCCACGGGTATCAGGAATGTTTCGCGTCCTATTGTCAGAGTAGCCATTGAGTCAGTTTTGCATCATATGCCAAAGAACGAACAAACTTACCAAAAACAGACTCCTCCCAGTAACCGTTTTTTTGCACCGGTCGAACACCCAGCAAAACAGCCCACCATCTTCCCTGTACATCCTCCACCAAGTCTGCATGCCCAGTATTTTGGACCTCGTCATTAATTCCATTTCTCCAAAGGGGGTTACTCGGTCCCACTTCCCACGGACCGAACGGGCCCTTCTCACTGCGACTCACCCATTCGCAATGACCGCTTTCTGTACCCCCTTCGGCAGTGAAAAGATAGTAGTATTTTCCGCGCTTAAATATATGTGATCCCTCCGAGACGCCAGACGTAGACTCTCGGATGAGCTTCGGTTCGGATGTGGAAGCACCGCTGGCAAGATCAATGGTAGCGATATGAATGGCAAAGTCTTTAAGGTTTGCGTTCGGCGTTCTATTTAGTTTGCGATAAGTTGACGATAGGTAAACTGTGCCATCATCGTCCCAAAACAGCTTGAGAAGTTCTTGTTAGAACAGACGTGCACGGGGAACATGGTGAGGGACGAGAAATACGTACATCCTGATCAAACCCGACCTGGTCGAAAAACACCGGGTCCGACCAGGAATCTGAATCCCAGATGTTCTCTGTCTTCACGTAGAACCCGCGCGGCCAAACCCGATCATCGTCCTGCGGCCGATAGCGTTCGAAGCTGGCAGCAATTATGTAGTAGACACCGTCATGGTATCGTAGGGTGGTCGCCCAGACTCCACCGCCAGGTTCGGGGGTCTGGATGTGGATCTGACTGCGTCTGGTCAATGCGTGGCCGATCAGGGTCCAGCGTATCAGATCAGTGCTATGATATATTGGAGCCCCAGGGAAGTATTCGAAAGAGGAGGTTACGAGGAAAAAGTCATTCTTCACGCGAATGATGGAAGGGTCCGGATTAAATCCGGGAATAATCGGATTGTTGTACATGATGACAGCGGTCCAATCTATATTGTTAACATTCCTACCAAGAATAGTATGAGAGATGTCTGCCCGCGGTAAGCTAGTATTTATGGTTGTGTCTTGCAGCACAGCATTATTTAACTCTGTGACGGGATTGGTGGATAAATATCGCCTGTGCTCTGAATTGCCAATGGAGGATATTCTCAAAACAATATCGTACGGAGTAAAGCGACCCAAGAATGGTTCTTAAAGGAGGTCTTGCAGGATCATTTTCTAACCCCACATGTTGGGGACATTTTCCAATAGGCCAGGGTCTGTAATAAAATTAATTAATTAGCCATATTCTTCCATTGACCCGTACGACACGCCCCCTCATACCTTATCTCCACTGGTCACTCCACTATTTACATACGCAATTATAGACGACCTCATCTGGTAAAATGTTGAGGTTCGTTCTGACGATCTTAGTAGTAAGTAGTAGTTCTCTCTGGGGTCCTTCCGTAACTTAAATTCTCTAACCAGATTTTCCAACAGCCTACAATTCCGTCGACGCCAACTAAAACGCCACTTGGTTCGAGCAGTGTCATGCATATAGTCAGTTCCCACATCATCAACCGCCGCGTTCCACCAAATTTCCAGAAGACTATTGTCTGAACATGCACGAGGCTTTTTCAACTTCCCCTTTGAGTAAAACAGAAATATGCCAGGTGTTGTCGCAAGGTTTCCTTCCTGTTTTGGTTATACACCTAGTGACCTTGAGATATCAGAACTGCAATCAAGGATACGAGCGTCCACGAGCAACCACGAGACCATAACGATGGGCATAAAGGTTCGAGCGATTCAAAAAAGGCCTTTGCCTGAGTGAGAAACTCCCGGATCATTTAAAGGTTCTAGCTGGAAGTTTAACCATATAGAATGGAAATCCTACCAAGATACGGAACCTGAATGATTTGCGCGGAGCAGCCGTGCTTACTATTCAGTGATGACCTTTTCACCACCTGATCTCCGTGTCCTGGTCATAGCTCTAGATCTCCAGGGGGGTTCGTTTGATAGATTTGCATCGATTTATCAGCCTGAGTGGGAATGAGCGACATAGCATATCGTTCTTCTATGCCGGTGTGCCGGTTTCAAGCTGTTTACGGGAGCCTGAGAAGGCGGAAAAATCCCCCCTCAGTTATGATGCGGGGCCGGATTGATGATAACACAATGAGTCAAGCGTGGGGACCGAGAATCTAGGTAGAGACTCGACAGAGGGTATGGCCTCTGAGATAAGGTGACTTTTTTAAGGGCTTTTCCGCGACCGATACGAACAACACGTGCTACATATATCTCAACGACGACGCCATGTGCCCTAGTCTAATATCACACAGTACTATTATATTATAGTAGACTAGCACAATCGGACCCCACTCAGGATTTTCCAACCTTCAAGATCGCATTCCCACCACCAGTTCGCACACATACCGTCATTCCCCCGACAACATGCCCATTCAAATCCGTTATGCGACTGAATCTGATAGCCCGGATTTGGTCCACATCAACACCGCCAGTTTCGCCCCGGGTCTATTTTACCAGAATGCGTTTGCGAACGTTCAAGCTTCGGCCCTACAAACGTTGAAATACGCACGAACTTTTGCACGATTCGTTGATCCCAAATACCATCTCTTAATTGCGACGGACTCCGAAACGGGGCGTGTCGTCGCCTTCATGCGAGTGGTTATTCCACTTCATTACCAACAAGATTCCCATTCACTTGCAAGGCTATCTGAGGATGCAAGTAAGATGGCGGCTAAACCAGATGAATATCTACCCGAAGGAATCAACAAGCGCGTTTATGCGTGTTATTTAGATATGCTGAAGACTTCGAGGGAAAAATATCTCGGAGACGATGATATGAGTGCGTATTCTACTTCCCCCTAGTTTTTCGCCTCTTATATTCTCGCTCTTCTCAATTAGCCCTTGTATATTTTCTTCTGCTGGGGAAGGCTAAACAGCACTATAGTTCTGGATTTCTTAGCCACAGACCCCGAGTACCAGGGGAGGGGAATTGGAAGTCAAATGTTGAAATGGGCTACGCAAAAGGCGGATACCCTGAATGCACGAATGTTTCTTGAAGCAACAGAAGAAGGCTATCCGCTTTATAAGAAGTATGGGTGGAACACACAAGAGGAATTCGTTCTAGACTTTGAGTCATTGGGGGGGGCATAACAAGGGGAGCTACTATATTATGATCCGAGATCCAATCCCCGCTACTAGTCCGCCTAATTAACCATATCTTGATTGTTATCATAACTTGGGCGCAGCTTACATTAGATATCGTTCCGAGAAGAGCAGTATAACGGATTCTTAAAGCCCGGTGCCTCAATACTATCTATTCAAGTCAAATCAGCGTCATGTCACTGAGTAAAGGGTTTTATGAAACCCTGTTTTGCTTTTCACTGGCCAGGATAAAGGTTCCAGGCAACCAAGGGCAAGCCCAGGGGTGTTCCCTTACAGAGTATCCACAGCTTCATGAGCTGGGATTGCCTGTCAAGCCACATCCGGGCCCCCACATAGCCGCTTACGTGCCTGCTTTTGATCTTCATCTACCTCCATCTAGGTGGCTTACCACGGTCCCCTCCGAGGAGATAGCAAAGACTTGTAGTATAAGGTCGTCAGCTGCCCTAGGATACCTGCTTCCGAAGCACACTCAAGCCCAGCGCTCCAGAGAAACCCCACAGGGAAATAGCTACAGAGTGTCCCACTATACCAGCGAATGGCACATAATCCACCGTCAGATGAACAGGAGTTCGCTCGCACTCGCTATCATTATGTGTCGCTTGAAGCGCTCGTGTGGGAACAGCAGTTTGACATACAATATAGCGATTATAGCACGCCCAACACCAGTTTCAGCAACGATCGCCTATTAATCCTTGATTATGAACGGTATTGTAGGAGCTGAAACAGTAATAGTTTCGTTGTTCATTTTTCCTTTTTTTTCATCGCGAATGTGAAACCTTAGCGATATTTCAGGGTCTACAGGTTTTGAACATATGTTCATATAAGAGGTTCGCCCAGGAGCCCGGTCCTTGTGGAGTATCATCCTAGTTTAGGGGGATATGGCGTTCGGCAGTCCAGGTACAGTACCTATTGCCTGCGTGATCAACAGCCCCCCAAAGCCTCCCGGAAGAGTTAGAGTTCTCCTGCCTCGTTCAGGCACTACCTAACATGGGGCAGCTACAGCTCTTGTCGCATATATGCTAGGTATGCAATAAAAAAAATATTTAGGTGGCAAATCTAGTTCTAGGTTTCTTTTATGGTAAGACCGATTTTGCGTCGATCGATTCAATTAATCTTCACCATCGAGCCATCGAGATTGTCAAATTGCGTAATTGACGCCCGGATAACAGTTCCAGGAGCTTGCTACCGGTTAACGCATTAATAAGGAGGCGTTCGTCGAGCTGGAATGACCCACGGATACCTGCTCGCTCGATTGGTCCCTTGATCTGTACTAGGATTGGGTTTCATGGCACTGGTAAAAGCTAGCTTGGTTTGGCTATACAGCAACGCCTAGTGAGTTCAATCGTTGGGTCAGTGGCTGAGGCCTACATTTTAGTTAGCATGCTATACCCTTCTTGAGAAACCGCATGCCATTGCCTATCCTGTCATCTATCACAATGCAGTTACTGTCGAAGCTTATAAAAGCTCCCCAAAGAAGTGGAGATCTCTCATCAAATCGAACAACTCCAGTCTCTGATCTCCGGTATTCATAATACCATATTACCGACTTTATCTTCGCACTAGCGAGATTTGCCGTCCATGGCCACGAGGGCTGCGGGACTTCTTGGTGTCGTTATATCCTTCCTCGTTCTCGGCTTGGGAACCGTGGCGTTGCGATGCTACGTGCGCCTACGGATGAAGAGGAGCTTTGGGTTGGATGATGGCCTGGCGGTCGGAGCACTGGTAAATTGCTTATCTTTGACCTAGACAACATATAGCACCCGGCCTCTTTCAACAATGCTGATACTTGTATATTGGAGATTTTCTTCATGATATCGGCATGCGCATTACTTGAAGGGGTTCGAATTGGCAGCTTTGGGCATTCCTGGACAGAATTAACGCCAGAGGTCCTCCGCAAAGCCTTGAAAGTAAGATTCTAAACAGTCGGACACTTCGATCATCAACTCATCATTGGCTCTAGCTTTTATTCCTTTACGAGACATCCTATGTCATCGCAACCACCATGGTCAAATTCGCCGTGGGTATATTTCTCTTACGCTTCTGTATCGAACGCTACCATAGATGGGTTATCTATGCCATTTTCGTCCTTCTCACTTGTCTCACCATTTTCATCTTCATCTTCGTTCTCCTTCAGTGCCGGCCACCATCGTGGTTCTGGAACCAAGCGATCAACCCACACGGCAGTTGCGATGGGAAGGGCCTCATCAGAGCTGCCTATGTGCATTCAGCCATTACAGCCTTGAGCGATTCAACCCTTGGACTCCTGCCGATCCTCATTGTCCGAAGTCTACATTTACCCCGCTACATCAAGATTCACGTTGCTGTGATTCTGGCACTTGGCTCAGTGTAATAGGTTCCTTCCAACGTCCTGAAGAAGTAAGATGCTCATGCTTCGCGTTTATTCGCAGTGCCTGTTTCGCAACGATTGCAAGGATGTGTTTTGTTCACCAGCTCACCGACCCGAAGAATCTATTCTATAATATCGGCGTGATATGCTGGTCTTATGTTGAGGTTGGCGTTGCACTCATTACCTCGTCTGCTGCAACGCTCCGCCCCCTGCTGGACCAACTAGAATGTTTCGTTCCCCGATGGCGACGTTTGAAGTCCAACCAATACACCTCGAATGGCTCGAATCATCATGTCACATCCCCAACAACCTTTGAGGAGGCGCTTCAACAGGATAGTCCAGGTATGGCTCTTGCCCCCATTGCCCCTTTATCCCAAGTATAAATGTACATACCAGGAAATTGAAGTAGACTTTCTCTCGGTTTTACGAAAAGTTGTGGCCAACTGTATGGTGGTAGCGGCGCTACCTCATCGTAAGGAAGCTGTTTTTAGCTCCGTGACAGCTATGGCGGGTTTTATATATTCTCGTACGTATTCGCAGGAATACATAGCGTAGAAACTTGGGAGGAAGACAGCTTTACCACGTGTTTAAGCCGGAATGCTTCCTCCCTCCATTTTTATTTTTCTTCTTCTTCTCTTTTTTCCCACTCACCCCCCTCTCCGTTTCCGATCCTCTGTTGAAAAAGGAGAACGGGAAGAAAAGGTGGAGTCCGTGAAGGAAGTGACCAAGTTAGCTCGCCCGTGTGTTTTCGTGGGTCCAACGGGGGAAAAGCCGGGGAAGTAGGACGGAAGAATCAATTGAAATGAGTGTGATTATGTTCGGGTTTCACGATGATGGCTTTTCTGGGACGTGAGGGTGGATCTGTCGTCATTCCCGTATTTCACATGTGATTGCGGGTTGGCCAACGGTGAAGGAAAAAGGAGTGCGACCCCGATTTGCTTCCTATCCACAATATTGTGGTTTTGTTTAGTCTCAAAGCTCTCACGGTTTCTGCTGGTGAGATCATGTGAAGTCGAGGGTTCTTAGCACGTGTCAAGCCTTATGTTTGGATGATTAGATGCTGTTTTTATTTCCTTTCCTCCGCGTCTCTCCTATTCTACGCCGGAGTGGCTTTCGGGTTGCATGGCGGAAAAGCAAATGTGAAATTGGGCTACAGCATCGAATTCGGAGGAGAAATTACTATTAAAACATAATGATTCTAGTGCTGAATGCTACTCCTACTGGTCTGGCTTGTCTGCTCGCAAGTAAAGATCGATCGAGTCACGTGTCCTGCGACGCGCGATGTGGATCTTACAGCATATGGGGAAACTTTTGATGTGAGGTTGGAGGTTTAAAGATTAATGGTCGCGACCAAAATGTAGCACACGGTATTTTTCTTCTATGGAATTACATTATACGACCCGATAGAGATCTGGTGTGAACTCTGTCGCATGTACATACTACGGCTGTAGATGCTGCGCTGGCCCTGCAACTGATCGTTATCAGATAACAAGTCCAGCAGGGGCAACAAGCCAATCATTATATACGCTCAGACTCTGATCGCTGTTGAACTGCTGCACGCCCTGCCGATTTCGGGACAGACCCCTGTACGCAGTGTAAGTTAAGTTGCCTTAGTGTTACGTACCTGGTAAGTATCTACAAGCCTAAAAGATGACTCGGTATCGTGAATTCCGATGGCTCGTCGGCCGAGAAAGTTACGGGTTACTGACCTGTCCGAATGACTTGGGGAGTTCGCCTCTTGCCGGTGAGGTAAGGCAGCAAGGCCACCAACCAGTAAAGAACAGCCGAGGCTTCTGCCCCATTGGGCAAGCGCCGCGTTCACCCTCGGTCATTTTGTCAAAGGTTTCTGGGGCATTTTCCCCGTGGAGTGAGTGTCCTTCCTATAAGTCACCCACTTCGCCTCCTCCCCCCATCTTTGTGACCAGATTTGTTTTCTTCACGATTCTCATTCTCTCCTACCAGTCGGACATTGTCCATTCCTTTTACAATTATCACAATATGCCTTCTCCTCCCCCCGCCTGGGTCCAGGCGTTGAAGCCGGCCGGCCCGCAAGGCTCCGAGCTGCTCGCCCAGGAGCGCGCCCAGTCCAACGTCGACGTTGACAAGTTGGCCGAATTATTACACACCAAGAAGGCATTGGACAGACAACAGCAAATCCTGTCCATTCTGGAGGCGGAAAAGGTGTTCGATAAATCAGAGAACTACACTTTGGGCCGGACAGAGAAGATTCAAAGAGCATTGGCCAAGGCGAAGCGCCTGCAGCAATTGGCAGTGCAACACAAGTGGTCTCAGGATGACTACTACATGGCCAACGATCTTTTGTCGGAGCCGACTCCTTATGGCCTCCATGCCAGTATGTTCTTGGTGAGTTACGCTGCAACGCTACCAGTCCATGCTAGCCGACGTGCGACCACTAACGAACATTCGATTAGGTCACTTTGCGCGAACAGACTACCCCTGAGCAAAAGAAGCTCTTCCTTGAACCAGCGTCGAAATACGAGATCATTGGATGTTATGCACAGACGGAATTGGGCCATGGTTCCAATGTCCGTGGCTTGGAAACAACAGCCACATGGAACCCTGACGACAAGACTTTCACCATCCACTCCCCTACCCTGACTGCCTCGAAGTGGTGGATCGGCTCTCTGGGTCGCACTGCCAACCATGCCGTGGTTATGGCCCAGCTGTTCATCGGAGGCAAGAACTATGGTCCCCACCCGTTCGTTGTCCAGATTCGCGATATGCAAACCCACCAGCCCCTGGAGAATATCTACGTGGGAGATATTGGTCCTAAGTTCGGTTACAAGTGAGTGGTCCTTTTCATATGTATATCCCTTCCTCGCGTACACAGGGTGCTGACTGGACCAGCACGATGGACAATGGTTTCCTTCTCTTCAACAAGGTCAAGATTCCCCACGTCAACATGCTGGCCCGTTTCTCCAGCGTCGATAAAGAGACCAACAAGTATTTGCGCCCGGCATCTCACTCTCTCTTATACGGCACCATGACCTGGGTCCGCTCCAACATTGTGCTGCAGGCCGGTAGTGTGTTGGCTCGCGGTGTCACTATTGCCACCCGTTATTGCGCGGTCCGTCGACAGTTCCAGGACCGTGATGGCGGTAAGGATGCTGGAGAAAACCAAGTCCTGAACTACAAGATGGTCCAGGTCCGTCTTCTTCCTTTGCTCGCTTCCATGTATGCTTTGCACTTTACCGGTCGCGGTATGATGCGGCTCTATGAGGAGAACCAGAAGCGGATGAAGGGCGCCGTTGAGGCTGGTCAGGACAAGAGAGGCGCAGGCCCTGAGCAGCTGAGAGCTGGTGCAGACCTGCTGGCAGATCTCCATGCCACTTCCTGCGGTCTGAAGGCGCTCGCTAGTACTACCGCCGGAGAGGGTCTCGAGGTGTGTCGTCGTGCCTGTGGTGGCCACGGATACAGCAACTACAGCGGCATTGGACCGTGGTATGCGGACTACCTTCCTACGTTGACCTGGGAGGGTGACAACTACATGTTGACACAACAGGTTGCAAGATATGTAAGTTGCTAACCGTTGCTCTTTCGTTACGCTCACATGCTGACTCTCGTAGCTTTTGAAATCCGCACGTGCCGTCCTTGCCGGAAAGGGAACGAACAATGACACGTCCCAGATTCTGCAGACATATCTCTCTCGTCGGGAGAAGGGTGCTTCCTTTGATATCCTGGAAGAGGATAAGGACATCGTTGCCGCCTTTGCCTGGCGTACCGCCCATCTCACCTTCGAGGCCCTGAAGCGCAGAGACGTTGAGAAGCGGTCATGGAACAGCCTGCTGGTCGACTTCTGGCGCCTGTCGACCGCACACTCGCAGTACCTGGTTGTCAAGAACTTCTACGAGGCGGTCACTTCGCCCCAGCTCACATCGGAGCTGGACCCCGAGACTCTGTCCTTGATGCACTCGCTCTTCCGCCTGTACTCTCTGCACACTTTGGAGCGTGAGGCTGGTGAGTTCTTCTCGTCCAGCGCTGTCACCACCCGCCAGATCTCGCTGGCGCAGTCGAACGCTGTGATGAAGCTTCTGGACGAGATCCGGCCCCACGCAGTTCGTCTCGTCGATGCCTGGAAGTTCCCTGACTGGCAGCTGGACAGCAGTCTGGGCCGCTACGATGGTGAAGTCTACCCGGACCTGTTCCGACGTGCCTCTCAGAACCCGGTCAACGACCTGGTATTCGACCCCTACCCATGGAATGAGAATGTGCTGAAGAACAGCGCACCCAAGAGCAAGCTTTAATTTCTTCATTTGGTGTATTTTCTGGCGATATACTCTGGTTTGGTTTGCATTCATGTACAGTTTAGGTTTTTGGGATGAATTTGCTACGACGGGGGTTATAGATATAGACTATCTATAGATTAGAAATATAGACCCTAGACAGATCTTGGACTACAACGATTGTACAAATAAGGATCGATATCGTAGTTTGAGACTCACTGACCTTTATACAGAGGGAGTCGCTTGTGAGTATCCATGGAGAGGAGCAACAAATAGACCATCACACGCTATCTTGCATAGATCACATTTTTAAGGTCACTAGGGGTGTGAAACAGCGATGAAGAAAGACAAAAGGAATCTTTACCTCCGAGGACGATTATACCTGTTATGCATCGAAGCTCAACCACGTAGATGGCATATATTTCGTATGGTGTCAAATTTAATTGGAGCTCAATTTGATCTAAACATTGTATGTACGTAACTTCAAATCTCGTAGATCATGATAGAATCGGGCTATCTATATATACAGTACAACCCAAGAAACGTCATCCAACACTAATGCCCCACCATAGCCTGATGCGCAGGGCCATACCGATTGCCGTGCGGCTTCGCAGCATCAACAATCTTCCTCATCTCCAGCTTCTCTTCCTCCGTCAACTCAATCTCCCTCGAAGCCCAATTCGACTCTAACCGACTCGCCTTAGTCGTTCCCGGAATAGCGATGAACCCTTGCGCAGCGACCCAGGCAAGTGCAATTTGGCTAATCGCACAGCCCTTCCGAGCAGCGAGCTTCTTGATTTCCTCTACGATCGCTCGGTTCTTGTAGAAGTTCTCGCCTTGGAACTTGGGACCTAGAGTAGAAAATGTTAGAAAGCGTGGAATTCGGGGTAAAAATGGGAGAGACTTACTCTTGCGACGGAAGTCATCTGGAGCAAAGTCATCTGGGGTCTTGAATGGGAAGTTGTCGACGAGCCATCCGTGGCCTAGAGGGCTGTATGCTACATAGGCTACGCCTAATTCTCGGGCTGTATCGATGAGACCGTCTGTTTCGTGGAGGGTTTCGAAGGCTGAGTATTCGGCTTGGAGGGCGTCGATTTTGGCGACTGTTGTCTTTCTGTCAGATATACTTCCAGATTTGGGGTAAAACAACGAATGAAATGGAGAAAGGAAAGACTAACTGGAATTAGCTTTGCGGAGCGTCGCTGCCGAACACTCGGAGAGACCGATGTATTTGGTCTTGCCGGCTTTGCGGATTTCATCGAGTGCCGGGATGGACTCCTCTAGGCGGGTGTCTAATCCTCATTAGTCTTGGATTGATATCTACTACTTTGAAGTGCGTGACTTACTGGGATCTATCCGATGCAGATAGTATAGATCTGGGGTGAAGCCCAACCGTTCAACAGTACCCTCGATGTACTCCTTAATGTGGGCGGCAGAGTTGGTGACGCTGCCATCTCCGAAAACATTGAAGCCGCATTTCGAGGCGACTGGGTGTGAAAAATGTTAGATTCATGGGGGCATGCTTAATTTTTATGGTGAGCATAGAAGGATATGACTGACTGAAAACCTTGTCACGGACGTTATGTTTCCTGATAAAGTCCCCGAGAAGCTTCTCATTGACACCGGCTTGATAGACAACCTTTATTCCGCTGGTTAGATTCGGTTGCAGTATTTCAACGGGGCTGATTTAGCACTCACGGCCGTGTCCCAGAATGTACACCCTAATTCAATTGCTTTCAGGAGCACGGGTTCGGCTTCCTCTAATGTGAGATTGCTACCTAAACCGAAGCTTAGACCCATGGCACCAAAGCCTGGGGTGGGCACTTCGAGGTCGGCGAAGGGGAGTGTTTTGACCATTTTGGTGGTTTGAGATGGATTTGCGGTGGTAAAGTCCTTGGTTGTGGAAGTTCACGTTTTAATATTTGTTTCACTGGGGTCAATTCTTGGTGGACGTGGACATATTTATATATATTGCTTTTCGGTAGTTGACGTCGATGATACAATCCCACTAAATCCGGTACAATATAGCAAAGACACCCCCCTCAGCCAATTAATTTACCTTAACACTGTCAATTGCTGACAAGCTCCGGGTTTACTCGCTTATATCCGAGTATCCGATAAACACCGTTTGGCGCTTACTGCGGGCGTGGTAGTGGTGGGGCTCTGGCGATATTGCTTCCTCATCTGCTGTGGCGATCGATCGTGGGTAACATTGCCTTGGCTTTGTTCTGACCGTCAGTTTCTGGTTTCTTTTCGCTGGAAATGGGGTCTAGTACTCTGATCTAAGACAGCCATTTCTCTAAACTAGTTTTGTTCATGACATAGTCTCTTAACCTTGCACAAACCTATATTAATTAGCTTAACCTGGACTACCATCTCAAAGAAGATATTTTCTTTGGTTTAGCTATGCTGGAGCGTATGTATTGCTAGAATTGTTTTATAATATAATATTCAACATACAAGAACATTTGTGATTTTATTCGCGTTATTCCAACTTTTCATCTCTGAAGGGTACATGCATATAAGATCATTGAAGCAATCGCGGCGCAAAGGGAACCTAGTTTGTCAGGGGTACAGTACAAGTGACAAGACCCATACAGGGATTAAACTGCTGGGCAAGAGTATAAAGCTTTTGTGGTTTTGTGGATCTCCGATCTTCTCATCTGTCGATTGATTCGTGGAGTAGTTTAGCGTCTGTAGGCCTCGACACGGAATTCCAAGGATCGCGAATAAAATGATGGGGATTTAATCCTTGTGGATACTGTAATTATAGAGAAGTTGACGGGCAATTATGCATACATTGAATTGTTTCAGTAATTGTAGATGGAGATTGTTGACGCTGCTAAGGCTTAATATACTAAGCCTGATATTTGTGCCATTTTCGAGACGATTATACTTATTGTGAGCAGCTGATTGTAAAAACAAGAATAGGCCACAGTGCTTAAACGTATTCGAGAAACAAGCGTTCCACTGGGCGTTCATAGAAGTTTACAGAGGCAACATGCCAAGAGCGTGGTTTGTGTATATAATAATAGATATTATACTGTCTAATCTATGTACATCTCTTCATACCTCTAAAATCATCACATCATAATCTAATCAAAGATCGACGGCTTATAAACCGAAGGATCAATATAAGGAGTACCACCACGTCTGGTGAATCCCCAACGAATCTGATTCGCCATGGAGATCTCGGTATCGAGATGCTGAGCGAAAGTCCAAGCCAGACCAGGGTCCTTCTGGAATCCACGTCCAACAAGCGCCACATCGATACCCTCCTCCTCGAGCAACTGGTTGGCCTGCTTACCGTTGGTGATGGCACCAACGGCAGAAACGAGCATCTTATCGCCAACGGCCTTCTTCACAGCCACGGCGAAGGGAACCTGGAACCCGGGACCGGACTTGACCTTCTGCGCGGCGTGCACACCACCGGAGCTGATATCGATCAGATCCACAGCACCCTGGGCCACGAGCGCCTGAGCGAACTTCACCGTCTCGTTGACATTGAAACTCTGCTCGGGAAGCACCTCCTCGAGCCAATCGGAGGCAGACACACGAAGGAAGACGGGAACATCAGGACCGACAGCATCGCGAGTCAACTGGGCAATTTCCAAAGGAAGACGAATCCGGTTCTCGAACGAACCACCATACTCATCGTCCCTGTTGTTCGCCGCAGGCGACAGGAAACTCGACAGCAGATATCCGTGGGCATTGTGAATCTCAATGAAATCCGCGCCAGCAGCAATAGCCCGCTTACAAGCCGCCACCCAGGCGTTCTTGAACTCCTCGATATCGGCCTTCATCATGGCCTTGGGCTTCGGGAACGAGTCAGCAAAGGGGATATCGCTAGGTCCCTTGACATTCTCGGGCCATCCGCCCGCTTGCTCGGAGGCGACGACAGCACCCGACATCCATGGCGGAATGGTACTGGCCTTTCGGCCGGCGTGCGCGACTTGCACACCGATTTTCTGGCCCTGGCTGTGCACGAACTCGATCACGCGCTTCATGGGTGCGATGTGGCTGTCTTTCCAGAGACCGACATCTTGGGGAGTGATACGGCCCTCTGGTTGCACGGCTGTGGCTTCGATCATCATGAGTCCTGGGCCGCGCTGGGCGATTCCACCCAGGTGCGCGACGTGCCAGTCGGTCATGTGGCCATCTTCGGCGGAGTATTGGCACAATGGGGCCAGCTGTTTCTTGTCAGTTATTGTATTGAGACGAGCTGAAGTGGCGGCGTGGAATACTTACACCCAGGCGGTTCTGGAAAGTGACACCGCGGACGGTGAAAGGCTGGAAGAGCTTAGGGACCTTCTGGCCATTGGTCTGAGGGTTGGCAGCTGTTCCGGCGGGGGGGTTCTGGGCGGGAGTAAAGTAGGAGATGCCCTGAGCGGGCTCGACGTAGTCGGGGGTATGCATTTTGTATGTACAGACTGTATTATGTATTTTGATTCTAATAGTACAAAAGATGTTGAGATGGAAAAGTAAGCACTTTATATACTACACTCCTTACACTGATAGAAAGCCTTCGAAATGTGCTCCACAGCCTTTTGATTTCAAATCCCCGCCGCAGTGGATATACTTAGAGGCGACTTGTCACGGCGATATACCGAGTTTTAAGGACAACATGATACCCAATCTTACTCCGTTTCAGACTTTTTTTTCCCCATCGATAAGCCGAGCGTTGTTCTGATTGGACGGTGGGCTGGGGGTTTTTCCTTTAGTTCGATCGAGTTTCCGGCTAATCTTTTCAGGGCTTGAGAATGCACTCAGCAGGCAATTGGTGGGCGGTGAGCTTAGTCAAAAGCGCGGAGGATTATTCAGCAGTCGGACGAATGATTGTGGGAAAGTCTCCGAGGTCACGTGATTTGACCGTTTAAGGGTATATTGACACGTGATTTGATATGACGTCGTACTCGGGGGATGTCTTTAGGTGTCCTGAGGTCCAGGTTAATGATCGTGTTGGTGTTTTGATTGGATAATGTAATCTGCTCTAAGTGCCGTGGCCTGCTAGATGGCGGTGATTGGACCAATTTCGAGGGGTCGCGATTCTTTTACACATGGGGAATGATCGGCGTTCGTTGCTTCTATGCTCCGCTGGTATGTATAGCAGTGTACAGGCACTAGACAGATGCTTTACTGTAGCTATTCATCGGCATAGGATCAGTCTATTAGGAATACCAGGCATATATAAGACTTGTTGGATTTGAGGTCGTTGGGTAATGGAAATCTAGTCCTCAAGCCACCTCCTCATCCCAGGTTGCCGTAACCGAGGTAATCACGCGCTGTCCCACCGAGGCACGTTAGTGTATATCAAAGCTATGAACCTGGACCTCACCAACATCGGACGGACATGTTTGTAAGTGAAAGGTCGTTGTAACAAATACCTTGGCACGTCATGGAGTCTGGACCTCGTCACGCCACTGTGGACCGTGGACATATCACGAAACCTGAGCGGTTGGAGAACACATATACTTCCGATACCAGTCTTCAACGATCTCTCTCCTGTACGTTTGACCATGACCATACTCTGTGAGAATTTAAGAGTGGACTAATAAGTATAGGGTACCTGCCGTCGCAGAAGCTAGAGCAGGCTCGGCCACAATTGGTAGAATTGGGCGAGGAAGCTGTGTCGGACCAGATTAGGGAGTGGAGCGCGGATGCCGAAAGGCATCAACCATATGTGAAGGGATTCAATGTCTGGGGTCAGCGGTATGATTATGATCGACTTATTACCAGCGAAGGGTGGAAGCAGCTGGGTAAATGGGGTGCCCGCCACGGGTGAGTTGTCTTTGTCCTTGTACAATCCACCTATTTACTGACCTGCTAAGTGTCGTGTCGTTGGGATATGAGCCGACATACGGGGCAGAGAGACGATTGGTTCAATATGCTGTGTGAGTTATTCTCATTTGCGCTGTGGTTTTTTGAACTTCAATCCTTACCCGGAGATAGGAATTACCTTTATTCTCCCTCGTCTGGGCTTTATTCCTGCCCTATCAGCATGTCTGATGGAGCCGCGCTTGTTTTGAACAAGGAGCGCAAGAACCTACCCCCGGACCACCCCTTCCAGACGGCGTATCAGAAATTAACCTCTAAGAAGGAGGATTATTGGACTTCTGGTCAGTGGATGACCGAAAGAGCAGGAGGCAGCGATGTCCAAAACACGGAGACTTGGGCCACGTACTCGCCTTTGTCGCATAAGTCGAAGGCCTCGAACGGTCTTGATGAGGGCGACTACCTGATCAGCGGGTTCAAGTTCTTTTCTTCCGCCACCGATGCTAATGTCGCTCTGATGCTTGCTAAAACGCCTTCGGGACAGCTGAGCACATTCCTCGCACCGTTGCGGAAGACTGTTGTCGGGGAAGACGGTAAGCCTCGGGTGGTTACTAATGGTGTCCGAATCCATCGTTTGAAGAACAAGCTGGGGACTAAGGAATTGCCCACGGCAGAGTTGGAACTTAAAGACATGCGTGCTCACCTGGTCGGGACTGTCGACCATGGTGTCATGGCGATTGCACCATTACTTAATATTACTCGAACTCATACGTTCATTGGATCGCTTGCCGCATGGCGGCGTGCCATTAGTATTACCAAGAGCTTTGCTAAGGCCAGGACAACGGTCGGCGAACCCTTGTGGCTCATTCCCATGCATCTGAGCCTACTAGCAGACCTGGAGGTGAAACATCGGGGAGCGATGAACCTCGCCTTTTTCACGGTTGCCGTCATGGGCGTTGTCGAAAATAACGGGGTCTCCACTCCTGCGGCGCATCTGCCCACAAAGGGCAAGGAAGCGCAGGTAGTGTTCCGGGCTTTGACAGCCATTGCTAAGGCAGTGATTAGCAAGAACGCAATTGCAGGGATTCAGGAATGCCAAGAGGGAATGGGCGGGGTTGGATACATGGATGAACCGGACGAGCCGGAGTTCAACATCGCTCGACTGCTACGGAACACTGCTGTGAACTCCATTTGGGAGGGAACTACTAATGTGCTGGCTAGTGAGCTCGTTCGCTTCCTTGTCAAACGTGATAATCTGGCTATCTTCTCGGCCTGGTTCGAGCGTACGTTGGCGTTGATTACGACGTCAGAGTTTGCAGGCGCAGTGAAACGGGCATGGTCTAGCTTCATTTCTCGGGTTACAGCCACCAGCGAGCCGCGGTTCATTCTGGCGGATGCTCGCCGAGTCATGTTTACCCTTGCCTGGATACTCAGTGCTGCTCTTCTTGCTCTGGACGCTGAACGAGACGGTGATGGTGTTGCGGGCGAAATTGCACGACGGTGGATCCTGTCCGGTGAAGGCGGCGTTGGCGATATGGTTTGGCGAGACATTATCAGCGTCCAGCGTACTCCGGGTGTAGGGCCCTCGTCGATAACAAACGAACATCTGCGCTGGGACTGTCGCATTGCCTGGGGGGTGGAGTTGCCAGCGAAGCAAGTGTCGGGCCATCGGTCATTTCAGGGCAACGGCTCGAAGTTGTGAATCGCATCAAGCATGTGGTTGCCGTTGCCATTATGATTCCTCTGCATTTGCCAGAGAGTTAAACCATGGGACCCACATTGCATTAATTGTACATAACGTATATAGCGACTACTATAGTGAACTAGTTAAGGCCCTTTCCCGTGAAGGCTGGATTCCACAAGGAAAAGGGGTTAAGTAGAAAACTAGAAAACTATAACAAAGAAAAAGGGGCACATGGAGACTGCTAATGCCCTGAACTCTAAAGCGTGGGAAGCCTGCCAACTCTGTCTGATGCATTTTGTGGACCAGATAAACCAGATCATCCTTTTGATGCAGATTTCTTGATTTCTCGTGGGATTAGTCTGTACGATAAACTTCCGGGTGGGCAACAGATCAATTTTCACTGGAGTCTGGCAGCGGGGAAAGTCGTGCCGATGGGTCTCCGGACATCCTTGAAGGGTTGTGGATCGATTTAATTGTCTAATGACGAAGACTTGCGCATGAAAGTTGTCGCAGTTCGGAAAAAGGGGATCTGACCATTCGCAAATTAGTTGCCCTTTTAGGGCACCAAACGTTAGCCCGGTGGGGAGTCACGGGACGATGGGTCTCAACGGTCGTTAGCGTCTCACTAGTACACAGTATCTCTTTCACTTCCCTTGATCAAGACGCATCTCTCCAGTCTGGATGTCCAGCCTGCATGGATTCGTTCTCTCCTGTTGGTCAAAGGGAGAGAGAGAATCCACCATCTCCACCGCTATTGGCGGACCAGGCAATCAATCACTCCACCTCCTATAAAACAACATTATTATAGAGTGAGACTAGCGGAAGGATCGGCTGCGACGCTGATTGTTCGGCGAGGGAGAAAAACCACGCGGTGTAACTCAACTAATGTGGAATCGCAATCGCACTCCGGTTTGAAGGATGCCGTGTGGGGAAGAGTCCAACTGTCTCTGAGAAGGAGGGAAAGTTTCAACGGTCGCAAGTTTAATACTGTCAAAGCCCCTGTCTTTGCACTCTCTGTGCATAATCCCCGCTGCTAACGGCCATTGCTCTGTCCTCTTAAAACTCAAGACTCCAGCCCATTACAGACACAATGACCTCGTCGCAAAATGAGCGGCAACAGCTGGCCGTTCCTGAGTTACAGATACTAGCGATGGATCCTGTGCAGGTCGATGTGAGTTGATGCCACTCCCAGCCGTGCTTGATGTAAATTGCGGTGAGCGTAGCGGCTCATGGTGATTTATCCTAGGATGAGGTATTTGAGGACTCTATCTACAACGACTCGTGAGTAGCTACAACCATCATTATTTCACGGTATATCGATTGTTAGACTGACAAGAACTCTAGGTTAAACTCAGCTAGTTTTGTCACATCACTGAACTCCAGTATTCTCAATTACAAGTAGGTGAACCTTAGCTAACCCCAACAATGAATATATGTCTGACAAAAGTGGTATTCTAGATACGAGGTTGGTGAGCCGATCCTGCAAGCAACCCATGTTGCTGACTCAAAGCTAGAATGGCCGTCGTTATCATGCATTTCGCGAAGGAACTTATCTAGTAGTATGTACATATCCCTAGCCACCTCCTGATCGATCGACAGGTATACCTAACAGCCTACAGCCGAATGATGAGGAGGAGCAAGATCGCATGGACCTAGCCCACCATGTATATCGCTTACTCCTTGGAGGCGCTCTATATCTTGCTCCAATTAAAAATGATGTCCAGCGGGTGCTGGACCTCGGCACTGGAACTGGTATCTGGGCGATCGATTTTGCAGAGTATGTGCATGGCACTGCAAGCATACAAACTTCCTCCACAGTTCGACTCCTGACCTTGTGACCCTAGTGAGCATCCATCTGCACAAGTTATTGGAACGGACCTAAGTCCTATACAACCTAGATGGTATGCAGTACCTCAGATTCTCTGGGTCTTACTAATAGGGGTAATTGCTAGGGTGCCACCAACTTGCTCATTTGAGATCGATGACTTTGAATGCGATTGGTTGTATACCAGACCATTTGACTTTATACATGCTCGTGAACTGGAGGGCTGTATAGGCAACGATGTCAAGTTCTTTAACCAAGCGTTTAAACATCTAGCTCCTGGAGGATATTTTGAAGTACAAGCAGTCACTTCGCCTTTTCTTTCCGATGATGATACATTAGACAAGGCTCCAAATTCTAAGGCGTGGATGGACAATCTTGTCAAGGGGTTGCGGAAGTTTGGTAAGCCAGCTGATAATGTCAGCGGCTGGAGAGACAAGCTGAAGGATGCTGGCTTCGTCGATGTACACCAGGAGATCCGCAAGGTTAGTAGTATCTAGACTGGCATAGATAGGGTGTATTATCTCAGTTGTTACTAACTGGCGAATGGTAGCTCCCAATTGGACCATGGCCTAAGGATCCTAAGTTAAAGGAGATCGGAAAATACCAAGGTGTCCAGGAGCTTCAAGTCATTGACTCTTACACTCCTGCTATCTTTTCACGCATTCTTGGGTGGAGCCACGAGGAGATTCAAATTTCAATGGCGAAGGTCAAGCGTGAGTTGAGGGATCCATCCATCCATTTGTACCTGCCGGTCTATTTCATATATGGACGGAAACCCTTATGATTATGATTCACGATTTTCTTTTTGCCCTGTCATGAATTCTGTATATCCCTTGTTTGTTTGTCTTTTATTTGGCTCATGGTTTCCCCCTCCATTCCTTTCGATCCGGTTTTAGTGATGCGCCCTTGCCTTCCCTCGCCTATCACGCACGTTTCATGTCTTGACTGTGAGCGGGTACAAAGGCATTGTATGGTGGAGCAATAATTTCCAGTGATACCAGTATCATTTCTTCCAGGCCAGGGAAGACAATTATTCCTTTCGTGTCAACCCCGAATTGCCAAAGTTGATGCATGAAGATGTCAAAACCTGGAGAATGTGGAATATTCAAGCTTTAATACACGCTGCGAAACATGACATAACTCTCTGCTAGACCAGGCAGTTTGCATTCGCCATTATCTACACAGCTCACTCGAGGAGATATGTCTATTGCCGAGGATTGTCGGGATGGTCTATCACAACCTTTGGACAGGCAGTGTGCCTTGGCGAGGCATTTAGAAATAGAGCCAGACTATCA
Source organism: Aspergillus caelatus (assembly GCF_009193585.1). Lineage (NCBI taxonomy): Eukaryota > Fungi > Ascomycota > Eurotiomycetes > Eurotiales > Aspergillaceae > Aspergillus > Aspergillus caelatus. The sequence continues at coordinate 48,131 of NW_022475272.1, forward strand.
CGCTGTTCTAAAAGATTATGATCATCCTTTTGCAGCCCACTACCCCTGCTCACGCGCGAATGGGAGCAGGCCTAGCAGCCGGGCACCACAACTCGACAATCTTCTGCATACCCCTTGACAAGTGGTTCGAGTACCAGATGTGGGTATAGATCCATTGCGTCTACGCCAAGGGTGGCATTGCTGGAGTTAATCTTGAATTGTATGGTGCTAGCTACGGGCTGTAGTGAGGCATTTCTATGTGATTCTTGCACGGCTGGCGTCAAAAATGGTTAGAGAGATTTGCCGCTTGGCTGAGAAAATATGAGGGTAATGCCGAGTAGGTGATTGAAAGCCCGGCTCAGATCGTCCACCTTCTTGCACGGATCATTCATTGTCGAAAGCTATCCTATCCCACAAATGGACAAACAAACGATACAATCGTGAGGTTCTGAATCGTCGCAACTGTCCGCGTCCATCAGACCATGTATCAAACGAGAGTGCTTCTAAGCCGACATGTTATCTTTGCATCGAAGTACAAATGGGTATTTGCTAGCCCAAAGGCACTGCACTTGTTTGGAGTCAGTACAGTATCAATAACCAGCTCTCATTACAATGTTAGGCAACAGTTCTATGGTCTCTCCACCGACAAGATGCCGAGGCTTGGCAGCGGCGTCGGGCTTGATGGTAGGTTTGGTACACGAAGATTGAGAAGGATGACTACTCGTGACAGTCGCCTACGATGCATGAAACTATTGTTCCTGTGAGCTCAAAGGAATGAAGCTTGTTTATAGTACCCGATAGTGCACATAACATCAGTTCCCGCAGGCAACGCGTTCTTGGGCTTTCCCAGATCTTGCGATGGCGCGGTACCACTTTCACCCAACTATTTCCCGCTCGAAAGTGTCTTGTGGTAATCTAGCCAATTAGTTTAGTCTCATCCCCGAGTATTCCTTAGATACCAATGGCAGTTGCCTTCAGGGGCCACTTTGATTGACCCAGTCTTGGTCTTGGGCTGAAGTTTCTCGGTCTTTAACCAAGACAGCTGAGCCTCGATGTCGGGCATAGTGACATCGGCCATGCCCTTGAACCCCACATACCTTGCAACCTCAGGGCTGGCAGGGCGAGAGCCAAGACTTGGCTGCCTTTCAGATCCCTTACTGAGACGAACCGGCCGTCACTTTGCCAAGTCCGCCATGGCGGAAACTAGGACTCTGGCTCTGGGCGCTAAGGAGCCACTGAAAAAGTCACAGCACGGCGGAGGTCTAAAATATGGGACCCAAATTGTACTGTCACTCTCATACCCCGGCCTTCCCCACAGCAAGATAGTGGTATAGCTCTGTTCGAGGGCACTCAATTATAAAACCGGGGACGTTTCCCTGGGGTCCGGGGTAAAACCCACACTCAACTACAACTCACTTCGCCAACATGTCAAGTCCGGCGGAAAATGAGAAGAACCTGGAGACATTGTTCCCCAGTTCAGAACATATTCAAGAAACATCCAATTCACCACCTCCTTCCGCTCTGGACAGGGAAGCGCGTATACGGTATGAGCGTGACCGAGCAACTTTTGGCACCAAGTTCTTCGAGTACTTTGGATGGATGGGCGACTTGCCCGAATGGAAGATCGGTGGGGAGAAGCTCAAGGGTAGAGCCCTGAACTGGTCCATAGGGTTCATCGCTAGCTGCGGGTTCCTCATGTTCGGCTATGATCAGGGTGTACTGAGTGCCCTGCTCACGCTTGATTCCTTTCAGGAGGTGCTTCCACTCATGACCCCTCGCGATAAATCAAATGATCTTTGTTGGCTCGATAATCCGACCAACACCATTCCCCATCCTACGTACTGCACAGGTGATGCAAATACCCAGGCAGCAGGAGTCGCGATATACCAGATCGGATGCTGGTTGGGTTCACTCGTAATTCTATCGTACGGTGAACGCTGGGGACGAAAGTCGAGTACATTCTGGGGTTCACTTATTATGATTATTGGGACGGTTATGCAAGCAGCCTGCTTCGACTACGGCTTGTTCGTGGCAGGTCGTGTTGTTGGAGGTATTGGCAACGGCATGGTAACATCAAGTGAGTCTTTACCGAGGTATCTTCTACATAAAACGATATTGACTGGAGTAGCAATTCCAACATGGCAGTCCGAATGTGCTCGGCCGCACGAGCGCGGTGTCCTGATCATGCTCTCGGGTGCTCTTATATCTGCCGGTGTTATGATCGCATACTGGGTTGATTACGGGTTTTACTTCCTGACTGGTTCTGTCCGCTGGAGGTTCCCACTGATGTTCCAATCATTCTTTACTATCATTGTCATGATCGGTTTACTTTATCTTCCTGATTCCCCAAGATGGCTTACCATGCAGGGACGCCATGCTGAGGCTCGCGATGTCACTGCTCGGCTTGTTGGTAAGCTAGAAGACGATCCAGCGGTCGAAGAAGAGTTACGCAACATCAACGAAGCGTTGGAGGTCCAGAGCCGCGGCGGTAGCTTCAAGTACCGTGAGCTGCTCACCAACGGACCGTCGCAAAACCTCCGTCGTTCTACTTTAGCCATGGTCTCACAATTCTTCCAACAAATGACGGGGATCAATCTCGTGACATATTACGCAACCATGATATTTGAAAATTCACTCGGATTCGGACCAGGAATGGCACGTCTTCTGGCCGCCTGTAATGGAACAGAATATTTCATGGCGTCACTCATAGCACTGCCACTCATTGAACGAACTGGCCGGCGGAACCTGATGATAATCGGTGCCTTTGGAATGATGGTCTCGATGGCTATTCTAGCTGGCACTGTATCCACGGGCGAAATGTTAGAAAATGGAGCACCCAAGCTCGAGACACAATATGGCGTCACAGCGACTGTGTTCTTATTCGTTTTCAATTCGTTTTTCGCCATTGGCTGGCTGGGAATGACCTGGCTATATCCAGCTGAGATCACAAACCTTCGCATTCGCATTCAAGCCAACGCCCTGTCCACCAGTTCCAACTGGATGTCCAACTTCCTTATTGTCATGATCACGCCACCTGCTTTTGCGAACTTGGGGTACCAGACGTACATAATTTTCGCGGTCTTCAATGCTGCACTTATTCCCTGCGTTTATTTCTTCTTCCCTGAGACCAAGGGCCGCACACTGGAAGAACTGGACGTGGTCTTCGCTAGTGCTGATGCTCAGGGCATCTCACCAGTGAAGCAGAGCTTGCAGATGCCAAAATTGGCCGGTGACAGCCTGGACCGAGAGTTGGCGCGGTACTTTGGTACAAGCAGTGATGAGGAGACTTCGAGGGAGAAGTAGATGGCATTTATTGGGACCTTGTGTTGGTTGTTGGTGGTTCGGGCATCACCTTAGAAGACCAGCATTTTCTTTGCTTCCACCTTCGTACTAGAACACTTTGGCTTTGAGTTGAAAGCAATGTTGGGCTTGTACTGGCGAGAAGCCCAATGTACATACTTGTTTTATTTGCCCAGCTCTAGTTAATAGACATAGATTGTGCTTTGACTATACCTGTTAATCGATCTTTGCACATAGTCGAACCGGCAATACTTAGACATGAAGCTATAGAATGGGAATATATCGCCTATATAACTCGCCGTCCACTCAGCCATTTTAGAACCATAGTATCGACCCTAATCTAAATTCCATTCATAACCCATCAACCCCGTCCCATCCCAGTACCCAACATACTCACACTCCAACTCCCCAGCCTTCAAAAAATACTCGTCTCAACCCACAAACAAAGTCCCCCTGTCTCAGCCAACTCCCCACCAAGTCCATAAGGCTTCAAAAAACTCCCTCCTAAGCAGCACACGCTCTTTACTCATCCTTCCCATCCGCTCTATACATTCCATATCTAGGAAATAAAAGAACTGCACCTTCCGATTATATCCCAACGCCTCGGGCTCCCCATGCCGAAACCTCCCACTCCGCGAGTCATAACACACCCGCGTCTCCAGAAGCCCCGTCCCGGGACCCGCAGACTGTAACACACTCATCCATCGCACGGTAGCCTCATCAAACCTCTCAAACCATGTCCTCCTCTCAACAGTCGTAATACCAGAATGATCCTGCCCCTCGACCACGAAACAAAATTCCCGGGGAACCGGATCATACGCACTCGGCCATATCGTATATCCCCCTTACCCTCTCTCCTGTTCGGTGTCACCTTCACCATACTAAAAGAAATCTTCCCCTGGGACCAGTAGTACCCGCGGTAGCAGATATACGACGGTAATAACACCACCAATACCCAGTCTTATCCGGCATGGGAGTGTAGTCCCCAAGTCAGCCCATACCGGGGCTTATGGACTTGTTTGTGCTATGTTGTGTTCTTTCGGATGTCGCGGTGATGGTTTCTTGGTATATGCCTGCGTCATCCGGGAGGGCGTTCCAGAAGTTGGTTACGGGAGAGCTGTGCCATTTTCTTTCCTGGGAGATTTTTGTGAGCCAGTAGGTTAGATGGATTGTTGTTGTTATGGGTTAGGGCTGTATTGTTTTGGGGGTAGGTGCGGTGTTAGGAGGGTAGTGAGCTGGGTAGTTATGGATGAGGGTGTGTCTTTTATGTGGTGTTGGTATGCCGAAGATCTTGTAGACTATTGAAGGGGGGTTCGGGGGGACTTAGGGTGTACATTGTTGTAATTGATTTTGGTTTTGGGCTTGGGCCTAGGGTTTGGTAATCGGGTATAGTGTTGGACATGGTTATTGGAATGGATATGGGTGGAGGGTACCTGATCCGATCTAACCCTAACCTAAATAGATAGCAATATCTAATATCGTTCAAAACAGGAGGATTGCAATTTACGGCAAGGCCATTGCCGCCAACCGCATTAATACAATTTCCTGTATTTTGTAACGTTTTCTGCCAGCATAATGGTTTACTTAAATTACTTTACTGAGTTTGCTTGAACTGCTTTAAATTACTTAGTCTATACAGCCCTATCTGGTTTGCTTAGTCTGCTTAACGTGAGGGAATGAGGGAATGAGGGGGTTGGGGGGGGGGGGGGGGGGGGGCTTGCTAGTGGTAGGGCTGGCCAGGGTGCATAAGGAAAATCTAGGAGCAGGCCGGGATGATCATAGGTGTCCAAAAAGTATACTAGTCCCATTCCTACCCACCACCTATTATTATTATTATTTTTTTTAACTCCTAGCTAGAGTACGAATAGTCCCACATGACTGTCTGTGCTTCCCCACATTCCGTTCCATTAGGTTCCGACGCAGCCACGCTCTTATGGACACCGCCCACCATTCAATGAATCTTCTTTCGCTTCACCTCCTATATACAGATTATTTCATTATGAGTATTCATGGCCAAGGGCGACAGTTGAATTCTTGCCTAAAGCACTATCAAATCAAACATGCCCACCACAAATGATCATGGCTCACCTTTATCTTGGGTTCAAGAGAGACGGAGATACCAAAATGCTATGGCACAGCGGAGACGTCGTCAGCAATCCCCATTAATTCCTCGCTTTCTTTGGCATGTTCTGATGATATGAGCATGAGAAGGTGCTAAGCAAAAAGCGCTCATGTCCTTTGCCCGTACCCATACCTTCAGAAAGCTACTGTTCCTCTTTTTTCTTTTCTTTTTTTTTTTTTTCTGACTTGAAAGGGTACCAGTTGATTCCAGTGTACGGGAAATACGGCACGGATTGCTCTATTTTAATGCATAGTTGCACTGGTAGCTCGGCGGGCGCTTTTCTTCGCATCTTCAGATATCATAGACATAGCAATATTATATTACATGAATATGCCCTTTATAATAACCCATTTTCCACAAAATATTCACCCAGAAATATCAGTCCCTCTTGCGTACATACTTCGTATGCAACCCCGTCGCGACCACCACACGGTCACCATTCTCCTTCACCTTCTCAATCTCCACTGAAACGTACGCCAACGTCCCTCCGACTTTCATCGCCCGTCCTGTAATTTCCAGAACCTCCTCCTCCTTCGCCGACGAGAGATACGAAACATGCAGATCAGTGCTCACGCCAGTATAACTAGAGCCCTGCGATGCAATGGCCATTCCCGCCGCCCAGTCAACGATACATGCGGTCAGAGTGCCATGTAGACCCCCTTTGGAGTTTGTGTGGTTCTTTGCTACTCGCAAACTGGCATGGATGGTCCCCGGCGAGGCGTCGGTAATTGTGATATTGTCTAGCAAGAGGGCGTAGATGGGGCTGTTGGCACGTTGCGCATCCCAGACGTCGCGGACATGGGAGAGCGTGGCATTCATTTTGATATTCTAATTTTATGAGGATTGAGGAATATTTTGAATGAACTTCCCCTGGCCAGGTAATATTTTTACTCTTTATTGGGGCTGTATCGGAGCGGGGTCTATCCGAACCGATCGGATGGGGCCCGTCTATCGGCTTTATCCGATGGAATTACCGCAGATACCGATAATTTACCTTAGGAACGGAAATGCCTGATCTAAATCTGTAGACGGAGCTGCCGCTCTTAGCGGGCGGGACTCAACCGGTATACCTCGTTCCATGATGTAACTCTCTATATTACCGATTCGCAGAGTAAAAGAACGAACCTGCGGGGCCCATTTAGCTTAACGAGTACATTACAGTTTAAATAAACAAAAGTACCCAATCTAAACTCTCTGGTTTGATAATTCTATACTAACAAAGGAAATTGGCACATATCTTCATCTTCCGGGTCCACCTCAAAATCAAACCGCACTAGATCCTCTTTGTACGGAAACATGTATGTTGAAGTCACCCTATAATGAGACAATTAGCATACCAATGAAAAATATTTACTGAGGGACGAAAGCATACCAATGATGCTCCTGACTGGCCTGGTATTCCGCTAACGCGGCTTGATTCTCGTGGTAGCTCACAAGAGCGATCTGGAATCCTTTGCTGCGATCGATAGGGTCGGTGACACTGGGACCCCCGACGATAAGTCTTCCTGCTTTAACGCAGGAGAGTTTTTTCAACTTCTTCAGTTCCGTAACAAAGGTCTTCTTGTGCTCCTCGCTGACATCGGAGCGGAACTTGAACAGGACTAGATAAGTGTATTAGTGAGACTGAGTCTGTCTTGCAAGGCTAGATGGAGTCCCAACTAACCGATGTGGATGAGAGTCATTGTGGTAAACACGATTGTTTATAATATGGTGAGATAAATAGTAAACTCAACTAAGTTTGTGTTAATGCATAGAATATGCAGGTTTAAATATGCCTGAATTCGGCGTAGGAGTGCTGTTTTGTCTTGGACCGCGGATCGAAGCCGTCCGCTGGCGGATGCACTCCGCTCTCCCTGATAGTGGCATATACAAGACACCCTGATGCTAATGATTAGATTCCAGAGCACCAAAGTCATTGTTATCGTTATCATATAATTCTCACCAGGCTAATGGCCAATGTACAAAATAGCCTGCCTGCCATTGTGCAGGCCGTCGAATGGACAACCCTACCACACGAATTCCGTCGCCCGGGCTTCTCAGAACATTCAATCAATCAGAAACGAGGGAAACCACTCGACTCATTCTTAGAGGGGCCCATATACGTCTCCTCGCTGGATCTTCTTTTTGTCACAGATATCCCATGCGGCCGTATCTTTTCCATTGACTCCAATGCAAACTGGACCCTCGTTACGGAGTATGATGGCGAGCCAAACGGTCTGGTATGGAACCACATCACCAAAAAAATCGGCATCGCCGATTTCAAACAAGGCATACTCGAGGATGACCCCATCAGCAAGGAACTCAAGACCATCGTAGCGCGATTCCAGGGTGAACGCCTGAACGGACCCAATGACCTCGTTATCTCTGCCGACGGCGTGATCTACTTTACTGATCAAGGGATGACCGGTCTTCAGGATCCAACTAGTAGAGTCTTCCGTCTTTATCCTGATGGACGTTTGCAACTACTTATTTCAAATGGGCCATCGCCGAATAGGCTAGTTTTGAGTCGAGATGAGAAGGCCCTATTCGTGGCGATGACTCGGGATAATGCCGTGTGGTATGTCCCTCTTTTATCTGATGGTTCTGTACAGCGCATTAGTCGGTTTGCTAGCTAGTATGGTATTGGTGGCCCAGATGGCATGGCACAAGACGCCGATGGAAATATTTTGGTGGCGCATTCAACTCTGGGACTGTGTTCGTACATGCCGCGAATGGAGAGCTAGTCATGAAAATTAAGAGCCCTAGAGGGGCTCATACAACGAATCTTACATGGGGCGGCCCGTCAATGAACGTACTCTATATAGTTGAAAGTGAGACAGCTGCGATATTGAGGGTTGACTGGCACTGTCAAGGATGGTTGATGAAACTGGATAAGGAGGAAAACTTTTGGACAAAATAATGTTGACTTTGGGGAAAACTTAGAATATTATATCCACTAAGCCGCCTATATCCTTTCTATGGTTGCAAGTTAAACGACTAGGACTAGGACCGGATGATCGGCGTTTTTGGCGCCTCCTAGGCATACAATTCCTTGCGCGGCAGTGACTAGATTAAACTTTGGGAACCTCCTGTAGAAAGAGAACGCATTTTCCATGAAATAAATCGTCTACCATAATCGCAGCTTCTTTTTCCCATTTACATTGGCTTTCCCTTTCTTTCAGTACCTTCAAGTTAAGGCGGTTCTTTGCCACTCACTATTAAGAATTCCTGACTCTAGGGTTACGGGTCTGGAACCCTGCCCAGGGGCTATTTAGTAAGCATACTCTTACCTCGGGTCTTTCATATGAGAAGTTGCAACTCCACCTACGAGCACAACTGGACTGCCTAGACCAATCTATTATCTTTCACATTCAAATTCTCACTGAGCCACTAAGAAATTCCTACGCCTTGGCAACTGTGGCCGCGCATCTCCGCTTCCCGAATCCCTTCCCGCGAACGCCCATGGCAAGCCATCTTGGCCAGCCATCCATTGGTCCGGAGAATCCTCCGTCCCAATTGGAATGTCCCACACAACCTACTTCAGAGCATAGTGACCATGACACAGCCTATCCGCCCTACTATAAGCGAAACGCCTGTACAGCCTGTCGGCGGATGAAATCCAAATGTGATATGGCAAAGCCTAGCTGTGGAGCTTGCACCAGGTTTAACCGGACATGCGCCTACGAGACAACGCGAAAGAAAAGCGGTCCAAAGCGAGGATATACAGCGGTCTTTGGTTCTCGATTAGGTAGGTCTCAGAACCAGGAAACCATGCAATTAGCCTATTCATACTGATATTGCTCGCTCATCGAAAAGCTCAGGTGGAGGCGCTTCTTAGTGCTCATATGCCTAGTATCCCAGGAATTCAAAACCCTTCCGCCACCCTTCCAGCTGATTGGGTAGATAGGGCTACTCACCCTAATTTGGGCGATGTTACTTCTCATCCAGACATGGCTGCAGAAAGTGATCCCTCGTCATCACGCTCCACCGAGAGCGCATATACAGGACCCAGCGTAGGGTTGGGTATGATTAGTTTGGAATTAGAGGAACCTCTCCCAGATCAAGAGGTTATCGATGAACTGCATGTCCCCCAAGTCCTCGTATCTCCAAATGGAATTCTGCTAATATCTACAGGTACCGGATCTATTTCGAAGATGTTCACATTTACATGCCGATTATACATCATCATAGGCACCTGGCTGCGTTGGACCATGCTTCTCATGCCCGGCCGCCAATCTGTCTCCAATATATGATTTGGTGCCATGCAGCCCTTGTCAGCGAAAATTATAATACTTTACACACAGCTTTCTACGAAAGAGCCCGCAAGTACGCGGAGGCAGATGAGATGAAGGGCTATGGAGGAGGGATTCTCTCCTTGGCACACGCTCAGACATGGCTCCTTATCACCGTGTATGAGTACAAGATGATGTTCTTTCCGAGGGCGTGGTTAAGCTGTGGAAAGGCATGTCGGCTCGCAATTATGCTAGGGCTTCATCAACTCGATAGTCCGAATCCTCAGGTGAAACAATGTTTCACACCTTCCATAGATTTGGTGGAAAAGGAAGAGCGGCGGAGGGTCTTCTGGATGACCTTCTGTATTGATAAGTTTGCCACCATCGGAACAGGGTGGCCTGTCGGGCTCAGCGAGACAGAAGTAAGCTCTCCGTATGTCACATCCAGGAGCGAGTGGTGTACTAAGATGAGCAGGTCATGACAAATCTCGCCGCTAGCGAGGAAGCCTTTAGTACAGGCCAGCCAGAGCCAACGGCACGCCTTAGTGATGTTTTAAATGGTGAGGGACTCGTAACACTGTCTCCTTCCGCAGGTATCGCCTTCGTGTCGTGCATCTTCGGTCGGATTACAGACCATCTTCGTCTCCCCCAATCGCAGGACGACGATAGTTACAGTACTGGAGGCTTCTGGCAGCGACACAGATCTTGCGATGAGATTCTGCTCAATTTTGCTCTGGCAATGCCAAATCATCTGCGTCTCCCAAACGGGATGGGCGATCCTAATATCATCTTTTGTAACATTTCTCTTCACACGGCTATTATCTGCCTTCACCAAGCGGCGATATTCAGAGCGGAGTGGAACAACATACCAGAGTATCCCATTGTTGAAAGCAAGCTGAGGTGTACTGCTGCTGCCCAACAAGTTCTGGAGATTATAAAAATGGTTGGCCCTGTCAACATGAGCAAAGTAAGCTTTTTGAAACTGGGTCGAATCACTTCGCAAATAACTGACAGATGTTAGGTGAATCCCTTTGCCTCATTCTGTATTTATGTGGCAGCACGCGTATACGTTCAGCGTTTCAAGCTTGATCCTGAAGATACAGAAGCTCATTCTGCGTTCCAGTCTTTTCGTTCAGTTATTCATACTCTCAAAACTACAAATCCCCTAGCGGAATCCTTCCTCTTCCAGTTGGATGTTGACAGTGAAGGAGGATCATCCCAAGGCCTTCGGCTACCGACAAACAATTTTCCTGTTGAGATGCTTTCCCCTAGCAACCTATAACAGGACAAGGTTTATTGTGTTTTCTGAGTTTGGGTACTATACAGGGATTCCATTAGTCCACGAACACTTATACACTTAGTCTACATATTAAATTAATCCATGCTTGGGTACAGAATATTTATCCCGAATAGGGACAATATCAATAGCCCAGTTTAAATCTGTCAAAGCAATTAGAGTCATAGCTGAGTAATAGAAAAAGTTACTGTTGGAATTTCGGATTTATCTATACCCCGTCCCAGCCACATTAAATCCTTTTCTAGGGTCGCCACACTACAAGATGTCGTCATGCTTTCCCTACGATCTCATCAATCGACACAATCTATCTTGCTTTTAAGTTAGTCAACAATACACATGCCGAGAAGAAGATTCCTTCCTTGTGGCACAAAGAAACTAGCAGAAAATGAGGCTCAAGATACCATTCCTGGCCGAGAGCTTCTAGAGGCTTTGGCAAGGTATTTTATCCTTGACCGCCCTAAGTAGGATCTAAATAAAATATAGCTTGCGCTACAACCCTGTGTACAGTGATCTGACCATTCTATGTGGTCAGGAATCTTATCCTGTTCATAAATGTATAGTCTGTACACGGTCGGAGTTTTTTGCTAGAGCATGCAATGGAAAGTTCAAAGTAAGGCTTGAATAAAACTCGAGATTACATTCTTATCTAACATGCTAATCATAGGAGGCCTCTACGTCTGAGGTTAATCTAGATGAAGAACCGGCCTTGGTGAAGCAGATGGTTGAATATTTCTATACCCTGGAATATCAGGTTAATACTCAGTTCCAAGCACCTGATGGCCATAACTTTGATCAAGGGAACATCACCAGTCCCCCTAGGTGGGAAGGCACAGAGACTCCACTCACCCAAGCAGGAAACGTGGAACTTGCTGAATCAAATCAAGTCTGCGACGTGCCTGAAGAGCAAGCACGATTCTCAGATCCCCTTTCCTTTCATATCTTGATGTATTCCCTTGCGGATCGTCTCCTTATACATGGACTGAAAGCTCTCTCCAAAGAAAATGTTGGACATGAATTAATTCAACGATTGGATGCGCAATCGTTCCCACAGGCGATCGTCGAGATCTATAACTCCACGCCTGAAAATGACCGAGGTCTGCGAGATCTGGCGGTTGAAGTCACCATGGACCACTTGAGTGCACTAAGGAAAGCGAAGGGAACGGCGGCTGCAGCCCTTCAAGACAATCTTTTAAGATCGGTACCTCAATTTTCATACGACCTAGTCGTTGCCATGATGAACAAGTCCGTATCCATGGAATCTAGGTGGGACATGTAAGAAACTTCGGGCAAATGAGATGATATGATGATAGTATAAGAAATCGAAAGTAAGTGGTGATCCCCGGTCTAATATTACAGGATGCCTATGAAAAGATGATACTAATGTAATGATATGAATAGACAGAAAGTAGGCCTGGACCCTAGTACTGTTATAACGCGGGACTTGGCTCAAAAAAGTGTTCACAAGGATATGAAGCTAGTGTACTCATATAATATATCAAGCTAATACGTGCTACTAAGCAATTGAATCATTTCGCGTTCACATAATGGTTCATATTACTACGTACGCCGTAGAATAAAAGCTTTCATGGTCATGATATCTCGAATACACATATCGTTAACACATTCAGAATAGCATCAAATGAACCAGATATATTCTGCTCTGAACCCTCTCCTCTCCCGCAACCTAAAGATTCCATGCCGAAGGCCAGCATATTAATCAGTCGAAGACTAAAACAAGAAGATGTCTAGACTCTACTAAGTTAATAATCAATCATATCACTTTATTCAAAATCCCTCATCTCAACCAAACAGCCACTGGAAGGAATGCAGATCCCCCAATCTCCTTATCAACTCAGGCCACAGTCCCAGGGTTAGGGCTGTCGCAAGGCCCCACAAAATAGTGGGGAAGAGTAACAGTCGGTGCAACAATCTCTCCGATGCAGCCCTAAGAAATCATAAGTTCCTAACAAAATTTCATTGTCCCGACTAACCAAATCTAGTTTACGCTGCGGGCTTCATGGTTGAATAAGCTCCTAGGTAGACAGGGATTGGATTTAGTCGAAGTATTAGCGGGATTTCTCCTGATAGCTTCGTCCGGTCTTTACATGAAACGGGTTGTATAGATTTTTCCGTGGCACTTGTCATGGAAGCAGGGGAAAGACGGTCTTGTAGTGCTGATTTTCTTTAATTGGGTTTATTGAAGGATATTTCAGTGTTTGTCTTGTTTTTAGAAAAATGGATACTGTGAGGTAGAATCGCTCCTGAGAGTTTTTCTGTGTCTTCTTACGATTCCGTATTAAATTGGCCCTTACTCGGGATGAACTCTGTAGATAAGTATTTTAGATTTTGAACTCTGCGGAGCCATCTTTATCTAAGAGATTCTTTTGTTTCTAGGTAGCATTAGCCTCGAAATGCCATAGATAGGCAAGAAATTGGAATAATAAATTAGCTAGTTAATTACAATACAAGACTCAGATTCCCAAGGTTTGTTTGACAGGGCATTCAATGGGACTGAGACCCATTCTCCAGCTGGGATCGAATGGAGGAGATAGCATCACCAACACAGACAGCACAGTCATTGGACTTATCAGGAATCAGCATTGGTGGAGAACATCAGTCCAAGGCATAGGACATACCTGATTCGGCACTAAATCCTCAACGACACTGCTCACACACTGAAGGTCAGAGGCAATGTCTGAACCCCCACCAACGATAGCAGCATTACAGTTCTTGACAGCTGGGATGAGTTGCTGGAAGCAAGCTTTCAACGGGAGGCATTAGCTTTCGGTTGATCCAACAATAATAGTGCCGCAGGGAACGAACCGGGAATGTTGCAGTTGCCTGTGACTAGGAGGGATTCGAGTACTGGTCCAGCATCCTGCGCGATCTTGGAGGTATTGAAGGCTTGGAGAATATTGGATAGGTCGGGAGTCTCTGTTGGAGCGGCCATCGCGGCACTGGCACAAAGAGCCACAGTTACAGCAGAAACGCGCATGATACAATGGAAATGGGTAAGACAGGTGTTGCGATATATTGTGAAGGCCTTGGTTTAATCTAGGGAGGAGAGAGAAGCTCTGCGTGGCCGTTTTATATACTCTTGATCGGGGCAGTCCAGCAATGCGAGTGTTCACATTTCCATGACCAGCTCACGCTGATCATATCATTTTTTGGTTCCTGGATGTCGCACGTGGTGCTCCTATAGGTGGGGGATTTAGTGGAGGGCATTGTAACTATCAGTCGAATAGTAATTGTATGGGCAATGACAAGGCCCTCGTGGAACTCTCGAGAGTCCGCTTAAGCCTTGTCTGGCCCTATCTTCATGAACGATTTACAGGGGGGTGTGGGTCAACCGTGGGCCCTTTCTCCCTAGTACCTCCGGTCATTGCAACCTCATGTTTCACAACTGGAGTCTAGGAGGAACTAATGAGTGGAGCATCATAGATAGGAGACCTTTTGCTCCGGGTTGTCAAAACAAATATCATTGTATACTACGTCTAAGCCGGGTATTACAACGTAGGTGCTGCATGATAACAAGCCTGAGCTAGTGCATTGCACAGCGTATGTCAGATAAACTAGAAAGGCAGAACTACTGAGATCCGTACTTCACATCCAGAATGCCTAATCATTGCAATAGTGGGGGAGTTTCGGTGATTGCACGAGCCTTTAAGCGAATTCTCTTTGCTCAGCTCTGGCAACTTCTCCTTCAGCATCCTTCTCCTCACTCATAGCACCCACGTTGGGCTGAGCATCACCCTGTGGCAACCGTCTAGCCATTGGAACAATATCCCAGAGAGTAGGGGCTTATTTGGATAATTTGTCAATCAGTTCCAGGTTGCGATTCATGGTCTCTGGGAAGAACGGAAGCACAATCAGAGGAACACACGCAGATGTGGCGGCAAAGACAATATAATATTTCCAGCCGATACTGGACAACGCAACCGGTGTCACCATGGTGATGATAAAGTTCCACAGCCAATGGTTCGCAGTCGATACGGAGGACATGGCCGCTCGCAGGTGGGCAGGGGCAATCTCAGCGCAGTACAGAAAGTTCCCTCCCAAGAAGCCGATTGGGTAGCAAAAATTGAATATGAAGATAAAGACAGCTGCAACAATTGAGGCGGCATGGTTTGACGCAGGAAAGCTCGTGGCAGCGGCCATGGCGACCATACACATCGACATGCTAGTCCCACTTATAACGAAGATTCACCGTCTTTCTAGACGGTCGACTGCGAAAAATGATACAAAAGCGCAAAGGAACTTCCAGATAAGGGAGCTTGCGGCCACGATTGCTGGGATATCACCTTGAAGGTGCAAATTCTTTTGGAAAATACTCGTCGTGTAGATCTAGATCAAGTTCCCGCCCACGAGTTGTTGGAGTGTTTGTATTACGAGGCATAATGCAAACCGGTATAGGAGCCGGTTTTGGTCGTTCCTGTCGAATATATCCTTGACGGAAACTTTTGGGCCTGTGTCTAATGAATTTCTGATTTGGCATATCCCGTATTGGACATGTTCGTCATCGCTGGGCATGCCATTGAGCTGCGCGAGTGCTTCTGTTGCTTCCGCGATGCGGTGCTTCTGGACCAGCCAGCGAGGGGATTGAGGAAGTATAAAAATGGAGATGCAGATAATAAAGGAGAAGATAACCGGGACTGCCAGCACAATGCGCCACTGCAGCGGTGGTAAGGACGCCTTGCTGAAGCCTAAGTTGATCCAGCTAGACAGTACGAATCCCACGCAAATTAAGATGCCGGCGGTAATGACCTTACGACCACGGTTACCAACAGAAGAGCTTTCTGCTTGCCACACTGGCACAATAACGCTCAATTGGCCGACTCCAACACCCAGTATAATACGACCCACGGTAAACTGACCAAGTGAGAATGCCGTGCATTGGAGAATCTGGCCAGCTGCGGCGCAGATTCCAGCGACGAAGATGGTCTTTTGACGGCCGAGAGCATCACTAATACGGAGCAGGACAATGCACCAACAACGGCTCCCAATTGCAAGCAGCCATTGATGAGACCCTTGATAGTTGAATTCTTTGCCTCCTTGGCTCCATGTGTGTTGACGGTGTCAATCAGGGGGAAGTAACGGATCACATCGGGGAGATCGAGGAGCGCCGAAAGTCCGGCTTGATTGTAACAGTACTGGAGAAAATCCGGGGCAATAACAAGAAATATCTGTGCGTACTGGATTGTCATCGGTGTCCTCCAGAACATAGTGTACGAAGTCAGTAGAGAAAACGATTTGATAATTGGGAAGGATATCAAGTGGTGAGAAGATGGAGGGATGTAGCCCCACACACGGCGTGGGCTTCTTATGTAAATACAGGGGAGGCTCGAGGTGCATAATGGATTCGTAAGATTATCCATGGCCTGTTTCCCAGGGAGTAGGTTGACCTAATTGTGGGTGACGAAAGGCAAATCAAAGACTTGCGGATGACATCCGCACCCCATAGTGTTCGTTTCGCACCTGCACCCATAGCATAAGCATTGATTAGCCGCAGTTTGACTCTAATGTAGGTCACTAACTTCTTTTGTCCTTTCTCCATATATTTGCGTGCGATAATGAGGGAGAGCACATAATATACTCGGGCGGTCTGCGCACGAGGAGAAATTTAACTGTACATCCCTCTGCGCCACCATTATGTTAAGAACCAGGGGAGTCTAATCTAGACATGATCAATCGGGTGCTGCGTCGGCTCGCTTCCGCAGGCCAACGGAGCAACTCTGCCCAAATCGGCGACAGTTAGCAGGCTGTGTGCGCGGTTCCATGATGAATTCTAGTTGTCAACATAGGTGGAGGAAGAAGAAAAAGAGCTGTATGGTTTTGTGCGTTTTTGTCGAACAGTCAACGAGGAGGTCTTAAGGATAAAAATCCTCTAGGTTGATGATGGCCCGACGTTATGCATCCTTTGTTTACGTGGACGTCACCTGGTCAACTCACATCCTGGATTGATTGAACCAAGAGCGACACCATTGGGATAAGTAGTATAGCGCCTTGTGAAGGATGACCCAGGCTATTCGAATAGTTTTGCTTGGTATCCGGGGGACTGCAGGGGTACTCTTCTGATATTGTACATCACACTGGTAGCAGCCGAGTAAAGCCCGGTCGTAAAATGGATAGAATAAAATGACTAGCCACTTTTTAGGTCGGTTTAATTTTATTTAAAACAAGATGATAGCATATAGCTAGAATAGTTATGAGAACCGTTTACGTGCAAATCCCCGTAGGGGGGCACGTAGCATTCGCAGAAAGGAAAAACGAAAACAGCCAGGAACGAATGATGCCGAATATAGAATATTCTTTTGATAGCAAATAGAGTTAGACTTTATTTGACCTATACAAATAAATTATTAGAGATGTGGTACGTCTTGATATATATCTTTGATTCGTCAAGCAGGTCGGTGTTAACGAATAGAGAACCCTACTACTTATATATCTCAGTTCTCCGGATCCTCAGCAGAATATTGAAGCCGAGCATTCACAACAATTCACATCACTTGCAACGTTACATAAGTCAATTAGTATGGGAAAATAATTGCGTTTGAAATAATAAGGATCCATAATTGAAGCGCATCCCCTCAAATATCTCGTTATCTAACAGCTCTATACTCATTGCTACGAAAACATTGCGCGCTATGGAAGAGATTTGCTAATTTTACTTTATAAGTTTAATATGGAATACAGCTTTCACAACCAGCGGTTGTGTAGTGTAATGGTTAGCACCCAGGATTCTGATTCCTGTAATCCCGGTTCGATCCCGGGCACGACCTGATCCAGTATCTTCTTTTTTGCATACTTGTCGTCACGTCCTCTTAAAGGGCCGCTTTTCCAATATTTAGCTTTTTAAATTTTATTTTATAAATTTTTTACTCTCCGACCCGAGATTCGGAAAGGGCCGCTCCGGATTATCTCCGTCAGCACATACATCTGGCCCGCTGGACGTCGGCCAGCCGGCAAACCACATGTATCCCGCGTTCGCCACGAGCCCTAAGCCGAGAACCAAAACAGCATTCATGCCCAACCCGCGGGCAAGTCAAGTGTAATAATTTAGAGGTGTGGATCCCCTGTCGATCAAACTCAATCTTCTCACAAGGATGTACTCAGGGTCCATGCGTCTATGACCATTGTGCTCGGCGAAGCTTGGCCGATGGCTACCAGATGGGCAACCTACGTTTAGACTGCAGCTTGATGTGCTGGTCTTCTTCTCAGCACAGGTAAAATTGGACAGGTTAGACGGCATACGTGATACATCTTAGGTTGTATACATGTTACGGTTCTATTGCTTGTCTTGAGCTTCACGAGCGACACCGAAGATTGAACTTTTTACAGTGGTATGACCACCCTATCTAGTAATTTGCTGCTCAACAGCAACAAATAAACTTCACCTTAAAGCACGTCAGACAAGATTTGCATGAAAGCACTTTGCTGCTGCTTTGACGTTGCGAAACGGTGCCAAGAGAGGTGGCCGATGTACCCCGACTTGGCCATCGGCATTCGGCGAAGTTGGACGTACTATGATTCATACGGTAGATTCGTACTCAGCATATGACAGGGAAAATTTTCACGATGAAGAATCGGATAGAATGAAAAAGCTGAGGGGACAGTTGTTGAACAATTGTATGATTGGTCCAAGCTTTGTATACTCTTGTGGAACCTAATGGCGGCATATGCGGCCGTTTGATAATGAGAATCGGAACCATGGTCTGAAATTGCTTTGGCCGCAAGAAAAGAGAGTATAGAAGAGACTAGATCTACATGAAGTTGACATGGGTCTCGTTGGAGGGCATCATATAAAGCTAGGCAGAGTACAAAGGAGTAGCAGTGTCTTCTTGTTGTATAGACTCGTCCTTACTTTTATATCTACACATAGACTTTATACTGAATACTGAATGGACCAACTTGAGCTTGTACCCTCTCATCCCGCCTGGTCCTACCCAGAAGGTGGGCTTGAGGCCAACCTCGTCGTTCTCGGCAGCTTTAGCTCCATCATGGGTGGCCTGGGTTTGATGAATAGTATCGGCATCTACCAGGCATGGATCTCAACGCACCAACTATCCCACCTTGGTGAAAGCCAAATAAGCTGGATCTTTGGCATATACAACTTCCTCGTCTTCTTTTGTGGCATCCAGATTGGCCCGGTCTTTGACGCCAAAGGGCCCCGTCTCCTTATGCTCACGGGCTCGATCCTCCTCATTCTCACCCTTGTCCTGGTAGGATTCTGTCAAGAGTACTGGCACTTCCTAGTGGTAATAGGTATCATCGGTGGAGTCGGAACGTCATTCATCTTTATTGTTCCTGTTGCGACTATTGGCCACTTCTTCAGTGTTCGCCGAGGTGGTGCAACTGGCTTGGCCATGTCTGGCGGGAGCATCGGCGGCGTGATCTTTCCATTGGTCTTGGAGTACCTAGGGCCGCGTATCGGATTCGCCTGGGCAACAAGGGTGATCGCGCTCATTACCCTTATTCTCCTAATCCCGGGATGTCTCTTACTAAAAGCTCGTCTTCCGCCGAAGTCGTCCACCGCCACCTCCCTGCTGCCCGATCTTAGAATCCTAAAGGACCCAGCCCTAGCCCTCACCACCTTGGGTGCCTTCTTCATCGAATGGGGATTCTTCATCCCTCTCGAATATATCACCTCATACTCCCTGACCTACGGGATCTCCAGCCGCTTAGCTTATCTAATGGTAGTGTTCCTCAACGCCGGCTCATTCCCTGGTCGCTGGCTACCGGGCATCCTGGCCGACCGGATTGGCCGGTTCGAGATGTTGACCTTGACAAATATCTTCTGTCTCATCGCAGTGCTAGGAATCTGGATGCCGGCGAATGGAAACGTCGTTGCGACGGTTATATTTTCCGTGGCGTTTGGAATTGGGTCGGGAAGTAATATTAGCCTCGTTCCAGTTTGCGTCGGCGAACTATGTCCCACCGAACAATACGGACGGTTTTATACCACTGTCTATACGATTGTAAGCTTAGGGTATGTTCATATCTTCTCCTTCTCCTTCTCCGGGTTTATGAATACACAGCTGACTGGCTTAGGGCATTGACTGGAGTTCCTATCGCAGGTGAAATCATTCATCGTTGTCATGGGGAGTACTGGGGATTGATCGCGTTCGCTGGGTGTGCTTACGCTGCTGGCTTGATATGTTTTGTCGGCGTGTTAGTGTTGAAGCGGAAGAGGGTAAAAAGTACTGTTTAATTAGTGAAATATCTGGTGTAGATAATTGATTGGCTTTACTTTTTAGAATACATCCTGAAAATGTTGAAGTAGAGAGGCATTGAAATGTAACAAGTATTAAGAGTGCTATCATTTGCCCTAAATAGCACTAACGTCAAGCCGGCATTCTTCCTCGAGATCGCTCGGAAGATGAACAATTAGCGCCGTAGTGCTAGCATTTAGTATCCCCTCTTTTTATGGTAGCAGAGAAGCAACATACATTGAACTGAAAAAGACAGTCCAACCTTGTTATTTTGAAAGCAAATTAACTTCCTCAGGATAAATGATTGGCTACTATATCTGAAATGTGTATTCTACACCTCCGTATTATAGAACACTAGTAACTGCGCGGTAGTTGGAGCACCTTCTCGCTCACATAGTTCAATATCATCTCCCGGCTTACTGGTGCAATCCGCGGCACTAGACACTCTCGCAGATATCTCTCCACATCATACTCCATCGCATAGCCCATTCCTCCATGACTGAGAACTGCCCGTTCGCACGCTTTGAATGCTGCTTCCGCAGCAAGATATTTGGCGCTATTGCACGCCACGCCCACAGAGTGGAACGGGATGGAATCATCCGTTTTGGAGGCATCGTACAAGCGCGCCGCATGGTATGTCGCCAGCTTAGCCGCTTCTAATTGCATATATGCGTCCGCTAGTGGATGCGCAATGCCCTGGTTTTGTCCGATCGGCCTCCCAAAAACTACCCGATCGCTTGCGTACTGTGCAGCGCGTTCCAAAGCAGCGTATCCGAGACCCAACGCTTCACCGGCCAGGAGACATCGCTCTGCATTCATGCCGTGGAGGATGATCTTGAATCCCTCGTTCTCTTGACCGATCAAGGTGCTTTCCGGGATTTCGTAGTTGTCGAAAAACACCTCATTGGCGTCGACCGCACGGCCTCCCATCTTCTTGATTTTGCGCATATCCAGTCCGGACTTACTCCGGTCTATGTCGATACAGAATAACGAGAGACCTTGACTTGACTTTTTTACTTCCTCCAGAGGCGTTGTTCGCGCCAGGAGGATCATTTTTGAGGCAACCTGTGCGCAAGTAATCCAGATTTTCTGGCCTGAGATTGAGTAGGTTTTCTTCTCTGGGTTCTTAGTGGCCAGGGTCTTCAGCTTTAACGTCTCCAGACCGGTGTTCGGTTCTGTGACGCCAAAGCATGTCCGCCAGGTGCCATTAATGATTTTTGGGATAGTCTCTTCGAGTTGTTGCTTGGTACCGAACTTCGCCAGAGGTTGCGTGGCATACACATTTGCATGAATGGATTGAGCCCCGGCCATTCCAGCGCCGGATTGCGTGATGGTCTGCATCATCATTGTTGCTTCAGAGATACCTACTCATTTGTTAGTATCATAGAACTATATTGGATTCCTTCATTGAATGAACCTACCGAGCCCAGCTCCCCCGAGCTCTTCGGGTAGCGCAATCCCTAGCCATCCGTCCTTGGCCAACGCGGCATGGAACTCCTTTGGATCGCGTTCATTTTGGTCACATTCTTGCCAATATGTGTTGGGAAACTTGGAACAAATGGCTGAAATCGCTTCCCGAATGGTTAACTGCTCTTCAGTGAATCCCGTCAATTCCATCAACGGGCGCCGAGCAGAGGTGGAGAACCTCGACCGCGGTGTTGTCCATGATACTATCGGGCTGCGTGGCAGCACTCTCTCAATAGCTGGACTGAGTCTAGAGCATAGAGTTTTCCGAGTGCAAAGTCGAGACATAACGAATGGATTTACAGGCGAAGTTATCACTCGAGATGTGATTGGGGATTATAAATAAACGGTATTCGTGGCGCGAACCACGTACCCGGCATAAACCCGCTCATCGGCATGTCATATAACCGCCGAATAACCGCTTGACCCCACCGGTCGATCAGGCCGAGGTAGGTATCTATTAAACTCGTGTATCCTGCGAAAGACTGCATTTAAGACCTGAATCTTGTCTGTAGACACGTTTCTGTCCAGATAACTGTCATTAATATATCACAGAATGGCTCCCTTGCGACCGCTATCTCAGGCGTTGTATCCTCGGATATCAGGCGCTCGCAGCGTTTCAACCAAGACCTCACCGAAGGGACCCCTTTCTGGCATCACAGTGGTTAGCCTTGAACAGGCCATTGCCGCTCCATTCTGTACGCGGCAACTAGCAGATCTTGGGGCTCGTGTCATTAAAATTGAGCGACCTGGTGTGGGGGACTTTGCACGTAATTACGACACTCGCGTCAACGGTCTTGCATCGCATTTCGTCTGGACAAATCGGTCGAAGGAAAGTCTCGCATTAGACCTCAAGAAGTCACGCGATCATGGAGTCCTAATGCGCCTGCTGGGTAAAGCCGATGTCCTAGTTCAGAACTTGGCTCCCGGAGCGAGCGCACGGCTAGGACTATCCCATGAGGAGCTTGCGAAGAAGCATCCCTCACTGATTGTGTGCAATATCTCCGGGTACGGACCAGATGGCCCGTATCGTGATAAGAAGGCCTACGACTTGCTTATACAAAGCGAGGCAGGCATGCTCTCTGTTACAGGGACCGCTCAAGAGCCTGCTAAAGTAGGCATTTCTATCGCGGATATTTCTGCCGGAAGTTACGCGTATTCTAATATTCTGGCGGCTATCATCCAAAGGGGGAATGACCCCGAGAAGCGTGGGTGTAACATCGATATTTCTATGTTAGAGAGTATGGTCGAATGGATGGGCTTTCCGCTATACTATACCTACCAGAACGCACCTAGACCGACACCAACGGGAGCCTCGCACGCTGCGGTCTACCCGTATGGACCATTTGAAACAGGAGATGGAAAATCCGTCATGCTGGGGATCCAGAATGAACGTGAATGGGTCAATTTCTGTGAGAAGGTTCTGTCTCTGCCAGACTTGGCGACAGATGAACGGTTTGTCAATAACTCCCTTCGATCGCAGAACCGTGATGCGCTTAAGGGCATCATTTGCGAGGTGTTCTCATCTTTGACAGCGGAGAAAGTGGTTACTCTTTTGGATGAGGCCGCAATCGCCAATGGTAATGTCAACGATATGCAGGGGGTTTGGGAACATCCACAGCTCAAAGCGCGTGATCGGTGGACTGAGGTTTCCACTCCGGCTGGCATAGTCCCGGCTTTGCTGCCACCAGGACTAACTCAAGGGGATCCTGGTAAATTCTCGGCCAGAATGGACGCAGTTCCGGATGTCGGAGAACATAATGCGGCGATCCTGGCCGAGTTGGGAATTGATGATGCGGGGAAGGATTCATAATGCACTAGACTAGCAATAAATGCCGGTCGGCGTGTAGAATTTACGCCGACCGCCAAATGCCAAGACACATATAGCCGACTTGTTCTCATTTACTTCTCTCGTTGTTTCTTCTCCTCTATACCCCTCGCATACCAGCCCTGTATTCTTTAACTCACAACTATAAATCGTACTATAATATTATAATGACGCCTGAAGCCGACTCGGGTCGGTATCCGACCAGGAAGCGCGCCCGACAGGCGTGTCTTCACTGCAATCGGCGCCGTATCCGCTGTAATGTCCTCGAGACGCGACCTTGTCATAACTGCGTCTCTATGAATGTTCCCTGTGAAGTGGGGGTCTCTAAGCGAGGAAAGTAAGCTTGATCCACATACAATAGACCCATGTTTGTACCGAGGAAGTAGACATGCCAATATGTTGCTACAGGTATCCTCGCAAGAAGGCTTTACGGCAGTCGGGGACTCCACATGAGGGAGATTCCATAATCTCAGACTCGACTGTTTCCGCAGATCATAGCATTTTCCAGCCAGGTGAAAGTTCACTTGTGCATATCGACGCGTCGGATTCTCCTGATCAGCGTCATCATCTGGGACAACGCGGTAGCAGTGCGACGCATAGCCGGAACAGCTTTGGGACTTCTTGGATATCCGCTGGAGATACGACAAGCGTTTCTCATCAGACTGTGTTCCTTGGAGAATCAAGTCCCCTGACGTGTGTAATTGATGAGGGACGGCGGTCACCTGAGAAGGGTCCGGCGAACGCTATGCAAAATACTCGCCTTCACTACCCCATCCCAGAAAGGCTGGACGCTAATAGTACACGCGATGAAGCTCTTCGCGCACACAGGCGAAAGGTGGAAGAGCAGCTGAATGCTGATGGCGCATTCTCCTATCCACCAAAAGACACTTGTGCGATACTACTGAGGGCCTACTTCACATGGTTTCACCCATGCTTTCCCATACTGGACCGCTTAGCGGTCAAACAATCATACGCCCGAGGAGATATTTCTCACCTTCTGCTGCAGTCGATGCTCTTCATTGGGGTTAGTCTTTGCACTGACGAAGACTTTGCGCGCACCGAGTTCTCTGTTCGATATCGAGCCAAGTTCCTCTTCTATAGTCGAGCTAAGGCTATATATGATGCCGACTGGGAGTCGAACAAGACTACCAAGTTGCAGTCACTGTTCTTGCTGAGCTCTTGGCGCGGAGGGCCGTCTGAAGAACGTGATACGAGGTTCTGGCTAGGAGTCGCTATTAGCTTGGCTCAAAAGCGTGGCATGCATATGATGTTGGTGTTAAACAATCAAAACTGTGGTGTTGCTGACTGTCCTAGGTCCAAATTACCCTTTCCGTCCCCGCGGGAAGAAAAATTATGGAAACGAATATGGTGGGCCCTTTATGTGGGTATTTGCAGTACCTCATTGTAAAACTACTCTAACGTAAAAGAAGATACGCGACCAGCAAAGTGCTGCAGCCTTGGGTCTTCCGCCTCGGATACGAGACGAAGACTGCGATGTTGCAATGCTTGAGCCGAGCGATATCCGTGAAGAGGAAGCAGTGGAAGATGCACAAGTGTTTGGAGCACAAAGAGAAGAAGATATAGTTTATCCGGCGGAAATGGCCAAGTTAGCGAGGATATGTATGCTCCCTTTACTGCCTTGGTGGCGCCCATGCTAAGAAGACAGTGCGCACTATTGTATCAACACAATATCTTCCTGTGCAGTCCGGTACCGATGAATCGTCACGGACAAAGTTACAGCAGACATTATGCGAATGGGAGTCATGCTTACCTGCAACCCTGAAATTAGAAACTACAGCGTCCCCGAGAGCCATGTTTTTGACTGGATTGTTGCACATGACGTACAAGTATGTCGTTTGCTTTGTACTCTGTCCTATGAAGGCGTTCTGACTTTTCAGTAACTTGTGCATCCTCCTACACCGACCATCGTTCCTTAATTCTTCCAATCCTCCCGTGGACAAAGCAGGCCAGGTTGCACTGGATGCTGCCACTAGGAGTACCAGGATTATCGAGGACATGTTGTCACACAACCTTGTCCAACACGGGCCTACTCATCTGTATGTTCCATTTGCTCTTACGTGATATTTCCCAGCGATGTGCTAATGTAATAGGATCACCCATACATTCTCGACGCTGTGTATCCATACTATCCACTGTCGCCGAACATCTGGAACGGCTAGGAAGTTGGCAGAACACCGCGCAAAGCTCTGCCTTCTCGGGCTCCAGGAGTTACAGAAAACATGGGATATAGAAAATTGGGTACTGAATCTCTTCTTCCGATGTCTGGATGATAGCACCGCGCGTACTCTCCGGTTGACAGACATTGTCGCACCATCAGGTCAACCAGTAACCCATACTGAGAATACAGATAGAAGTGCCGATGCCGATAAAACTCAGGATCTGCCCACACCGACTGAGGCCATGGATTCCATTCAGGGAGAAGACCCTACACTAGCGCCTGCCTTACAACCTTCCCCGAGAATGGAAAATGGGGATATTGCAGCGCCCGGTGATTGGTACGGATTGTTTAACTTTACGGATGATTTTGCAGATGTTCTAGGGGCGTCTTCATACCATGATTCGCTAAATCTGCAAAATCTGGAATTCTTATATCGATTCTTGTGACATTGGCATGGTGATTCATTCAAGGAAGAATTTGTCAACTTCGTTAACGAACCATTGGGCGGCTACTGTATTGACAGCCTGGTGACCATAAGGGCTCTAGCAAGGCTCGTATGAGGTATACCACGCCCCCTACATGCCTCTTTCCTCTTTCGCTTCGTCCCATGCTTGATGCGTCAGTATAAGTCCCAGCGATCTATCAAAGTTGGTTTGGGGTTTGAGAAAATGAGGGACATATGGAATGCTCAGGTTATCACCCAACAGAAGTCCCGTCTGTAGGCTATACTCCATGGCCAAACATTCATCCTGATGGTCACGCAGGAAGGCTGTGGGGTCCACGCCTGGCCCGTTTATGGGACATTCCCTTCAGCCCGAAATACCTACATATGATAGGCTATCTCACGGACTATCTCTTCTACCGAGCGTTGTCCGCTCTAATGATGCTCTATCCCGCGCTCCTTTCTGGATGCAAACTAGTATGAATACCTAACTGGGCAATGATATCTTAACTGCCGTCATTGCTTTGAATTGTCCAACTTTTGGTTCCCGAAAACACTATTTCCGCACCCTCGCCGTGGACCTTGCGATATAAAGCTGAGATACAGGGCATCCATTGCGCGAGGATGTGGGACACTATTGTTCGGAACGGACCGGATGATGATGTCGGTCTTACATCGTAGCAAGTCTAGTTCTTGCCTTCGAATAGCCCTCTAAGGAGGCTGTGCTGTTGGGTGTAAGAAGCGAGCGATATGGGCCTCGAAATCTCAGTATGAGTCTCCTTGAGGGGGAGGTTATCTTTGAAGGGGCATTTGCTCAAGGAGATGCACACCATGCATCTGCATCGTTATGAGGCAATATCCATTGGCTACAGGAGAACAGAGGTCCCAGCGCCAGTCTAAGAACTTTTACGCCTGTTGGGAGGACCAAAAACTGGAAGTTCGGGCACAGTTCCTCAATTGTGAGCACGCTCTTAAGCGTATTATGTTCCATTCCATCTCGTTCTCCGACTTGGGATCCATGACATTAGCGCAGATGCCGTTGTTACCAGTTTTTAGACAAGAGACCAGAGGTAGCTTATAGGACGGCGTTTACTGCATCCTAGGCTTCATTTAACCCACTGTGGGGACCATGAGATTTGAACCACAAGATATTAGACTCTCCGAGTACAGTGAAGAGTAGTATCTGTTTTATTGATTGGTGTATTGATCAATACCTAGCTCTTTACGATGGTTAGTAGGAGAGTTTAAGCATTTCTTAAGCCAACCATGGAGGGTAGTATCAAGATGCCACGCCACTAGTAAACGCACTAAATCTGCACCACCGCTCTGACCCCACTTTGTTCCAAGGCAGTCCTGCTCTCTGCGCTTAGCATCTCCGAGGCCACCTTCCATGGCCCTTTTCTGCTTTGGACGTATAACCTTGGCTTGCTATGCTGTCAGTAGTCCTCAGGTCTGCCGGGCCAATATATCTGAATCAGTTAACTTTACCATTTCCCGGTTGCGCTAATGGAAGATGTTCTGATTGTGCTATGATTAGTGGTTGAATATCATAAGGTTCCCCGCAGCTTATTATGGTCAAGGAGCCCAGGGAATGGTCAAAGTCCATGAAAACAACCCTAACCCAGAAACTATATGGTAAAGAGACAAATACCGCCATTTATATCTTGAGTCCACCCGGGGCCCTTAAGACGTACACAATAGGTGTCGGCTCAGTCTTACCCCAAGATTCATTTACATCGGGGGTCCTGAAGAAGCATTCTTATCTAACCAAGCTGACCAACCGGATAGCGAAGGATAGCAATGCATTGCATCGGTGTCGAGACCCACAGATCTGAGCCCCATACCTCGTCTACCGGATATCAACGGTAATGGTTTATCCAAAAGCTTACACCCCAGAGATCCAATACTCCAGTCCTATGACATCGGGATTCGGGTTTCGTTCACCGAGCTCAACTGCGTGGTGATGGAGACATCCTGCTATAGCATGCATCCGTGACTAGACCGGTGTGTGGCTTTCTTCTCCAATATTTTGTAGTGGAGATAGCTGGTGACGCCATTGGCAGTGAGACGACGTGATACAGGAGCAGCTTTCGAGAGCCGAATTAACTCCGATTGCCCCCCCTGGTGCCATTGATCATCCCATATCTGACCTTCGACGGGTAGCACGGATGGGACTCCCGTGTCGACCACAGACCGCCTTCACTTTATTGAGGCCAATGCCGCTATGTAACGAGATTGTTCATGTCAATTAGATCGATGAGATCGAGGTCCCCGCCATTGGGATATGCATGTACTCATCTGACGTCTGAGTTGGCAATGCGTCGGGATTGTACTGCCAAACGGGTGGGAAATGCTGAGCAGCTCGATCGACAGTAATCCATCCAGCAAGGGGGAAAATAAATAAAGTGGACCATTCTAGAACGCAGGTCTCCATTTAAAGTGACATAATAAGAACGGGAATCTTCTGTTATTCCCGACGTCGGGAATAAAGTGGATCTCCCCTATCAATATCACCATTGTTAGGGTTGACTCATTCCCGACCGTGGGATATTTTTCATTTCTATAAATTTATCTATCCCCAATCATCTGTTATGTTTTTAAAACCTCCCTGCTCTATAGCAATTGACTTTAAGATTCCGTGGTTGTTCCAGAAAAGAAAAATGCCTGCCTCCTGTCCAGAGACCGAGGTTCTGCCTCAATATAGCTTTACCGACGACTACAGCGAAGGAGCCCACCCACAATTACTCGAAGCCCTTCTACGCACGAATTCCACTCAACAAGTTTCCTACGGTTATGATGAATACAGCAACGAAGCTCGCCGGTTAATCCGGACACGACTACAAGCTACCGAAGATGAGGTAGCCATCCACTTCGTGCCTAGCGGCACCTCCGCCAACCTGATCTGCATCGCCAGCTGTCTACGGCCCTATGAGGCCGTATTAACAGTAGACACGGGCCACATCGTCAGCAAAGAAGCCGGAGCCATTGAAGCCACCGGTCACAAGACCATCGTCGTGCCGGGTGTAAGAGGCAAAATGACCCCCGAGAATCTGGACCGAGCAGTCCGCCAGAACCAATTCTTCCCCCACAACGCTAAGCCCCGTTTGGTGTATATCTCCAACGCCACCGAGCTGGGAACAGTCTACACCAAACGCGAACTCCAAGAACTCTCCGCCGTGTGCAAACGGTGGAAGCTACTACTGCTCATGGACGGCGCCCGCATCGGAGTCGCCCTCAGCGCGCCGTCCAATGATCTCACACTCCGTGACTTGGTCGACCTCCTAGATATCTTCTGGATCGGGGGTACGAAAATGGGAGCACTCCTGGGAGAAGCGATCGTCGTAAGAAGCCATCTAGCCGAGGACTTCATTTTCCACTTGAAACAACACGGAGCCTTGCTGGCCAAGTCTCGCGTTATGGGCGTGCAATTCGCAGAGCTGTTCCGGGAGAACCTCTTCTTTGATCTTGCGACACATGCCAATGCCATGGCGCAGCGTATCTCGGCGAACTTTGAGAAATTGGGTTATTTGTTGGCTGCGCCGACGGATACGAATCAGGTTTTTGTCACTTTGCCTATGGCGTTGGTCAGACGACTGGAGGAACGGTTCCGGTTTTATACCTGGGATCCGTTGGATGGGGAGCAGGCTGTTGTTAGGCTTGTTACCTCTTGGGCGACGGAGCCGTTGGAGGTGGATAAGTTTAATGCGTGGGTTCAGCAGTGGACGTCTGTTTGATGGCATTTTCTGGAGCGAATTGCATGTTTTCTTTTTTGATGCCGCATTTTTTTGTCGGGTTGGGAGCGCATTTATGAGCGTTATAGATTTTAATATGACTAATATCTTCATGACTGAACCATGTGTGCTATGGCTCTTTGCAGTATCAATAGGACTATATGGGCTTTGAGTTATTTTGTAGTGTTCCCCTCCGACTTTCAGGACTATTATAGACCCTAGAGGTATGTACTTCTGGTTACCAAGCTAAAACTAAGCAGGTGAATATTTTCATAGCAGTAGCAATACGACCAACGTGGTTCTTTAGCAAGGTACATACATTTCATAGATACAATGCCCAACATGCCAAGCAAAACATTGTAAAAGATAGCTTACTACCAAATTCGGAAGTGAAGGGCATCTTTTGTGGGTAAATGAGTTGAAACATGAATCAACAGCATTGACTAGCCCCCGAGCTACATAGACTCTAGTAAAATATCCCAATTTTCTATCAATGTTCTTTAAAATCTGGTATGACCATTCAATATATGATATCGATGCCTCCAATAGTCATTGATATCACGAAAGCTTCATATAGAATATCATGCCAATTCTTTACCCAGCTTCTCCAGATATTGTCTCGCTGCATCCACGACAGCATCCTCGAACGAGCGGAGCCTTCTGCCCAGTCTCTTCTCCGTCTCACTCGAATCGTAGGCAATAGGCAAAGTAGCCAGCTTTCCACGCTTAAATGTCCCATCTGCAACCGCATTGGGGAAGGCCTTCTCAATATAACCAAAGATAACAGAGTAATCAATGTTGGTACAAGCACCGAAATTACTAGGAGTTTCCGGTCCTGGCTCAAGACACAGTACCTTCAAATGAACAGCGGCCAAGTCATCAATATGGACATAGCCACCATGCAGCGGAAACGGAATCTCTTTGCCCGTTATACAGGCCATCAGGTACATGTTTGAGCTATTTTCCTGAAGGACCTGGTCCGCAGTAAGAGCCAACTCGTTGCGTCCGAAGACATAGCCGGGCATGATATGTGCCACACTAAAATGGGGATTGTTATTTTCAACGAACGCGTCTGTCTGATTTGCTTCAGTGATTTTGGCCAATGCGTATGCTTCGAACAGATTGGGGAAGCCTGTTGGAGGAGGACCGGGTAAGTGGACCCGTGATGCGGCAGTGACAGTGGTAAATGGGTCGGGGATTGGGGGCATGTTTCCGACGATTGAGGATGTGATCACGATTCGCTTGATGCTTGGGACTTTCATCGCTGAGGCCAGAAGGTTGGATACGCCTTTGATTGTGGGCTCCCATACTTGCGTGACTGGGTCGAATCCGGGGACTGGCACTGGTGAGCCCACTGAATCACGTATGTAACGTCCTGTAGCGCGGCGTCAAAGGCGCCGTCTACTGTTGTATCGGGCATGATGATGGATGACAGTCGGTCCCCAGGACTAAGGGCCTGGATGAGGGGGTTGGATGTGACTTTCTCAGCTTTTTCGCCAGAGCGAGCTGTAAAGCGGACGTTGTATCCATTGTTCAGTGCTTCCAAGAGTACTCGGAAGCCAATGAGTCCGGTAGCACCGGTTATGAGCACAAGAGGGGCCATTGCGTGTTTACAGGATATAGACCTTTGCTGTGGAAGGAAGTATGGAGGAGCATACACGCACTGTTGGCACGTCGTTGTAGAAAATTTGTGAGAAATGAATCAACAGTCATCTACATTGCACCTATATTTATACCTCTCTATGGATGGATTTACCGCGTTATAATTGAGATCTAATATCGCCAGCCTTTCCTTTTTCAGTATAGTGCAATTATTGAAAGCTGTCATGATTGGCTACGTCGTCAACGCTGGTCAGGCCAAATTCATATTCCAGACTAATCTTGAGTTGTTGGGATCGTCATTTTTCTTCTACATCGCCTCAGTCTATTTGACTGGCACTTGTATACTGGTCCCAGTTATTATATCTTGTAATCCAGTAGGACATCAATGCTCCGAGATACCAGGAATAAAATTGGTCGACACTCAACCAACAATGCAAAGTATAGTTGGTTTCCCCGCACTAAGTCGAGGTCGATTGTCAGCCTCGCGGTCAGCCAGCTCATGACACAACTTTCCTTTCTCCCAGCCTGTGGGCTATCCGTTTTTCCACTTAACGCGCAGCCATGGAGTCCGTTGGCCTTGCAGTCGGAGTCGTTGGACTGTTCGGGCTCTTCAATACTTGCATAGACGTGGTCAAGAAGTATGATTCATGGAAGGACTTTGGAAGCGAGTCACATTGTTTGACCGCTCAATTTGAGGTGCAAAAACTTCGCCTACAGAAATGGGGCGAAGCAGTGGGAGTTGAACATGAGAGTGTATCGAGTAAGCACCACGAGCTTCTCGATGATCCACGAACACGATCGAATATTCAAAACCTGCTTTTAGCTATCAAAGAGATCTGTGGGCAGGAATATGCTCTTTCCTCGACACCCCTATCAAGAGCCGAGACCGGCTCATTCGAGGGCCCAATGTTCAGGAAACACGGTCATT
The DNA here is from genome assembly GCF_009193585.1 of Aspergillus caelatus. Classification (NCBI taxonomy): domain Eukaryota; kingdom Fungi; phylum Ascomycota; class Eurotiomycetes; order Eurotiales; family Aspergillaceae; genus Aspergillus; species Aspergillus caelatus. The sequence continues at coordinate 80,423 of NW_022475272.1, forward strand.
CGATCACCTCGCGCAGGTCTAAACGGCAAAGGTTCAACTGGGCCTTAAGAGGCAAGGAAAAACGCATCGCACAGGTTGCACAGTTTTCATCACTGGTGGATGACCTCCATAGCTTGGTCCCTATCGATGGTGACAAGGGTGAAGGATCGAAGGAGACTAGTGGTATGAAACAGCCTTGATATATTCGCCACCAGAAGAGATTGACTGTTAGACATAGGCAAATTTGGAGATGAGGGGTCTTGGACGGTGGAATTTAAACACCTGATAGAGCGGATTGAACACGACCATGAAGGTAGATATGTCTTTCCTCTCTGGCTCTTGAATGCTTACTCATAAGTGAAGTCGAGACAAGGCGGCATATACAGACCTGGCTACTAGGTGATTATTTTCCAAATGAGCGTTACGAGATATATGTGGAAAGAAGAGTCGAAGGCTCCTGCCAATGGGTTCTAGACCGACCCTGGTTTCTCCACTGGTCCTCCCCCGATTTCCCCTCTGGACGGGCCAAGTTTCTATGGATTAACGGCCCTGCGGGGTTTGGAAAATCTATACTGTGTGCGAAGATAACCGAACATTTGCTGCTCACATTGGACACGCCTACTGCCCACTTCTTCTTTTCGTCGGACTTCGAACGCAGAGACCCATTTATAGTAATGAGATCATGGTTATCTCAGCTGATGTCTCACACGAGGGCATTCAGATCTGTTCGTGAAAAGTGGGAAACAACGCAAGGACAGAGAGCAGCACGCGGGGACGTTCTCAGCATGCTCCAAGAAATTGTATCGGCCGTCCCCGGGTGCACATTCATTCTGGATGGATTAGATGAATGTGATTGGGTGAAAGGATCCTGGCCAGGAAACAGCGACGACTCCATTACTAGCTTTCTCAGAACACTAAGACGAGCGACCACGGGAACATCCACGCGGATCATGATTATTAGCCGGGATGAGCCAGAAATTCGACGTGGTCTTTCAAACAGCGGTGCCTATGACCCGGGGTTTGAGCACCGGATCACACCCGAGGATGTCCAAAACGATATTCTGACGTATTCTAGACGTATTGTAGAGGAGAAATTGTCGATGAAGAGCAATGAAGCAAAGGACGAGATCACAAAGAAACTGGCCGATCGCTGTAACGGACAGTTCTTATGGATCAGGCTGCAGCAAGATACTCTGCGCGGCGGCAAAAGCCAAAGGAAGCTTGAGCACGTCATCAACTCCACTCCATCTGGGATTGAACACATATACGAACGAAACTGGATGAAGATTATGCGACTCACAGAGGAAGACAGAAACCGAGCGTTCTCCCTCCTACGCTGGACCGCATTCAGCCTACGTCCGCTGACAATTAGTGAGATATCTGGGGCACTAGTCATCAACGAAGATGATGATGAACTTCTGCTGGATGATTTGCCGGACTGCATCGACGAGGACTACGTGAATACTGAGATAATAGGTCTCTGTGGGTCTCTTTTAGATGTCCGCAGCCCTCAAGGTAAAAGCGATGCTAGATTGAAGACCGTGCATCTGGCACATTTCTCAGTGAAGGAGTACTTGCTCCGCAATCTTCCGATCGAAGGTAAAATTCTGCAGCTTAATGCGGCACTCACCTCATCTACTGAGGTCATCGAGAATACGATAATTGCCAAGAAGTGCCTCCGCTTTGTGGATAGCCAAGAAGTCTGGCTTGGGACCTCTGCAGTACAGGTCGAAGAGGCTCTAAGCGCCTTTCGAAACTATGCGGCCGGATCTTGGTACCAACATGCCAAGCTGGGCGACATGGGCGATACTGAGCTGATGAGTTCGATCACTACCCTCTTTGACCTAAGCAACCCAAACTGGGCTTCGTGGAAAGCGTGGTTTGACGTATATGGCACGAAGGCTGAGCAGAATACGACATGCGGAGTCGCAACAGCTGGCCCCTTATACTACGCAGCCTGGTTTGGACTTACAGATACTGTGGCCTTTTTGGTCCGTGAACTCAAGTCTAGCATAAATGACAAGGGCTATTATGGGCAGACACCCCTGTGGGTAGCCAGCGAGGAGGGGAATTTCGAGATTGTTAGAACTCTCCTTGAGCAAGGGGCGGATGTCGCGATGGCAAACATTGACGGGTGCACCCCATTATATACCGCATCACGCAGCGGCCACACGGAACTGGTCAGGCTGCTTATAGAATTTGGTGCAAATCCCAACACCTCCAGTAACAATGGGTGGACTCCAGTTAATGTGGCATCTGACTGGGGGCACGTTGAGTTAGTGATGTTACTTCTTGACCATGGTGCAGACCCCACAGCTGGTTCTGATGGCTGGAGCTCAGCTACCGCTGCCTCTCTGGGCGGTCGTACTGAGATAGTAAAGCTACTTCTTGAGCATGGTACAGATATCAATATCGCGAGTGCGAACGGATGGACACCGCTCAATCTTGCCTCGTACTGTGGCCATACCAGGCTAGTGGAATTACTTCTTGAGCATGGGGCAGATATCAATATTGCGAGCGCGAACGGATGGACACCAATTACTATAGCCGCTTACAATAGCCATACGAGAATAGTCGAGTTACTGCTTGAGCATGGTGCAGATATCTCTACTGTAGCGGACGACGGAATGACATCAATCAATTTAGCCGCTTACAGTGGTAATACCAAGATAGTGGAGTTGCTTCTCGAGTTGGGTGCGGACATTGAAAATGTCAGTATAGACGGAAACACGCCTCTATTACTGTCCTCAGTGGAAGGCCACACAGCTACGGTTAAGCTGCTTGTTGAAATGGGGGCCGACCCTGAAGCAAAGAATAATCAAGGAAGTTCTCCGCTGATGTATGCCTCACTGAATGGCCATCTTGAAATTGCTAAATTGCTCCTTGAACATGATACCAATGTTGAGGCGAGGGATACTGATGGACGGACGCCGCTAATTTATGCCTCCATTAACGGTCATATTGAGGTGACCAAGTCACTTCTTGAACAGGATGCCAACATTGAGGTGAAGGATGCTCGTGGACGTACGCCGCTTATGTATGCCTCACTGAAGGGTCATATTGAGTTTGTCAAATTACTTCTCCAACAGGATGCAAATGTTGAGACTAAGGATACTCGTGGAAATACGGCCCTAATGCATGCTTCACTGAATGGTCATATTGAGGTGGTCAAGTTCCTCCTTAAGCATGGTGCTGAAGTCGGTGCAAAGGATAGCCTTGGGAATACACCATTAATGTTGGCCTCATCCTCCGGCCATGCTGAGGTTGTCGAACTGCTTCTACAGAAGAGTGCGGAACTTACACATTGTGAAATAACTGGAACTACCTCACTACATGCAGCTGCATATAATGGCCATGTGAAAATAGTTGAAATACTCCTTCAGACGTCAAGCACCCATGTCGACGCCTTGGATCAACTGAACCGAACATCCCTATTCCAAGCCGCTGCCCGGGGCCACCTTGATGTGGTAAATGTTCTTCTTTCGCATAAGGCAAATGCGAATTTCAAAGATCGCTATCGCTCCACGGCTCTTTTTGCGGCAGTCAGAAACGGGCACAAGGGCGTTGCCGAACGGTTGATCTCACTGGCAGACTACTCCATTCACTTCCATGATGACCTGGGCCAAACTTTGCTCTGGTGGGCGGCAAGATCTGGGAACATCGAAATCGTTGAGCTGATACTTCGCTGGGCCAAAGAACATAATATTGAGGCTGGTGGAAGTGACCTGAAGGTGGAAGGGTTTTTGGTCAAGCCGGGTCAGCCTTCTAGGTACTGTGATGTGTGCATTCGATATCTACCCGCCAACATGGCCTACTACAAGTGCAAGACCTGCTTCGATTTTGATATCTGCTCAGAGTGTTTTGACATCGGGGCTCGATGCCTGAGCCTTTCTCACGAGTGGACCATTCATCGGCTTGAGGACCCGACCTGAATTTCCGCTCATTACACTAAGTCAAGTGGATCCGAACCAAAGAGCAAAGTCAATGAAGACAGAGAAGGGAATAGGAACAGAATAGTAATAGAAACAAGAAAGGAAGTAAAGACAGATTCAGATCAAGACAATATATATATTGGTATCATCCCTTACATAGGGCAAGTATTCAGTTAAAGGCAGAGCACCAAGTGTTGACTCCTGGTATACTCTTCCCCCGCCTTCAACATCTCCACATCTCCTTCTCAGCTAGTGGATCTAAATCGCCCTGAGGATGCTGCAAGGAATCGCCCACGTGGTCAGGCGAGCCTTGAATTTGCTGCAACAACTTAAAGACAAAAGCCTTAACAAACAAATGGCCTCATCTAACAAAAGAATAATTCTTCGGAAAATAGCCACATTGACCTAGTATCGAGAACTGCTATGTAAGAAGATATCCTTACGAGTTTCCAACTACAAGATCTGAGATAGTGTAAGATTAACAATAGATTTAATAAGAGGAATTCGATATATACCTATATGATTATCCTCGTCAATTTCTGTCAAAAGTCTATGCAACGGCGAGAGGTCCAGCTAAACCGCCCCTACTTCTGATTGTTAGATGAATTTCGTTTTCCATAAACGTCTAGTAATGTTTACTTAGTAGCCAGGTATCCTCTTCATCTCTTTCATACACGGACACATTTTCTCATACGCGGTTCACCAACGCAAACAGATTTTCGTTCTGGAATAGGTATGCTTAGGTAAGCCTTATCTATAAGATTTATTACTATAAAGGATATCTTCCTGATATTTAGATAGATAGAAATGAACAGTAACTCGAGATTGTTAAGAAGAACTCAATAATGGTTCGATTTATTTACCCGAGTGAGAAAAAAGAAAAAGAAAAAAGATATGTATATTCGTTTGGCGTCCTTTCTTTTCCTCATCAAACAAGGCAGAGACAAGTACGGGGGCTCAGACTAAACACATCGGAAAGCCGGGCAAGAATCGTCGTTGTGATAGTATTAGATGCTTGGATGAGTAGTAAAAGAGCTTAATATTATCTTTAGCGGCATGCTAGTCACCAATATTGTGCTTATAATCATTGTGTTTCCTGGGGTAGTCCCACTCATGTAGCATTTTCAGTACCCCTCCTTAGTTATTATATATATATATATATATATTTCAGCTGTTCCTAGATAAGGCTTTTTGATTGGCCTAGCTATGACTGACCTGCTAACCTGACCGATCTTGAGGAATACAATAGAAACAGTGGAGCTAGGATAGCAATATTAGCGCCACTGTGCCAGAGTTATTTCTTTGGATTGTCTAAGTCGCGTATGGCGATACGATCACAGCTCTTATACCCTTACTGCTGGCTTTGGGAAGAGGATTAAATAAATCATGATCATATCGAACGTCGTCTTCCGTAGTCTCATACAGCTGCATATGCGGGAATACCCGCATTGTCAAAGCTGCAAGAACAACATGCAACTCGCAGAAAGCAAGACTATAGAACGGAGTTAATTAGGATTCGGTTTTAGGCAGACACAAATGGTTAGATTTCTGACTTACTTTATACCAACACAAGCCCGACTACCTTTGGAAAAGTTGAATATAGAGCGTTCCAGCTCCTTATTGCGCTGCATCTGATCATCCAGCCATCGTTCAGGGATAAATGTGTGCGATTCTGGGAAAACGTTCTCGTTATGATGCATGATCATAGAAGACATGCCGACGGCGAATCCCCGTGGTATCCTATAACTGACCGTGGTCGGTCCTTTGCTGCCTTTAGCGGTCCACTCGCCATGATATACCAAGTCCTCCTCAGTTGCGACACGTGCAGTGCGTGCGGAAACGCCGTACGATAATCGGAGGCCCTCATAGATAACCGCGCCCAGGTATGGGAGCTTCTCCAGCGTCGTCCAAGAGGGTAGTTGCCCCGAAGTATCAACGACCTCACTGATTTCCTTCCTCAAACGTTGCAGCTTTTCGGGATTAGAGAGCAAATAATATGTAGTGACTGCTAAGGCCCACCCGACGGTCTCTGTGCCAGCAGCAATCAGAGATGCAGCTTCGTCCGTCAAGCGTTGTACTGATTTCTCCTCTGCGGGTAAGTCTGACTCAAGTAGTGAGCCAAACACCGTCTGTTCCTTACTTTTGATTCCTGCATCGAGATCTGCTCTTGTTTTCTTAATGCTTTCTGGCATATCGACCTAATGACAAGATTTATCATTAACCACTCCCATTGCATCTCCTACTTACAGCTAGCAGAACTCACGGTGAGTGTTTTTATTAACAGCCCCATGTCCTCGGGCAGATGCTTCGACATACTTTTCTCATCAGCTCATAATCTATACAAGACGATCTAAACAGGAGAAACCAACCTAGAAGCCGCAATAGCCAAAGGCTCAAGAAAGGGAAAGAAGCGAAAGGCGAAAACGGGAGTGAAGAGCGAAAATATAGGCTTCCGGAAATTAGGTTCCCAGGATATCTGATCAAGAAAACCATAGCTTTCACCGAAGCAGTAGTCGGAAATTACGTCCGTGCTAAAACAACTGTAGGCTGACGGTATATCCAATGGATCCTTCCCTTGGGCTAGGATCTTGTCACAGAGACGTTGGGCGAGGTTGTGGATCTTCGGTTCAAGTCGTGAAACTTGGCCGCGCGAGAAGAACTTGGCTATGGCAGTGCGTCGAACTCGGTGGATATCGTGATCAACGGTTGAAAAGATTGCATGTGCCATTCTGGTGACATTTATTAGATATTCGCACGGCACAAAAGAACCTGTGATATATGCTCACGCCCCACTGCCCCTAACTTGGTGGAGAGGCTTGTCACGCTTTCGGCCACCTAGAGGGTAAATTTCGTCCGCAAAACGGACATCATTGCAGTGGACCTCATTGGGACTAATGCGGACAATCGGACCTTGATGCCAGTTAGTATTGATTGTACGGGATAAATCGGGAGTCAGGCAGACCGTAAGTTTCATGAAATTGTTGGATCTTCTTCGTGTACTGGCCGAATTTTATGACGTCGTAGTAGAATTCGGGGAGGTACGTTGCAGCTGCCAGCCTCGGTCCGGGTATATGGCCCAAGGGGTGGAAAGGTGAAATATTCCATGCTGCGTGAATGACCTGGTAAATTAAGTAGGCGATAGCGAGAGTGGAGAGAAGTGAGGTTAACGAAATGTTTTTCGTGATATATTCTGAGTGATGCACGAGAGATACTATGTAATTTTGGAGTGCCATAGTAGCTGGGCTGTCGTGTGGACATCCACCACCTCACAAATAGAATACCAGGAATAGCTATATTTCAGCATTTATATTTCCAGGATCATTCCACGGGCCCTTATTATAATTAACGATATCATTTTTCGTCTCGGCATTCACTACGCTTGCCAAGCGGGTCTGAACGTCTCGGCAAAGGAGTATTAATTATAAGTAGTTGTGTCGTCCGAACTTGGAGGCCTGAAACTTCCTGTGGATTTGAGAGTACGGTGTAATGCTGCTACTGGATCAAGAACCGTGCTAGACATAGCCGAGATGGTGAGTTGGCGCAAGCGAAGATGTTCGGCCCTGATCCTTCCACCAATCTAACGGCAGTCAACATGTTAACCACCTCTAGCATTTGCCGATTTGCCCTTAGATATGCGGCTAATCTGCCACTAAAAATGACACGGGCTACTACCTCCTTGGCGGAACATGCTCCTTACGGATTCAATTTGCTAGGCAGTGTACCGGTCGGAATCGTAGCATCTTCAATCTAGCGAAAGGCCCAGAAAAGCGAAGCCCGATCAGGTACTTAAATCAATACACAAGGGACCGTAGCAAAATCTGCCGGTAAACCTTCCTGCCGAATAAGTGTTTCTTTAGAATCCAAGAATTGAATGTACACATTAACCACACGAGTATTGCGCTCCACAAACGCAGAGTCGCATCAACAAAAGCTCATCCTATCCCTGAGATTATGTAGGAAGCCTACCCCACTAACATAGGTGCAATGATTCAGAGAAAATCTTGAGAAGTGACAAATGTTCTTGGGGGCATGGCAATGAGCCCTCATCTGGATGGGATATACTCCCCGTTTGCATGCAACTTGAAGACAGTATGGCAAAGCTTGACTGGCATTACATATGGTTCGGTCAGGAAATATATAATGTTTGGAGCTATTCTTAGGTGACTGTGAATTATTGAAAATGGCATAGCGCTCAGAGTGGTCCGCAGGTCGGGTTCAGGTTTAACTTCTAGGACCCGCTTCCAACCCAGCTCTAGGTTGGCAAGTGGAGGCTCACCTATGCTCACTAGTATTCCTGTTTGTCCACAGTTGCTCAATTCGCTCTTGAAGATTGTATGCCACTAGCTGTGTTATCAGATCTTGGCTTAGGTGGGGCTTAGGTATCGGTACTTGCTGCTGCTGCATGTAACCCTGTTTTTGCAGGGGAAATGATGAAGATGCTATTAGAGAAATTTCAAGCTCCAATCAGAGAAACTGTGTTGATTGAAGCTGCTTGCAACGAAGACCTAGGCGATAGACCTTTGGATCAATTTCTTGAAAAAAGGAGGTCCGAGTTTCAACTGACTGAGAAGATTATCAAAAGGCTTCTTACGAAGAAAAAATGATTATCACGAGCTCATAAGACATTACAGGGTCCCAGAAACAGTCCTTGATCCTTCCTTCTATGTCGACCCATACTCGATTCAGATTGCTGCAATTCTGTCCAGGTCACATTCTTACTCGCAGTTCGACCTTTTTCTTTCCAGATATCGACCTGCCAACCCACAGGACCTGGCTTTAGAGCTTGCTCAAGAATGCAACGATGTCACCCTGCGAATGTTTCTCAAACGATCTGGTTCCGAAATATGCCTGTCAAAGGATTTATTGACGAAGGCCGCCCGAAACACGCATTGCAGAACAAATATTCTCGAGGTCTTCATTTTTTGGTGGAGAAAGTTTAGGGTAACCCGTGGCAGTTACTCCTGATTTAGTAGCTGCTGCTGCTGCTGCTGCTGCTGAAAACCCAACGTATGGATACGACTCTGTTCACCTGCTACGGACACGACGCTCAGAAACTCCATTTGTCGACTCGGGAACATTATTGGCCGCTGTCTCAAATCAAGCAGAATTCTCTCTCAGACTGCTCAGGTTACTCTTTCGATGCTCCCAAGATTCACTTCCGATCACCACCGAACTCCTCTCCGCTGCTGCAAAAAACTCTGCCCATGGAACGGAAATGCTGCGATTGCATCTGACTCGCCTTGAAAAGCAAGGAGATGACCAAATCATCTTTGAAGATGTGCTAAAAGGTGCAGCTGCCAATACTACGATCATAAGCAAATGGGGCGATGCCGATTACATCTGGAATTCCCCTTTGGGGTTGCTCATCAGCAAAAAAACGCGATAGGATCAAAATCACAGAAGACGTGTTAGCTACAGCAGCAGCAAAACCTGCAAATGGGAGACACTGTGTTCTTCTCCTTCTGAAATACGCCTAAGGAAGACCTACGATAACCGGGAATGTTCTTTGTGCGGTTGCTAGAAATCCGAGACAGGGTTATGACATCTTGATGGTTCTTCTCCATCACCCACTACACCAAAAGGTTGCTATATCGGAAAATGTTCTTACAGCAGCAATAGCAAATGATGGATATGATAACCGGGATAAAGTTGTCAAGTTTCTGCTCAGTCACCACGGTGCCCCAGCTCCAGTTTCAGAACGTATGATTCTAGCTGCGGTTGAAAGTTATTGCGAAAGCAAGAGGAAGATAGAAATGCTTCTAAAGCAATACCAAGGTCCTATCTGCATTGGACGACACGCTACAAGAGGGGTCACGAAGATTGGGAGGCCCTATCTGTCGAAAACTCTAGGCGCGCCAAATCCACACAGAAGTCCCCGGGAGGACGAAATGGCATGCTGTGCGGCGGCTGTTCATTCTTTTTGTATCTTGCTATTTATGGCCTCTTTCTCTTCGAGACACCAAATGAGTTGTTGGTGAGTTTATCTGATTCCAGAATGCTGATAGAGCTTACTCTGGAAATAGAATGTCTAAAGGAAAGATTGGATGGCTTTGCCTTTTAGTGTAACGTGATCAATGAAGCCGATACAACCTTCGGGGTTTGGTAAGAAGTACCTCATACAAACATTGATTGCTACTCGTAGGAATGTTGGACTCCTCCGTGCTAATCTCTGTCATACTGGTAGTCTCGTAGTATGTTTGAAAAACTGAAGTGTAAATCTAAGTAGCTTTTTCTTATCCGAACAGAAACATTTAGTAACAGCAGATTTACATAAAGGACTGCAATTTGATATTCAGAACGTGTGACAGAAAAGACTAGATAGCTTTATATATTCTAATGGGAGAATCAAACGTTGATCAGATTGGGCGATGGGACAGCCGGAATCCAGGCTCTACTGGCTATTTTTATGACTCATACATGCACTTATCAACCTAGTTAGCTAATCAAAGGCACTTGTAACTAGAGCCTTAATAGTCTTAGTTGAACAACGCCTTTGTCGGGTGATTACTGTTCCATGTTCAAGTTTAGGTGGCAATAAGGAGGTTATACATTAGAAGCTTCTAAGGATGGTTGTTGCAAGGCCTGTACAATTAAAGGCTGATTCTTATCCTGCAATTACAATAGCCCGGAAATAGGAGTTAACATAAGTGAGTATATTTTATATCATTGGTATTAGATTTTTGGTTAATGACTGAACCCCACCCTCCCCCCTCTTCTCAGTCACCCCTCAGTTAGAGTGACATGCATTATACATTCAGGAGGAAGTAGGTAGACTTCAAATCGTATGACTCATTCTTGTATGTGTGGTCTAGTTCTAGAGGCTCATAGGCGTCTTTCTCCGCTTGTCTTGCACTTCGATCCTCTTATTCTTGCATTGTTATACGTTTAGCATCGACTCGGTTGGTATATTTCCTACTGTGATTCCACACGGAATGACCGGAACTTCTTGCAGATCGGTTGATAAACCCAATTGACCCACTGGCCAAAGAGACAAAAGGATAGAATGGAAATGGTCTAATACGAACCAAACACGAAAATTGCTTCGTGTGACGTGTTTCTACCAACGATGTACTGTAACTCTGGGACAGCATATCTCCGCTTCTCATTCATTCTATGGCCGGTTGGAGATCGAGTATATAGCTCTAAGATGCTCACTTGCTGCGCACGGAGCGCTCAGCACATGCACTTCTACCTTGCCCCACACTCTGCAATAGCCAATGGACAAGGGGTCTCTTTCCACACCTCACTAGGGATGCTCTTCAGTTCTTGTTCTTCCTAACAGTCCGGTTAAATGCGTGCGGGGCAGTGCGTACTACTTTGAAGGAGCTGTGCACCAAGGCATTGTGCTATCATACATTCGGCACCTATTGTTGACTCTACTTATTTACTACCAAATACGTTACATAATAGGTGGTTAGCCGGATACTAGCACACGTTTGGACTCGAACCCAGTTCAAGGCATGGGAAATGTCATATTGGTTAGGTTGCGATCGAAATAGCTGACAAGGTCCGTCCCGATATGGTTGTCCAATCGTACCGTGTAGAAATCTCCACTCTAGCACAACTGTCTGGTGGGCCGCAGTAGTTCAACTCCATGACTCGCTGATTGAAATCCGACCTACAGAAGACAACTCAGAGCGTTGTAGTGATTGACATACTGCTCAGCTACGCCTCTCTTCGCCCCGCAACAGTAACCGTATGAGTGGAGCTGGAAAAAGATCGGGTCCAGTAGAAAACTATCTTCAAGAGCTGAATAGGGAGTGGGGAGCTGAACATAGGACTATTGATCACCGTCTATCCTACGAGAACAGCACAGCATGAAGGTTCAAGGCCTCGAATCCGGCAGAATACTCGGCAAAAGGGTGTCTAATGGGAATATATAAATTCCATCATTTCCCCCTTCATGATCGGCATAACACTTCAGTCTCTCAGGCACATCCATCAGTTAATCTCCTTCCACCTCATCTCTACATCAATAAATCTTCTATCAATATGCCCAACACTCTTGGTAACGGTGAATGGCTTTTAGTTGGCCAGAGCCTTTGGAGTGAGAATGGCGAGACGGAGCTCAAAATGCAGCACGATGGGAAGATTGCGGTTTACGTGAACGCTGAATGTGTTTTCCAGAACACAGCCGACCAGAGAAACGATGTTAAGGGGATCAAGATGCAAGAGGATGGGAACCTTGTTATGTAGTAAGTTTACCTCTTCCCTTTCCCCCTTTGTGTTCGAGTGTCCTCCGCCGCCTTCAATATAATATGTGTTTGATTATAAGGCTCTCTTTGGTTAACTTGTATACCACTATTTAGCGATGTCAACGGCACTGCCATCTGGCACACCAATACCGCAGCACCAGCTGGCGACAGCACAACTGTCTGTGCTGTGCAGAATGATGGTAATATCGTTCTATACAAGGGCACACCTCTCTGGGCCAGTAACACTGGACATTAATTTCTTCAACGTTAAAATGTCCAAGGGCTCATGTGATACGACAACGAGAAGACTTGGATGATGGAAAAAACGGACGCTTGGCTTGGGGGTTGTACCCACTCACTGCATTATGTACATATGAATGCAAACAGACCCTTGAACAATGCTGAGTACCTTGATGGCTATAGGTCGGCGGTTTTCCTTAGTACGTAAGCCCTATTATCACCGTAATGCAGTAATACTCATTATGATATATCCCATAACTGAAAGACTTAGAAGCACTCTTTGATAGACACAAATGATGGTCTGTTTTTGCCGATGCTCAGTTTATCCTGGCCTTTAGGTCAAGTTCTCCTAATTGCTGCCACGTAATTACATCGTTGAGAGAGGATAGACTCTAGTACCGATTCAACACACCAACAGCAATTCTTAGCGCTGGGTCTAATATTTTGTGGCTGACTGGTGATCTCAGCTAAAGGTTCCCCTCTTCCGATCTTAGTGCTTGTGCGGGGCACTCTAGAGCCTAGGGGCTCGAGAGTAATCCTACACCGTATTCCAGAATTACTAGTATAGTCCTGTTATTAAGAAGATAACCTATAACATGAGACTATATGAAATCTATCTATGGGAGATAACAATGCCCCAGCACAAAAAGAAGCAATTGAACCTTCCACTCTTCACTGTTAGAGAGTTATGCTTATACGATTCAGCCGGTTAAGAACCTGCTATATACAAAATAAAGACATTAGCAGAAGTATTACAAGATCTCAAAGATAATAGTACATAATAATTAGATTCCGACTCTGCCAACTCCTTAAAAGCCCTGAATTATATTATTATATCTAATCGATGTGAGACCTTGGCACTATATACCTGTCTCATTACTTCCTGGTTGTCCCATTACTGTCACCTATATCTACAGCATCGAACCAAGTCACCTGACTAATCTGTGGGTAGGCGGTCCTTTAGATGGGGCCTCGATTGTTCAAAATAGTTCTGCCGGGTGGGTTGAAGTTCGGTGGCCGACCGCCCGCTTGATCGGGATAAAAGACCCAGCGTGACTAATGAAGAGTTGAGGATTACTCATCATTCCCGACATTCCCGACACAGAAACCACGCCACCTATCAAATACTCTCGACATTCCCGACAGATCTACAGAAATGCCAATGAGATACACCGATAATGCGTCTTTCGATATCCTGTGAGGCTTGTCGGTAGGTGGTGATAAGATAAACCCCAATTGAGTAGATTAGTAACCACCATTGCAGGCAATCAAAGGTCAAGTGTGTCCATGACGGTCACCCTCCCTGTCGGCGGTGTCAACGCCTCAATCGCCAGTCCTGTGTACTCTCAGACCCGCGGTCGTCGCCTTTGCGCCCTAGACGAGACTCATTGCGTGTGCAGTCAAAGACAAGACCAACCTCAAGGTCAGGAGCAGACAGCTGTCCCGTGAACGGAAACAATAACAGGCAGTGGTGTCCAGTTGCCACATCTTCCAATCCAATTGCTTCAATTCCCTCGTCTGTACTCATCAATGCCTGTGATATCTATCGCAAAAAGTTTCCTGTGGCCAACTTTCTTCATTATCCGTCTTTGATTGCGGAAATTTCCACAAATCCCTCGTCGGTGGATTCGGTATTTGTGGCTTCATTGCTCGCCCTGTGTGCGCGATTCCTGCCGGGACATCAGCTGCAACCTGGAGAAGTATACGCCGAGTATGCGCGAGTGCAGTTGGCTCATCGGGCCTTTGAAGGCCCTTCTCTTTACTTAGCACAGTCTCTAGTGATAGTTTCATTATACGAATGGGGATCGGGCCGTCCGTATAAGGCGTGGATGTACAGCGGTATGTAGTATATAGACTATGCATACTCAGCTGTGTTGAAGGTTGCTTACAAACACGAGCAGGAATGGCCACGTACATGATTCAATCGCTCCTGAAAACTGCAGACGACAGCATGGAACACAATCCAGACGAGTTTCATGCCTCCCAAATTCAATACGAGCAGCTGGTCCGCACGTACTGGTGCTGCTTCGCCCAAGACTGTGAGTTGAGCTCGGGTGCCCGTCAGCATTTCGCCCTATCGTTTCGCCAAATATCGGTACCACTGCCCATTGGTGACCATGATTTCAATTTTGGTCGGCGAGCATCTCGTCGGCTGATGCCTGCTAATCTCACACGAGACTCCCCGCTTTCCGCTGCGATGACCATTGACCACGGCTTGACCATCGTCACGCGCGGTTTTGACATCTTTGTGCGTATTCTGCGCTTTGCAAACGAAAGCCGTCGCGGCCGGACATCATCATCGTTGAATACCGAGCTATCGCCTCAGAAAACATGGGAAAACCTGAAAGAGGAATTGGACGAATGGCGGTCCCTGCAGGATGTGACGGTCCGGTATCCAAGTACGAGTGCCCAAGCACATGTGGCTCTGGGATACGGGGAGCTTTTTGCCTACATCAACTTGGTTTATTTCATGAGGTATGTTTAAGTATTAAATTATGCATCCGCTGATACAAAGGCTAACTGGGACGTCTAGCGTCCTCTTTCTCCATCGCGACCGCGTGCTATCGAGCTTAAAGCTTATGCATGACCCGCATCATGACCCGCGGGTCGCAACGAACTTGGAAGAATCTGCCTGGTGTGAGGCCGCGATTGAAGAGCTGTTTGAAGCGGCCCAGAACATCGGTGGCATTTTGTCTGCCCTGGAAGCCTCCGGCGCGTCAGTAATTACTCCTTACGCTGGCTTCAGCGTCTTTGTCGCCGCTCATATCAATATGTATGGCACTGTTTCGCCACGGGGTTACCCAGGAGGCCAAGAGCGGGCTGAGCGAGAGAAAAGAGGCAATTTCACATATTTGGAACGGCTTTGTGACTTCTGGCCAGTCGGCCATAGCTGGGTATACTTAACTGGTTTCCCTCGCTATACTTAGCAAGCTGACCGTTACTAGTGGCGGACCGTACAGGAGGCCAGCAAATTCTACGAAACCGCAAAAAGCAACCACGAGCATACAGCTTCTGGCGATCGCCCGGGCCATCTCACTCTAGCCAGCACACTGGATGAGTATGGAGATATCCGTTGTTCGCGCCCGCGCCATGACGTATCTATTTCGCGTAGGCGAGATACATCTGGGAGGGATGCTGCCATGCCCCAAAATCATGGACCATCAGGTTGTCCTGCCCACGCGAACATAACATTTAGTGAACAGGTCATGCTGGATCCACATGAACTCGAGACGGAAATGATGCAATGGCCCTTCATCGATGAGACATGGTCGTCTGGGTTTGATACGGGATTTGATGCTGCATGGCCGAACCCAGGCTAGCCAATAAAAGATCGAAGATGCAGTTGGTTAAACGACCTTAAGGATGACCAGGATCTACCTTACCAAAAAAAGAAAAAAGCAGTTTCGTGCCACATGGTAGTCTGAGTGGTGCTGAATCCAAGCTGTGTGTGAAACAAGGCTTTCATTGGCGCGATTCATACGGCAGATTTCGGATGTGACATACAAGGGTTATAACACTGACTGAAGCTGCGAGGCGGCAATAAGCACACAAGCATTTCCAATGCAGAGGCCAGTGGGTCGCTACCAGCATCCGGTTACCAAAGAAATTCAACCTGCATAGCCAACAGGGTTGCTTAGGTTAGGCCATGCGCTTAGTGAGCGGCGTGTGACACCTGCGCGCCAGAGGTGACATCCTTATCAGATACCAAGTACAGCTAGATCTTTCAGCTATGGTATAAAGTCAATTAAATACTACGTCAATTAAGATTGGTGCATATCATCATAATCAGCTAGACACACTATTTGATGTGTCGGTCTCTACGAATTGCCATCGACATGTGGGTGATAACAACGGCATGCCACAAACTTAAGCCAACTACGCCTCAATAATTCCCTGTCCATCACCCTCGCAGGTTCAGAAATTAGTCATTTCCAGACCAGCAGACCCCAATAAGTCTGTGAATTGCTGGCGTGTGCGCTCGAGCCCGGAGCAGAATACCCTCAGAGCCATAGATATAACCCCCCTACATTCAGAGGCAAGTATCAGTACGTGCTGAGACCCCCTCGATAGTGGACACAGTCGCAGATATAATTCATTCGTAGCCTGATAGAACATAGGCGCTAAATGCAAGCAGGTAATTAGATTCCTTGTCACCTAATTTCATTGTGTGCGCATTGTGTGCCCCAGCTGGCTAACGCAAGTAAGTGTCCATCGGAACCTAACTTGTCCTACTGTAGTAGGCTGGAGATGTCTTTACTCGTTGAAAATGAGTACTGCGGAACCGCCAACTGCGGGATGAGACAAGCTAACCTATAACCTATCATGATCTGGGAGTGGGGGAGAATCCTGGCTATTCGACCGTGGTCCTATCATAGGGAAGCCTGACTTGGTTAACAAAAAAACAGTCTGTTTATTTAGAGGATAATGAAACTAATCGATATTCAGCCTGTGGGCCAATGGTAATATCTTCCGGTCTAAGAGTACGTCAATCTTTCTCTTACCCGTGTCATGGCGGAGGCATGACTCGTAGATAGTGCATGTAATATTCTAGGAGATGAGAATATGTTTTCACTAAGAGTGCAGACTGACTGATGCCGTAGTATGACAAATACCGCCCCTAGAGTGTTTTGTTCAGTCGGTTGTCACCCTGCCTCACTCTGGCTCTGGACATAAACATCACTCTAGGAAGGAAAAGTCATCGCTCACCAAACCGCTTTCTGCCAAAGCTCCTCCCTCATTGGAGGCTTCCTCTCAGATGCATGCCAGACTGTCAAGTGAGGCTGAGCAGAGAAACCCCCACAAAACCAGGAGCACAGAGCGGGAGAGGATTGCTTCGGTGTTACAGCAACGGAACCACTGGAAATTGCCGGTGGCATGGGCCACTCGCTAGTATCATGCGAGGGAAAAAGACCAGTCTTAGATCTCCGCTTCCCCAACTTGCAGCACGGCCCAGGGACGTGCAACAAACTAACCCCTTTTCAGGCCCTGGAGAGGCCGAACTTTTTTATTATGCCTTAGGAGCTCAAGAGTCTTTCATTTTTTTTTTTTTTTTTTTCATAAAACTGAGCACAGTTAACACAATATTCCTCTATGTGATGTATGTGCATGTCCACTGGCTGGCTATTTAGCAGGCTCGGTAAATAACTGATAAATCCCTTGAATCATTATAGTCATAGTCAATATCTCCGTGTTAGTTCTTCCAGGATACACCGTCACTGCCCATCTGACAAACTCTATATTGAAGAAAGTTGACCTAGCTTATGCTAGGCGCCCATCGCCTACCATATCATGATCGTAACCGACGGGTAAGGCGTCCAAGCCCCACTAGACGACTTCGCCATTCAGACCCAAGCTCAATCTAACCTATTATGGGTTCTAGGCGCCCGATTACAACCTATAATCTTTAGACTAGTACCTACATTGTGATTCAATTAGGTTGAGTTATACGGGGTTAGACCGAAAACCTATGTGGCTTGGGGGTTTGGGGCCGAACCTTGAAGCCATAATGGGCTTAGCCAAAGTTTACAACACCGGGAGTAGCAGGCAGATCGACAGACTAGGATTTACCAGTCAACTAGAAATCCCCTGCGTGGTTTCTGTTATGCTTACAATTGGCTATATTCACTCCCCTATCTTTAGAAAAATAATTCGGGAGGCCTTACGTATGTACATTTTTCTCTATGCGTATCTGATAGGTTACAGTTATTCCATGAAAAGGCTATACGGGTCTTGTTCTTGGTGGGCACGAGTAATACGAATATTGACAAATTTCGCGGCAGCTCAAGTATATATAAGCCCCTTCGTTCCCTGCTCTACATCTATCTATACAGCTCATCAACTCAAGATACTTTCAGCAAATCCAGTCTTATCTCTTACTTTGTCTCTTCTATCGTTTCTAATTTCAAGAATCTCTCCCTCGTCAACATGCGTTTCTCTATTACCTCCGCCGTCGCTGTTCTAGCTGGTCTCACTACCAGCGCCTCCGCCTTTGTCATGACTACCTACAGTGACATTCATTGCAAAGATACTGTCCAGGATGTCAATGTTTGGGATAGCACCTGTGCGACTTGGCCTAAGGGCTTTAAGTCATTCAAAATCACGACCTGGGGGGGCACGCATCAGAGGGCGTACTTCTTCGCGCCTGGTAACTGCGGGAATCTCTTCACGGCCATTGGCAAAGGCTATGTGGATTCTACCACACATGACTTTGAGCTTGGAGGATGCTATAATTTCGATAATACAGCTATAAATGCAGTTGCTTCATACTCTGCTTGAGAAAATATACGAATTCAACAAGGTAGGTAGGTCCTTCTATCACGATGGTTGATATGGTTGATAAGAAGCTAACTGTACCTTAGGAGGATAATGGCATTGTGAATTGTTGCACGGGGGGGAGACATCGGAAAGAAAGAAAGTCTTCATTTATTCCAGATAGAATTCACCCTCTTTTATTTACCTTTCTCTATATCAATACAGTATGTTGGACTTGAAATAATGATATAGGCAATTAAACTCTAGCTGCTTCTCCCATTCACTTTGGTGTTTTGACATTCATCCAGAAGAATACTTTCATCAAGATTTAATGCAGTACTAGATAGTTCTCATGCTGATAAGATTTGCACATATACAACGTTGTACCAACAGGAGTGGAATGTCCCAGTAAACATACTTGGTCTTTAGCCGAAGGAAGAAACAAAAGGGGCAAAGGAAACTAGAGTAATCTCAGCTGCCAACGTCAACTCTAGTTGCCGGAGCTGCAGAGTACCTTCCTAGCAGCACAGTGAGTCTTCTTTAGTAGAAGACCTATAGGCAAACCAACAGAATATATTCAGAGTCAGGATTAGAAAAACGGCAGAGAAAGTGTGATGATGATTAAAGTGAATTTATTCTCTCCAAGCAAGCTAAAGTCTGTACCTTGAATATCGAGGACAACTTCCCAGACGACACCTGAGTTCTCAATGATAGGGCTCTCGAAATTCGACTCTCGATCTATGGCAAACACGAGATTGATGACGGGGCTATAGGTACAAGATTGCAGCACAGTTCTAACAAACAGCACTTGAACACATATATACCCGTCCACTTCCACAATCATAGATTACATGCTCCGCTATTCCTTGTTAAAAAACCCGCCCAGTCACTGGACCTTCCGTAAAATACCTCTATTTCCACGCTTCCTCGTAATACAAAGGAAGAAGGGTGGAAGCTTTCTGGAATATACCTCATGACCCAGGCCACGGAACATCATGTATCAATCGATTCGAAGTATGATCACAGCGTCAAGTGTGTATCTTTTTCGAGGTGGTGAATGGAATCATCTGGTTCTCTGTGGCTTGTTGTTCATTACTATGCAGGTACAGTTCATCTAATGGTAGTGTTTGATAGGAGGGAGATCGTGATTGTTATGATAAGGCGGGTGAATTGTGCCAAACTGAGATTGGCTGTATCCACGGCTTCCAGATATATGGATATACTTGTTGGTTTCTAGTCTACTCGATTGTCGGCTTGTCAAGGATAACAAAAGTATGAAACGGTAGGGAAAGAACAATGATACTAAGCAATAGGGGCTATGATTTAGAATACCGTTTATATAGCACATGCTGCTACATTATTAGTTGCGTCCTTCTCAACCAATAAGGATGCTGCTGGGAGATATAGTTCTTACTTACCCTTGCTGGGCCAACGAATGCTAATAAGGGTGGTACAGAGCGCAATTACATGATAAGCATGTGCACTACGGGCTTTACCGTACTATCCAGTGGGTTTATGATAAGCAATGAATGATTATTGCGAAAGACTATCTTAGCAGCCGCCTTGCTAGCGATTCAGCTCGTTCGTAAATCCGTTAACATTCAAAGTCCTTTGCGTCTAACGCCATCAGTAAAAAGGGTTGTGATGGACCAGCCATCATATTACAAACTATCACTCCTCTCGCTGCGTCGAGCCGCGCTGACGTTCCATGTCCGAGTCTCCCGGATCATGCCAGCTTGACTCGACTGACTATCCGCGTCCCAGGCTCGCGACGCGGAGACGGTGGTCATATTGCCCTGACCGGATGCGACGGGAACGAGCTCATGATGGTTGTCCGAATGATTCGGATCCGTGTGTCGCGACTGATCGTCCCGGGTCTCGGACCGGGGGTTAGAGGCTTTGGCGGACGTGTGCTGATACTCCACTCCCTGGATACGCAGTCCATTCGACTTGAGCTGATTCAGAAACGGTTTCAATTGACCCCAGCAGGCGGTGACAATACTCGCGCACTGGACCGTCTCGACCGCAATGGCCACCCCGTAGTCGTCGAAGCTTCGATCGGTGGAGTATGCAAGGTCATGGATCAAGACGAGCTGGGCAATGGATGCGAGAATGACCCTACAGGCGAACCAGATTAGCAATGCTACCATGGTAAGCTAATCGGAAAACGGCGGGACAAACAGAATTCGGGACAGGAAGATCGTGGCAAACACCGTCTTTTTCTTGAACGACGCTTGGATGCGACTGATCAACACTAGCGCCTGGAGGATGATCAAGATATCGGTCACGATGTTGGAGGCGCAGAAGTAGTACTGCCACGCGTTCTATCCGCCACGATTGGTCCGTCAGTAGGTGTCAGGCCTGGTGTATCAAAGTCAGGGGTGGTTTACGAGATCAATGCAGGTGCCGCTAGTATCCCAGGGTCGCGAGGCTTGGCACTGGAAGGCACTGCCAAAGAACGCGACAATCGCCCAGACGGTCAAAAGAATGTGTAAGATGGTGGCATGAAAATGGTCTCGCGAGACCGGCGTCAGGTTCCGGATGAAAACTGATAGGGATAGTTTCGAAAAGTAGAGACTGAGAATAAACACCAGGAATCCCGCATACTGTGCCTGTGTAGCGGACGAGACCGCATCAGCCATGGTTCTTCCTTCATCTGCTAGTGAATGCGACTGATTCCGTTCTAAAGCACACCTTCTGAATTACTTCCCAATGCGAACCATCGATGGTCCCAATATGATCTCCATAGCCGTTGTGGACGGCGATGGACGTGATGATCGATGCTCCGATGGCGAATAGCTACCTCATGGAGCGAGAATGTATCAGTTCAGTACTGTGACGTCTCGATAGCATGTCTGCCACACATACCAGTGATACCACGATCAAGTAATCATCACTTGTGAAGCGATGGAACATCCACAGCTTCGTGCCCAGCCTCGTGAGGACGCTGAGGACAGCGACCACGAGGAGGAACCAGTTGACTACATTGAGAATGGGAGCTCTGCGATCTTTATCGTGGAGGAAACGACCCATGGATACTGATTCCAGGCAATCTGGAGACCCTGAAAGTGTCGTCAAGGGTGGGGTGGATTACATTGACAAGGAGGCGGTTACTGTGGGAGAGGGTAAATTGATGAGAGCGTCTCTGGCTTTTTTTTTTTTTTTTCTTTTTGTATAGAATTGTTTCCGCTTATCCCACAGTGCGACTGCTACTCACGCGCATAATCCTTCACTCCTTCGTCTGCCGAGAAAAAAGCATTATGGGGGTCGGCGAGATTTGGAGGAATACCATTGATTGTTAGTCGATGGTTGGCAACAGGGGGGGTTTTTTGACAGTGGAAATTAGGTGGTTTTCTCGAAATTGTCCTCTGAGTAAGAAAGTGATAAAGTTTGATGGCATGCGACGGGGGGTTCCTTGTCGCGTGAGGCACCATTGCCGAGTCACGGATGTCACCATCAATTAATTAATTAATGTTTCCAAGTACTTCTGCCCCCAAAGATAATAAGACCCACGGCGGGCACTACCGACCGCCCTACCACGGGGCATGTCGGAACGTGGGTTCAACTTGGTTACATTGGCCAAGTCTCATGGTGTGTCCATTGGTCAGGCTTAACTTTAATCTCCGCCCGTGAGCCGAAAGGCTTAGTGAGTTCTTATCGACTATTTCCAAATTGTACCTCCAGATATATACTTAAGGTTGACTTTCTATCCTTTTTAAATTACATGGAAAATCTATACTATAGAATCATACAGAAGAAAGGGTGTTTTATTCGTATTGAATGGAATGTTTGATTAAACAAAATGTCTCAACCCCTCGTGGCGTGTCAACCGTGGACAAGGATGCCTCTTTAGCGTGACAGGGATTCTGGCCACTGAACGCGGTCTAGCCGTTTGACTTGACCAGGATGATTATCAACTCATTCATCTCAATCCTGGCGTCTGAATCAGAATTTTACCCACCGGTGCACACTAGTGGCCATTCGAGCATAAGGTCCGAGTAACACCTGGCACGTTTTTGACATCCCCTAATTAATTTTCCCTGACAGTGAATGTCACCCTGATCGCGTTGCGGAGGGGAAATAAAATCATGGCCACCACGACTCTCCCATGAAAATATCGAACGATCTTCTCCTCCTGTTCGCTCTGTCAACCGTGGTAAGTGACCTGTCCCAAACACCTCCTGCAAGCCTTCCTTAATATCCATCTGTTCTACATTCTATGACTATCAAACAACCCAATTGCAATCACCTGTGCACGGATCAACTGCTCTACATATCACATTGACTAACCCGATTGATCGGATCCTTTGGTAGATAGATTTCTCTCATGGTGAACGCCAGTCACAATGACATCGTATGAACTAAAAAACCAGGTACCCGCCAATAACGAGGTCCGCATCTCGGGAGGCTATTCGGCAAAAGATCGCGACAATGCTGAGCTCGTGCGCTTGGGAAAGAAACCCGTGCTGAAGGTGTGTCTCCAAGTTGGGAAAGGTAAATCTACCGTCGGAAGCATACTAACGGTCGCTTCCCATCGGTAGCGAAACTTCGGAATCTTGTCAAGTCTCGGCTTTAGTTGTACTATCCTCGCCACCTGGGAAGGCTTATTTGGGTAGGTCTCGCGCCCTATTATGTGTAAGAGATAGTGAACACTGACGCGCGCACTCTAGTACCTTCCTCATCCCTTTGCAGAAGTTCGTGCCCACACGATTCCCCGATCGTTTACCATTGACCGCGGTATACTAAAAGAAACTAGTGGAGGTCCGGCAGGCGCGGTCTACTCGTTCATCTACGTCTGGACGGGAACAGCATGTTCCTTCACGGTGCTTTCGGAGCTGGTCTCGATGTGAGTCAGAATCATTCAACATCTGTTGAGCCATGAACTAAGACGCTGATGGTTTGGTAGGGCACCAACGTCCGGAGGGCAATATCACTGGTGCGCGATGCTTTCCCCGCCGAGGATAATGAAGTGCCTGAGTTACATCACCGGTAGGTGTCCCTTCTGTTCGCTATTGATAAGAGTGAAAAGGGCTGACCAATCTGACCAAAGGCTGGGTGACAACCATTGGCTGGATGTCTGCCTTTACCAGTGCCAGCTTCTTGGCAGGCACAGAAATCCAGGGCGTCGTGACTCTCGCGCACGCAAATTATGATCCCAAGCCATGGCAAGGCACCTTGATCATGTGGGCAGCGATATTACTAGCCCTGGCGATCAACATTGTCGGAGGAAAGTTGCTGCCCAGATTCGAGACCCTGGTTCTGGTCGTTCATATCCTGGGATATTTCGCGATCTTGATCCCCTTGACGTACATGGCCGACCATAAGTCCAACCAAGAGGTCTTCAAGGAATTTGTGAACAGCGGTGGGTTCCCGACAGACGGGCTGGCCTTTTTTGTCGGCATGACCGGATGTGTTTTTGCTTTTGCGGGTGGTGATGCGGCGGTCCACGTAGGTGCTGAAGCGTTCTAGAGATGAAATGCGCCAGGCTAACGGTGGCAGATGGCGGAAGAAGTTGCGAATGCCACGGTCGCAATCCCTCGCGCGGTTCTTCTGAGTGTGTTAATTAACGGGACCCTTGGGTTTACCATGTTGATCGCCACCCTTTTCTGCATGGGTGACGTCGACAAGGCCCTCAGTACCCCTACCGGGTATCCGTTCATTGAAATATTCTACCAGGCCACCGACTCCATCTCCGGGGCGCTAGGCATGAGCTCGGTCTTACTCATCATTGCCGTCTGCTCGGTCATTGGGATGCTGGCGGCCACCTCGCGACAGCTTTGGTCGTTTGCCAGAGATCGCGCGGTGCCCGGTTGGCGCTTGTGGAGTCATGTATGTGTGATGCCTAGCAATCAGTCGCTTCAATGATCGACCCAAACTGACGCTCGCTTCAATTAGGTTTCCCCACGGACATGTATTCCGACCTATTCCATTCTTCTCACCATGACCGTTGCCGCTCTTCTTGGACTCGTCAACATTGGATCCGATGTGGCCCTGAATGGTATTATCTCCATGGCGGTGTCGGGCATCTACCTGTCCTACCTGATTGTCGCAATTCTGCTTCTCTACCGGCGTTGCACGGGTGAAATCTCTCTGTTTAGCGACGGGGAGGACATGCTGGTCAACGTACCCGGGGCTAAGCTGATGTGGGGGCCCTTTCACGTTCGAGGCATCTTCGGTATATTGATCAATGGCTACGCGGTCATCTATATGATCATTGTGGTGTTTTTCAGTTTCTGGCCCAGCCAGATGTCCGTCGACAAAACGACGATGAACTTCAGTGTGGTCGGCACAATCGGGACGATTATTCTGGCACTGATCTACTATGTTTTCCGGGCTCGGCATGTGTACACGGGACCCGTAATCGAGCTCCATCGGTGAAGAGGCCATTCTCGGGAGGGGGGAGGGTCAAATGTACAGAAGTCTTCCCGTTTTTGCTAAGGTGATGTCAAAAGTTGATCTTGAGTGTGTCTTACATTAATAAAGAATCACTCCTATCACGAGATACGAGAAAAATATAATGCATCTTGTTTAATAACTCTGACCATTTTTTTGTCCTCCGTTCCTATCTCCTTTTTGTGCTTGCAGTGTGCAGTTTTATCCCATATATATGTACCGCGCAACCTGGCATATCTGAATATATCTGAATATATATCCGAATACAGATACACCGCGCCCATTTTTCAACTATGTTAGATCAATCAAACTTAGCAAAATAATTAATATGAATTGAAAAAAATACCATCAAACTTGTACACATCACATTCTAACTAAATAATGGTCCAATGCAAACTTAGCACTAAGTTGTGGACGGGAGAAAGCAAAAGTAAAACAAAGCAAAACTCTAAAGCTCGTATGTGGTGGACTTTGGTGCGCCAAACATTACGATCGACACGAGTGAGCACGGACCAGTTTAAGCAACAACAGACGACGATCCCCCTCTTGTTCATGCAAGCATCTAGTTATAAGAGGGTCGTATCCTTTTCTCCCGATCGTGGACCCGCCCTTAATTATCGACTTAAAATGACAAATCATGGAGAACCAGAACAACGCCTCCCCAGTCCACCCAGATAATTCACTCCAAAGACTAATCAACGAAGACACATTATGGTTATCCGCGGACGAGAACGGCCGAACAACAGTCCACCTGAGCTTGCAGTCTCATCCTCCGAAGCTAATTGCAATTAGACTGCCACCGGGAGTGGAGGAGGGACCCCCGAATCAAACAGCATGGCTACCACCGAACTCCGCGGATGATTCCTACCGTCTTGGACTGGTCCAATTACTGATCGGGAGTGGAGCGAAGCGGGGAGTTGCTGACGGGGTGGATGTAGGTATTCAGGGTGCAGATAACTTGTGGACGCCGTTGGGTGTCACTTCTCCTGATGATTACCGGCCACTCTTAGATCTGCTTTTTGGGGACGATTTCAGGGCCAACAATGAAGATTCTCGAGTTTGGGAATTAATCAATACTGCGTCGGTATATGGACATGAGGCGATTGTGAAGTTTCTGATCGAGCGAGGTGCTGATATTAGCGTTCCCTGTCAGCATGAGTGGACGCCGTTGCATTCTGCGTCCAGTCATGGACAAGTGGAAATTGTCAAGTTACTTCTTGAGAACGGGGCCGATGTGACTTTTATTGGGGATGACGGGTGGACTCCGCTGGCCTTAGCATCTAATAAAGGACACACATGTGTTGTGCAACTACTCCTTGCCAAAGGCGCGGAGGTCAGCGTGAACGTGGCAAATGGCTTCGGAGTCACGCCATTGCATATGGCCGCTAATCAGGGTCATACTGAGCTCGTTCGACTCCTTCTGGAGCATGGGGCTAATGTGTCCGCTGTTGATAGCAGGGGCTTGACGGCACTAGATGTGGCATCTTATAGTGGGCATATCGGGATCGTGAAACTGTTGATTGATAAGGGTGCTGATTTGTCTACGACGGATGAGAATGGTTGTACGCCACTGCATTCCGCTGCCGAGAATGGCCAGCTTGAGGTTGTGGAGTTTCTGGTGGATCGAGGTGCGGATGTGAATGCTGTTGATAATGATGGGCGTCCGCCTCTTCGATGTGCTTCCGAGAACGGTCATTGGGAGGTTGTTCGGCTTTTGGCTGAGAGGGGTGTCTGATGGCTTTTCTCTAAGTCCAAGAACAACGGCCTCATTCTACTTTTGCTGATCTTGTATTAATCGTGCGGAATTCTTTTTTTTTTTTTTTTTTTTTTTCAAGGGCTTTCATTGGCTTACATCCCATGTCGCTTCGTTGTATTCGTTATCGCTAACATATTCGAATGGAGCCAGTCAGCGAATGACTAGTACGGCATTTTGGCGATATGACAAAGAATGATGGTGATGTGAGTCTGATAGTATGGAAGCCAATGCGTTGGCTTTACCCAGCATGTTCCGACTCTACTTTATGAGAGCACCACTTACTGCATATCGTCCATCATATACCAGGTCAAGTAGCCCAACTGCCGCAGATGCAATTCGATAAATTGAGTGTGGGTATATATTACAACATCTCTATCTACCTCAAATATACAAGAAAGGACATTCGCAACTCAAACAAAACAATCACGGTTCATCCCCCCTCACCCCCGGAGTGGGATAACTTGGTCCATACGCAACATGCTCCAAGCGAATAGACTCAGCCGTCTGCCTCCGACCCTGCGGCACGATCTCCCGCGTGCTCGATTGCCGTGAATGCAGCGTCGCATCCCGATCGGTGTTTTCCGGCAGTGAGACGGTCGTCTTATTCTCGAACGATAAATTGCTAGCAGCCTGTTCTGCTGCCACGGCAGCCTTACACCGGTGGGTCATCGCGAAGGGGACGATAGCTAGACAGGCAATCCACCAAGAGAACATGATCGGGAGAGCCCGATACAGTTGGTCCTCGCAACCGTCGCTCCAGATCTGGACGAGGACCTGGTATAGCTCGTGAGCGGGGAGGGCGTATCCCCAGCGATAGAACCCGGGGCTAAGTTCGAAGGGACTAATCGTGCTTGCGACGTTGATGATCGCCCAGGTTAGGATACAGAAGGGGAGGAATTGCATGGGGATAAACGCGGTGAGGATATCGACGATAAGGAAGTTGATGTGCATGTACAGCCAGACGCTCATCCAGGAGAGCACGAACTGGTTGCTATTGACGTCCCAGGATTCTCTATATGCCCAGATATATCCCGCCATGCATAACGATCCGATGAAGGTGTAGGCGAGGGAGACACACATGCGGAGGAGACCGTTGCGTTTAGGTCCTAGTTTGGTGTAGAGGTGGAATTGCGCTGAGATTCCGTTTAAGGCCATCATGAAGAAGAATTGTTGGATAATGGGCATCACCATTGAGACAGTGTTGTATAATACCCGGCCGCCTTGCTCGGTGACCTTGATGTTGATCTCGGTTGCTTGGATGGGGTCGAGGAAGGCTTGCAAGCTTGCTGGGTTCTTGGAGAGGGGTGCAGTGGCGAGGACGTTCGATGCATTGCGGGAGTAGTACGCCGATTTCGTCACCTGGACCAGACTCATGATGCTGGAGTAGATTGCACTTTGCGAAAAGGCCGGGTATCGTGCTCCGTTCCAGATGTACGTTAGCGAAGTTCGGTTGCCGTTGCCCGTGGCCAAGGCAGCGGATAAATTCGACGAAGCCCCGGGATGGGCGTAGACTGCGCCCCAGTAGTCGCCTTTGCAGACTGCGGCCTTCACATCTTTTGGAGTGGGATATTCGCTGGCGGGTGACTGGATAAGTGAAGGAAATTCGTCATTGCGCAGTATTCCGTATGCATCGACGACCGATTGACCGACCACATCTCCGTCGTAGTCGACGTAGAGCATCTTCAACCTATGGAAACGGGTGCTGTCGCGATATTGTGTCCCATATAGGTAGCACATATTACCCAAAAACAGAAGCTGTAAGAGGGCAAAGCTAATACCCAAGGCGATTAGGAAACTCTTGCGCATGTCTTTGAAGGACCCTCCCGCTGGGGAGGCTGAAGTCGCTGTCATGGCTGAGGTGGTGGAGTGATGTAAACACAATCATTTTACACTTGAAAGTGGATGTGGATTACTATTTATTTATCTACAGATTCCCGAACATCCCCTTTGCCTTCTAGCTTTTTACAGCTCCAAAGTTAGAAGTCCGATCTATTGCATCACCGTTTTGGGCTCAGATAGGGTTCCGCTGACTATGTATAGAATTAGCCAATGAGAGCCCAAGAATAACATGACTAAGCGGAAGAATCGCCCTCGGAAGAAAAAGGGGCATCAAATAAATGCCAATAGTGGCGGATCGTGAATTCGACGGTCTTCCGCCGCCCCGAATGCCGAAAGGGATGTCTCTATTCTCCGGCTGTTCATATACCACTGATCCAATATACCTCGCTTGCACTCTCGGTGGGACTGACTTATATGTCCGTGGTACATTTCATAAGCCCGAGAAATGCACAGAAGATTGCACGGTGCAAATAAGCCGGAATGGCACGCACCTTGCGAAGCTGCTGCGGGTAAAGATGGTCGGAGAGGGTTGATACAACCCTACATCTCAATCTTCAATAGGAATTTTCCATGCCAAGGTTTCAAAGTACTACAGTGGACCTGAATCAGACCCCGTCGTCAACAATAGTATTTGTAGATTTTGCTTCCGTCGTTATGATGTCAACCAGAGCCCCTCAAACTCTGTGTATTCCGTTGTACAATGGACTCAATTTACAGTTAACAGAACTAGATGACTGGTTGGAAGTTGAAGGTGAAAAACTATTATGGCTACCTTCCCACTATGGTGGTTATTCTTCTCGGGCTATCAGAGACGCTAACCTCGCTCTTGGCTATCCGGATGGATGAGCCTTTTATCATAGGATTCCGTGGGCGTACCTTTTGACTTTCTACTGATATAAATCAAATGGACGTACTTCAAAGTTATTTCTTCATTTACCCACTCAAAAAGAGGATCTGAGATAGCTGGGTGATATATATACTCATGGTTCCAAGTTTGTGGCAAACCTGCTTCGATTTATGAGCGGAAGATTATGATCATTACATGAATCCGAAGACATACACCACCACAACCACCACCACAACTATCCATGATAATCTTCACTCCAGCTCCTTAATCAGACCCTCAACAATTCCCTTGGTAAATCTCCACAGCAACGCCGAATCATGCGCATGGAACGCAGCCCCGGAGTAGAACGTATTCCTGCGCCCCTGAAGCGCATACAAACTCTTATAAAATCCATCCCGGATGGCCTCCGACGCAACATGCACATGATACGGCGTATGACTATCGTAAGCCACGATCTTGGTCTCCAGATCCAACCTACCCCCAACCTGCTGGCGCAGTATATCGATCGACCGCAAAATGCCATCCTGAACCGCCTGGTCTGTCAGGGGAGTCAGCGATCCATACTCTACAATATACAGCTCCGGAGCTTCAGTACGCGTAATCCGGTAGAGAGCAGGCAGTCTCGGCTGGCCGTAGATCGTGTCCGACGCGATATTCTTATACATAAAGCTCGAGGCGGGGAGACCCGGAATGCGCACGAGCGACACATAGTATCCGACGGCACGAAACTGCCTAAACACAGACTTTTCCTCCTCGGATAGGTCATACCCGTGTAAGTGATCCAGTATTGGGGGGATGGTGTTGAGCAATTTTTTCGAGCGGATGAGTTTCCGGCCTGTCGGGGACTCCACGCATATGCTGACGCTTTCGGCGTCACGCTGCATGTGGGATACGGTCGTTGAGAGGAAAACGTTGTCCTGGTCGAGGACCTCTAGAGCTTTTGCGAAGATCTCGTAGTTGTTATGGTTTGCGGTGTATATGAAGTTCGTCCGCATACTTTCCACAACGGGTGTTCCGACATCTTTGAAGATGTATAGTGCGGGCATTGTCAGGATATCACCCTGTCCGGTCCAGAGATTATTGACAAAGCCTTCCAGGCCATATTTCTTGACGATATTTCCGAATGGGCGATATATATCCTGGGGGACGGGATTAGGGAGCTCGGTGCCATACTGTAGGTAGTCGTATTTAGCAACCACGTCGCTGTAGGCGTCGACAGAGGCTTCGACTATGGATTGGTTGAAAAGCTTTCCTCTCTTGAAATCGAAATTGATGATATCGCCGGGTGAGGGGACGAAGGCTTTGGTATAAGGGACATTGAGACGCTCGAAGAACTCGGTTACGACGTCGAGGTCGTTCCATTGGTGGACTCCATAGTCGATTGTCTGGTTGGTCGTCGGATCGACGTAGGTGTTTGTGTGGCCTCCAAGGATGGGCTTGCGGTCGATGAGGGCGACGGACTTGCCGAGATCGTGGAGCTGGATCGCAGCATAGGTTCCTGAGGCGCCGCCGCCAATGATGGTTACATCTCTATGTATCACTTGCGTTGTATTGCAAGAGAAGGGTTGAATGGCAGAAGCTGCAACCGGTAAGAAGAAAACGGTAGAGGAATATGAGGTTTGTAGCTTCATTACGGGGTTTATTAGGTGAAGGATAGGGCTCAAGCAGAATATGGGCTGTTTCGGGGCGGAAGAAAGTGTGGTGTATAGAACTGCAAAAACGAATGGCAAGCTGGTCAGAAAGATCTCTCAGCATGACTCTGCTTCTGAAATCAGCGACTCACATTTTACCTTAAGGCTGTTTACCCTTGCGTCACTCCCACTCCCTTGTGTGGCGGCGGCAATGCTGAATGGCTGGCGTGTCGACCATGTTAGATGCACGCGCGGCTTGGGTTGCCTCACACATGGTCTGCGGCAAAGCCTCCACTAACACCATCGTGGCTGTTGCTTCTGGTGTCAATATGTCAATACTCAGTGTGAGAGTCTAAGACACGTTAAGATCGACAGACACATTCAAGAAAAGATTTGCCCAGCATTGTAAAACATATAGTGTGTCAGAACATATCACACTCTTTACAAAGTATACGAAAGGACAATCCAAGCTACCCTCAACCCTAAAAGTCTAGATCCCAAACCGCCAGCTATCTTCCTCTCCTCCTTAAACCCCACAATCCGGAAACTTGACCGCAATCCTCGTATTAATAGCCTCCCACTCAATGCTCCGATCCCCAAGCAACATCATCTCACAATGCTCCGTATGCTCGTAAATCCCAATATACCCATCGATGGCCTCCCGTCCGCCACCCCCCAGCACCGCCCGATGCATCTTCTTCCACATGGCCGTACAATGACGTAGATGATACTCCCAGTTCACATACAGCCCCGTATATTCCCCCGTCATGATCTCCTGGTGGCCGAGTGGAAGCGTACGATTTGGGTCGAGGTACCACTCGAGCTTGTTCTCGCTATCGAACTGCTGCGAGAGCTCGGCGTCGTAGCAGGCGTCAGGGAGCCAGCAGAAGGAGATCACGTCGAAATGGCAGCCGGCTTTGCGGGCTTCTGAGGGCGTGCTGCCGCAGGGCTTGTGGAGTTTCTTTGGGGCCGGAACAAGAGCGCGTTTGATGGTTGGATTAGTGACGGCGAGGAGGGTGGTTGCGAGAATCCCGAAGAGGAGGGAGAGGAGGATAAGACTGATGAAAGCTGGACAGGTGAGGAGGAAGGGTCGCGTGTATTTCCGGTGTTTCGGGGTTGGCTTGTAGTCGTGGGAATGGTTGTTGGAGAGGCCCATCAGGGGCGCTGATTTGTCGTCGTCGGCGTCGTTGGCTGCTCCAATATCATGACGGCGTTTTTCGCTGGCGGATAGCCGTTTGACCATGAAGATCGAGGCGAGGGAACTCATGATGCGGGACGTGGTGGTGTTGGCTGGCACTATCTGCTAGAGTTGGTGAGTATATTCATGCCAGAGAAGAGGGAAGATGGGAGGTGTGTAGATACCAATTGCTCTTGGTCATCTTTCTCATGGGAGAAATAGAGGAGCTGGGGTGTATCGATCTTAGGGCTTGGTGGAGAGCATGGCCGCGGGCGTGACGCCGATAGTGGGATGACTTTACGGGCGGCAAGACCGGCGGGTCTTGCTGTGCCCCCAGACCACTTTTGCACCAGAGAGTACGGTGGCATTGCGTTTTTGCTTGCGACCGTACATACAGTTCTATTTTGGATATCTTCTTGTTCATTCAAAATATGGTTTATTTTGTTAGTTGTAGGTATTCGTGTCTAGCATTATGATCCACCCCAAGCACGACAACTCCCCCCCTCCTTCCAAAGCCAGCCATTTGTAATAAACATGACCACAGAACAAACATACAGTTATCGCTAGGCACGGTCAGTGGCATAGTCCCAAATAGAGTCCCAGCTGCGGCACTCATGCGGCCAATCCAACCCATCCACCACTGCCTCACCTGAGATCTCCGTCACGAATTCCAAGGAAGTATCACCTGCGCACTGCAGAGCCTGCCGAAGGTAATCCAGACAGTGGGAGATGTGCCACAGACCGTGGATGGCGGAATGATACGTAGGCGAGGTGACATTCTCCGGCCACTCGCGCAGTAGTTGTTCGGGGTCTTCGCGACCGAGAACGAGGTCCCAGATGAACTTCCTGACGGCACCCTATGGCTCTTAGTGTTAGTTGCAACGAATAGACCAATTTGCTCAGGGACGACTTACCAAGCAGTGCAATTGGTGGAACACAGAAAGTCCAGCTTTAGTGTCGGGGTAGTCTGCAGCCTCTTCCGGAGTGAGCATAATGAAGCCGTGGCCGTTTGCTGTTCTCGTCAGTAAAATCCCCCGCAATGTCTTAGTATATTGTAAGAAGCACATACGACCCGGTAGATTCTCCCAAGCTTCATTACTTTCCGGTGTCGGAAGGGACAAATACAGAGGGTTCATTCTGAACGTTGTCACCTCATGCGGAACTGTTTCGCCTCGTCAGCTCACTGGTAGCATTCACGATGCGAAGTACTCACAATCCGGGACAGGAGATTTCAGTAATCTCTTCGGCTTCGGCTGTGGCCAGGTTCTCGAGTATACCAACGCAAGAAGGATGAACAGTGCAACGTTGAAGACCACCGAGATAATGAACTTCTTCCGAGCATACCATGGTTTCTTTGACTCGGTGGGGAGGGTACTGATTCCAGATTCGGAGTCACTGGACTCACTCTGCTTGAGAGAAGAGTATTCCATCTTCTCAGTTTTGGGTGCCGTCCAAAAAAACATGTTGGACATTTTGTGTATGGTTTGTGGAG
The DNA here is from genome assembly GCF_009193585.1 of Aspergillus caelatus. Classification (NCBI taxonomy): domain Eukaryota; kingdom Fungi; phylum Ascomycota; class Eurotiomycetes; order Eurotiales; family Aspergillaceae; genus Aspergillus; species Aspergillus caelatus. The sequence goes on from NW_022475272.1 coordinate 114,156, forward strand.
GTATACGACTGCAATAATCGGAAATGGAGAAGTGTTGTTGGGGACGACATAGACCCTTCATGGGAAATCATAAAGAGAGAATGAGACAAGGGGATTCGACTATACGATGGTCGAATAACAAGATTGTGAAAAAAATAAATTAGGATAATATTTGCCGAAACGCCGGTCCACCATGAGCCAAGAAGCATCAGGGCGTGACGCCGATAACGTGCAGGAAATCAAGGCTGCACACTCCACGTACGGTTGTAGATCACTGTAGCCACTCGCCACCAGGTCAAATGTTTCTTCCCTTGAAACGTTTGTTCTCGGGGCTTCGAGATTGCAGCATCCTTTGATCAAAATACAGAAAAGTTCTGGAATTCTTACAATGAGCGCTTGGCTTTCCCAAATCGTACCGGGCAAAGATTTCAAATGGAAAACAGTTCGGAATGAGAGTGAAATTGAAGAGCTCGAAGATGGCGAGCCGACCGACTCCCTGCTGCATGAGAAGCTCTTGCGGCACAAGATGGGATACGAGCGGCGAAAGTCGCTCAGCAAGCAGCTTTGGTGGTTCTGTAGCTTACTGCTGAAGACATTCTTCTTCGGGTCTTGGATATTCCTGGCCTTGTGTCTCTGGATGCATCGCAAGGACTCAAGCTGTCTGCTTGGGAATGAGAGTATGTGAATTTCTCTTTATCGTTCTTTGCCATGGCGGGATGATAAGTAGAACTACCATGCTAAAGGACTCAGGAATATTTGACGATATTCCTATTCGACATGAAATGAAACGCTTCCAGCGCGCTGGCTTTCATGACGATCGCCACAATGACCTCACAGAATACGAAGGGGCTCCAAATGCAAAGAACAATGCGGCTTGGGAGAAGCTTCTCGCAGGTCAGTGTACCAGCGCATGTGTATCCTTTTCATGGCCACTCATTCAGGAATATAGTTGGCGTCGTTGGGATCTCCAGCCATGAAGATTCGAAGCTACCGAACGGAACCGCGCTGTCAGTGACGAATCCATCTGTGCACATAGTTGAGCTGGAAATGTTCCATCAACTCCACTGTTTGGTAGGCAAATCCTTCACTTGGTACCAGAGTATTTAGTGGCTCACTCTAAGAATCCTAGAAATGGCTTCGTGACCGATACTGGGAGCTTGAGGGTGTTGTGGAGAGCTCCATGGATGTCCCGCAAAGACAAGCACATTCTGGTATTCTTCGCCCCTGGTTCAAATCCTGTAGTCATTGTACCGTTACTGACATGCAACCTCTAGACCACTGCATCGATTATCTCCGACAGGTAATTATGTGCCATGGAGACATCACGCCTATCTCTTTCGAGTGGAATAATGGAATCGATGCGTATCTGGCGCATCATAGTACGCCGCATATGTGCCGTAATTTCAACTCCATCTATGAGTGGGCTGCGAAAAGGGATAACACCGGGCTTCGAGCCGATGGAAACCATAAGAATGTGGATTTGGAAGAGCATGAGATGTTTGATTGAAACCTCAGTTTATAGTATGGTTCATTCTAGCGATACAATTCCAAACATTACATCTGAATTTATACAAACGCCACAGATCCGTAGAACTACTTTATACCTCCAAGGTTAATGTGTGAATCAAATGTAGCTATGGTGTACCTGGTTCATAGAGTCTGTAGAAGATGGGTTTATGTATAGTACATCATTGAAGCGCTATAGGAGATCTCTAAGTCGGTCTCAGCGTCATACACTCAAGGAGCTAGAGGACATCAGTACGTAACAAATCTTAGCATAATTCTGCTAAGCAGCACAATAATGCCGCCAATATATGTAGAAGCCTCAGTTTACAAGCTCCATTTACATGAATGGCAGAAAGAAGCTTTACACCACCCCCTTCCGGCGAGACGTAGCACCTAGACGAACTACTCTCTGCATCCGTTACCCGTAACGCCAGCATCAGCCTGATTGACCATCAGCAGCCGCCATAACGCATGGACTGGCGTCTCGCTGAATGAAGCACCCAATAATAAACAAGAAGAGTGGTGACACCGGAGTAAATCCAGCGTCTCGCTCGGGATATTTTTCCACCTAGCGGTGTATGTCAAATCCATTCTCTGTAGGAAAGGGTAAACAGGATCACATAAAAGACGACACACAACTTGACTTCAGGCTGTTAGTCCGTCATCCTCTTCACAGATCCAGCTCAGACTGCTAGGAAACACCCAGTCCAGAAGATACCTTCAATTTCTGTAACAAACCAATCAGCCAGGACAATCACCATGCGCGCAGTCCACTGGCTCTTCATGGCTTTTGCCACCGCCATCATGGCAGCACCCGTTGAGCAAGCCCAGAGCAGCGAGAACAACGAGAAGATCTACAACTGGATCAAGAGGGATGAGGATGTTGCCGACAGCGAGAAGATCTACAACTGGATCAGACGTGACGAAAATGCTGCAGACAGCGAGAAGATCTACAATTGGATCAAGAGAGATGAGGATGTTGCCGACAGCGAGAAGATCTACAACTGGATCAAACGTGACGAAAATTCTGCAGACAGCGAGAAAATTTATAACTGGATTAAACGAGACGAAAATAGTGAGAAGATCTACAACTGGATCAAGCGCGAAGCTAATGCTGGCGAACACTCCGGTCACGGTCGTACGTTTCTCACGCCCCGTATTTGGATCTTGTCAGAATGAAACAGGCTAACTGCGATACAGACTAATCGCGCAGAAAGCTCTGCCTTGGCTTAAGGGTAACATTTGGTGGCGCACGGCGAGTAAGCGATATTCTTGGGGGCAAGGATCCTTAGGCTCGAGCTGAGAGTTTCCTAGTGGAGTTGAATAATCTTTCGGGGAATTGCAATTATACTTGCAGCTACTGGTACTTTGACGATCTGTTATTTTACGTGTGAGGAAGGTAGAATGGATCTGACGTTGACTATGATCCTGGTGGTCACTGCGTGATAAGCGTATATGAAGCATGTAGACATAATTATCCTGTCCTCGATCACTGTAGCCAAGGGAGTTGAGGAGTCGGTAGTAAGGGACATGCTGGAGAGATATATGGACATGCTGGAATTTGCATTTTAGCCATATGGGGAAAAGGTAACAATAAACTATACAGTATGGTGTCTGCCTCGGGGCCAAGGGATCCTGTTAGTACAGTGGTATTATTTGATGGCTATACTCCTGAGAAAGAGGTAACGAACGAGTGACAGAAACAGTATGTTCGATTATATGGGAACCAGACCTCTTCAACTATCAAGTCCAAAGTAAGCTACATTACAAGATCTACTTCTGATACATCCGTCGAAAAATGCTATCACGAGCCAAAAGGCTCCCCGGACTATCAAACTCCACCAACTTCCCACCATCCAGCAATGCAACCATATCCGAGTCCATAATTGTGTTCAACTAAAGCCAGTGTTAGTCATACCTCGAAGCGGAAACCAGAATATACATACCCGATGCGCAACGCTAATTATAGTACACCCGGCGAATACTTCCTTAATCACCTTCTGCATAGCGGCATCCGTATCGCTATCTACGCTACTCGTCGCCTCATCAAGGATCAGAATCCTGCTATCAGGCCTGCGCAATATAGCCCTGGCTAGGCAGAACAACTGCTGCTGTCCCTGTGACAAGGGGTGGTCTAATAGCACCGCATCAAGTCCACCACGACTTTCTAAAGTGTTCCATATCCCGATCCGTTGCAGGGCCAATATGATCTCCTCGTCTGTTGCGGTGCGCATTGGATCTGCGTTGTTGCGTATCGTGCTTGAGAGAATGAAGGGGTCTTGTGGAATGGAGACAAGTCGTTCACGTATTTGTTCCCGGCTGATCGTGCCTATGTCTACTCCGTCGATGACAATTGTACCCTCACAGATGTCGACCAGACGGAGTAAACTAAGGATTAGAGAGCTTTTACCGCTGTAGTGGATGTCATGTTAGCTTTTCAAGCTAGTATTAAGGGCGCCCTTGTGTACCTACCTCCCAGTTCGGCCGCAGAGGCCAATCTTCTGGCCAGGAGATATCTTTATAGTAACGTCGGATAATGCATTGGCGCCGTTAGCGTACTTGACTGATACACGATCAATCTCAATTGCACCAGTTTCGGGACACCTTTCAGGGAGTTCCTTGTTTTCGTCGGGCTTGTTCTCGTTCGGCGTCATCTTACTAAGCGTTTTGACACGGGCAATAGCACCTAGAGACGTCTCAAGCGAGGTCCAAGCCGTCACAAAGGTTGAAAGAGACTGGTTAAAACTCAGCACGTTATTCAATGAAACACCGATAAGCCCACCGCTAGTCGTGCTGCGCATCTCTATCGCCAGCGCCACGACTAAAACTGCCAACGCCGTAACCATGAGGTCAAGAACAAGGCTGAGCTATCTCTGGATACAGAGTAGTAAGTAGTGCGGGCGCTGTGAGTAGTCCAGGTACCAATTTGGATCTGTTTAGCAGGCGTCTGCCATGCCAGAGCTCGTAGAGTAGAGAGTCCTTCAAGTGTCTCCAAGAAATGTGAGTACAGCGGGCTTTTGTTTTCCGAGTCCAGGAACCGGAGCTGGCGACTTTTTTTAAGATAGACATGTTGAACGGCAAAGACAGTTAGAACAGTGAATGGAATGCTAAGAGCCATGTAGCTTGAACCGGTAGATATTAAGGCAAGGCGAGCAACACAATGAAATAGTGATGCTGTGACTGTGATCAATGCTCCCGGTAGGGCAAGGTCGACAAGGCTCATATCCTGGCTAAAGCGGGTTAGTGTTACACCTGTCTCTGTTGTCGCAAAGAACGACAATGGCGCGTTCATTACAATGTCTAGCACTCGCCTATGTAGCAGGACGGCTGACTTTGGCATTATTTCCAAGAAGATGATCCAGATGCACGAAACAAAGAAGACAGAGGCAGCAAGGGCTAAAAGTGCATATACTGACAAACGCATCGCCAGATGGCATCTGTCGATTTTGGAGTACCTTCTAAACTGTCGTCATCACCCTCATTATCACAGAAAGGAGAGACTATCAACGGTTCGAAGACACGGGTGTCCTTCATGGAATCAGACAACATATATTCTTGTAACCGCTGGAAGCATCCTAGTGCAGCTGCAATATGTGGTAAAACAGCTAGCAGTTTCTCGGCTGGAGCGGTCACCAGGGCGATAATACTCAGAGATGTGAAAGCTCGCACAGATGTAAGAGATTGGGAGCCTGTAATCTTTGCTTGGATCGAGAAGACAATGAATGAAATAACCGGTGACCAGATTGCAGGGAAGTTTGCTGCAGCGATTTATATACATCAGTCGAGTTCCATTAATATAGAGAGGGCTACCTAGTCCGTTAAGCCACATGATGCCCATGAAAAATGCACGAGCTATACGAAGCTCTGTTTCTCTTTGGTCCTGGACATTACGTGCAACTGGCCTAGCTAATCCAGCAATTTTTATTGCCTTCATTGAGCCTAGCATCGAGGATATGTCTCTCATACGTTGCTGGATGGACTCATTCCATTTCTGCTGGTCGGTTCCGATACTCTTTGCAATCCATAATTGACCAATTGCCCAGACTATACGACAAATCACTCAGACAATAAACAGACTCAGTTTTATAAGATGCAACATACCAGCTGTGATAATAGGCGGGGTCGCACAGACAGCACCAATCTGTCGGGCGAGAAGCCAGATGCCAATTCCGATTTCCACTAGACGCGCCCATATATCAACGATATTTTCAAGTAGATCAATGATATTGTCAATATCTGTACATAAACGGAAGTGTTTTGGTTAGTGAGACGAGTGTAGAGAAGTTACTATGGAAGCTCGGTAGCGTACCGGTGCTCATAAGAGTCAACGCAGCGCTTCCTGTGCAATGCCCGACCTGGATAGTTAGACTTTTATTGTACAGCAAAGCTATCATGGATCCACGGAATTTGGTAAGGACCCGTACAAAACACCGTCTATAGTGGGCTGCGGATATCTACAAAGATTTAGTGCCCGCATCTCCAACTCAAAATAAGAGACACATACCGCAATACCAAAGTAGATCAAAAACGTTGCCCCAATTAGCCCATATTTGACGTTTTTGTTGTGCGGTTCAGACTCATCCATATAGTTGATAGCTGTAGTTATAAGAAATGGCTGGGCGAAATTGAAACCAATCATACACAGGCGTGGTACAGCGACAGAGAATAGATTCCACCGAAGGATGAATAAGACCGCTTTTGGCAAGGCCATCTGCCCTTCGGGTTTTGCTGAAAGCTGTCAGCCTTTGAGAACAGGGGATAGTATGGGCTGGGCGCATTTACCGCGAATATTCCATGCGTCCTGCATTTCCCTGCCTATTACATCAGCCTTCAGACTAGGGTCTATATCGAACAAATCCTCGGTCGTGATCAACTGTCGGTAGCCCATCCGGAAGAGGGCATTCAGCCACCAAAAAAGGCTAAGGTTGATAATCCCGCTAGTAGATTCTGGGGGTAATTTACTGTATGGTGGCTGCAGATAAGCAGCCTTCGACCTGCTTTCGAGACAGAGTAAAATCGCTTTGATCCCAACAATAGCCGTTAGGACAGTGGCCATATTGCTCTGATGATTGAGCCATAATGTTCGAGCCTGTACAGCGTCAAAGAGGGTTGAGAACAAGAGGTAAACATTGAGGAGCGTAGACGGGCGTGATAACTGCCTATCCTCGACATATGTAAGGCATAAGATCAAGACTGCGTCCACTAAGGATAGCGCAGCTGCCGGCAGACTTGTCGAGGTTGCAAAAGGAGCTGAGCTCCATCGTATCAGTAACACAAATTGAAGAATTACATTAGCTATGGCAGCAATCTGAGTTGTGGTACGTGGCCAACTCCTTTGCTGCTTGAGAGCGATGTCTTTTGCTATCCGGATCACTGACTATTTTGAGGAGCCTCCATTTGCTCTTCACTGTTCTCGGGCGTCTTTGGACTAGATACGTTAGACGCAACGGAGATGCCAGTATTAGAAACGCAGAAGGAAGGATCGATAGGATGCTCTGTTCGAAGGTGAGGGTGAAGTCGAATGACCGCGAACAGCTAACTGGGCCAAAGGCCGTGTCGGAGCAATTGTCGACTCCGCCAACGAAGGGGCTTGCCAACACGAACTGCTCCCTTTACGGCAATACGCTGCGCTATCACCAAGCGAGAGTAAAAAGGGATAGGTTGGAATATCTGTTAACTACAGAATGTCGAAAATTACAGTCCAGGTACTCGTGGGCTGGCGCGGCCACCGCCACGTGACAGGGGTCCCTTTGTCCTTGTATGTTCTTTGTCCTGTATTTAACGTCTTGTATGTCTTCTATGTCTGCACACCACCTGGAACAAGAATGTAGAGGTTGCTTGTCAATGTTCTGTGTCTTTTCACATACTACTATGCTCTATTTTCATGATACTAGACTCTTATGAATTAGAAGACAATCAGTATATGCGTTCCCGAGGAGGAAGTCGGAGACCGTCCATGTTGACGTAGGATACCTGCCACCAGACAGCAAGTCCCAATGCCCGAATCGAGTCCATGATCGACACGATATGCAATATTTAATGTATGGATGGCCAGTCTTAGGTCAGTTCTTGGACATTGATCTGCCGGCTGTACCACGCAAATCCCAGGATCCTTCTGTACTTTGTGCATCACGGTCATCACATCGACATCGTACTCGTTCACAAGGGAAGGGGCCGGAGATGACCGACATATCTCGGTCATTCTACCTACAATTTGAGGCAGCACCTTATTCAGACCGCTATCCTCCTCGGATAACCACTACACATGTCCCTTTCGAGACCAATATGTGCGTATATGCAGCAGGATTTAGGTGCACTACCTGCTTTACCAGCCACAGGTGCCGATTGGGAGTTGTAACATGACCGGCGAGTCAGACACAGACAAAGCTCCATAATTACTTATTGTGATCAGAGTGTGAGCACGCATGAGAAAAATGCAGTCTTCGAGTTCTTGCAGGGCGGGTGGCTTTCCTATTGGCGGGATGCCAAGGATGGGTCAGAGCGGAGGAGTCGAGATCGGCATAAGACTTGATGCCAAGACAACGCCCAAGTACGCCGGCATGAGCGATGACTTGTTCACAGTCCTGACCACCATCCTCATTCGTATGAACGAGATGAGGAGAAGGCGGTTGTTCGACAACCTGTGACGAGTGATGTGATCCACACTACCTGTCTATCAAAAAGCCGGGAAGGCCAGTCGGTGGGGGTTTACGGCTGATTTGGCGAGAACCCCTGTATTTACTTGGTCGCCTTATAGCGCGTAAGACGTGCTGGGGCTGGCAGTGCTCCTCTAAGCTGCATGAAAATAGATACGTCAACTATGTTTGTACATCAGCACCAACTCATGCTCCCTTGTAAGATTTTAAGAACGGCATCTCTTGTATTATATTATTTACTACTTGGCCATATCATACGTAATGGATACCTACGACGAAAAGCAACACAGTGATCGATATTTCAAGGGCCATTTTGGAGGATCTGATATGCGATCAATGACATCAGCGAGCCCACCAACTGCAAACCGTCCGGATCGGACACAGTCTCAGGAGCCTCCACCCTTACAGGAGGCGTGCGGCTGTGGCTGCACTCGCTCACGAGATGTCATTAGTAGTAGAATATTCGTGACTTAGATTTCTGCAAAGATCCCCCTCGCCAATGATTTCGGCGCCACCATTCAAAAAAGAAGGAGCAGATTGGACATGGCTCCTACATTAGTCGTTCGGTGATCGATCGTGCAGGAATGGGTGATATACCACGAGTGTGTCTGGCACTCAGCAATAGCACAGGCACCTGTTTATAAAGGCCGTCAGAGAACTGGGGCCGAAGCCTGCTCAGCATCTGCAGGATGTATGCAGGCCGTTCAAATAGGAATATCAGTAAGCTTGTACGTCGCCTGCACATGGCCCTGTCGCATAGTAATAACTCTGTATGACCGCACAGCCCCGGTAAGATATGTGTCATATAGGGTGGAGTAGTGAACAGGGTCACCTGACGACCTCACCTTTGGATATACCTGAACCATCCCACAACCATTAATATATTTGTTGTGTTGAAGTTTGAATGACTTTCTCAGTTCCAGGGTCCTCCCACAGTCACTGGCCTTCTAGCGGTACATAGCATAAAACACCCACTACAAGGAGTTGGTGGACATATTGACATTTCCCCATGCTTAAATGCATTATCTTCAGGCCAACACCGATATACCGTGAGAATAACCACAGGGAGAACCTTTGTGATCCCTTTCCCCTAATGCATAATAGTAAGCGGCTACAACCGATACCCTTCTCAACAGCTGACCCAAAGCAAAAAAGGGACATCCGGCACGAGAAGCAACAAAGGTTGTTGGACATGCCGCCTGAGACGAAAGAAGTGCGATGAAACGCATCCTTCGTGTCAGTCGTGTCAGAGTCTCGGTTTAGCCTGTCAGGGCTATGGGTCGAGGCCAAATTGGATGGACCGAGGGCCACTAGAGAAAGAGGAAGCCAAGAAAGTCAAACAAGCTATAGCCCAAAACGGGCAGAAGCGCCGGCGAAGACGGTCTTCCCATTCGCTATCCTTGTCTCAATCCGAGAACTCCATGACAGACGGAACCGCGAATAACCCTTCACCAGCCGTTGAAAACTTACCCGAAGCATTCGATCGAAAGAGTCCAACCCAAGGATTGTCGGAGAACAGTGGTCGCATCGAGGACTTGGGCTCAACGTTGCCATCAGTGAATGAGCTGGCGAGTGATATGCCGACATGGTCGTCGCAGATCCCATCGATCTCAAGCTCAGCCGCTGACTTTGCCTTTCCCTCACCGTTGTTCTCACCCATCACGCTGCCGGATGCACAACATGAGGCGAGCGAAACACACGCTCTCTTGGATAATTTCACTTTTCCCAGCGATATCCTAGCCGGCTTGGGCTCTTCAAAAGACCACCAGCTACCGGTTGTTGATTATGAGGGATCTGATGTACAAAGGCCAAACTACGGACTAGGGCTTTTAGCATGCAAGGAGAGCGACAGCGGTAGTTACATGCGCGTATCTGCCTCGAGGTCAGGATTGTGGCCTGACTCTGCTCTCAATTCCTATCCGCATCTGTCAGACGAACGGAGGAACGGTCCTCGCCAACGCATTCTCACAACCAATGAACCAACGACAGAAAGTATTGCTTTACTATCAAATTACCTCACAGAGATCTCTAGTATACAATTTCCCTTCACCCAGTTCACCAGAAATGGACGAGAATGGCTACACTACCTACTCTTACGCTCACAGACAGTATCCGACATTTCCTTGCTCCTGTGCAAAGCCTACCATGACCGAGGACAAGTAGCTGAAAACCTGTACCACCGCAGTAATTATGATGAAGTCACCAGCCAAGTCTCGGTAGCCCTCAAGAGCCTACCATCATCAACAGCCACCCTGTCCCTACTAGATGAAGAGCAGAAAGCCTCCCAGGCTCTCTTCGCATGTGCCGCGCTTCTCCAAGCGATTTATATAGATGTCAGTTCATGCGTCTTCCCCGACTTATAAACCGTAGGCATGCTGAGTCTCTTGAGATAGATACTTTATCAAGAAACGCGTCAGTGGAAAAGCTGTCTCACTCAAGCGGCCGCTTACGTCCAAGTTCTGATCAACATCATCGTCCGCGATGATAACATCAACCACCCGGTCTCAGTGTGTCGGCTCCAAAAAGCTACGGCAAAAGCAGTCCTAGGCCATCTGGTCTGGTGCGACATTTTAGCTACCGTCTCATGCGGCAGAGACCCATTTCTCGGCATTAATCACGCCTATCTCCTAGACTCCGAAATCATATCCATGGCCCCTGTGTGCGGCTGTCACAATTGGGTGGTCAAGGCGCTATACGATCTAGCGAGTCTCCAGCGCTGGAAGCTGCGGGCACAAGAAGGGAAAACGCTAAGTGTTATCCAGCTGGCGGCGCGCGCGAGTAACCTTCATGAGTGCCTGGTGGCTGCCATGGCTGAGAGCTCCAGTGCACCAGGTCAGGTGCGCCCTGGGCAGAGAGGTAGTTTTGACAGCCTGGTTTATGGGTGGGTCACCGACATGGACAGGGAAATCACTCTGTTGTTTGCCCGCGCTGCAGTTATTTATCTCCATGTGGTGGTGTCTGGTCCTAATCCGCATTTGCCTGAAATAGATACGGCAGTGAAGGAGTCCGTAGGGTCAATTCAAACGCTAGCAGAGAAACATCTACTACAGCATGTTTCATGGCCCTTGTGTGTCATTGCCTGTTTTGCCGGAGTGGATGAAAGACAAAGCGTGCAGGGCTTTCTTCGGGAGGAATCCAAGAACACTAGAAAGTGGTTCAGCACATCCCATGAGACGTTGAGCATTGCTCGGGAATGCCACAGACTTAGGGACCAAGGGCAAGACTGCGACTGGGTGGCTTCAATGGAAAGCTTGGACCATCGGATACTGTTACTTTGACTCATTTCGCTTAAATACTATGAAGCGAAATATCACGGGACCGTGGTTTTATTGTTCGGCCTAGGAATAAAATCTGACTCGCTAAGCATACGAATGCATTCCACTCAGTCGAAGCTGGCCAGGTTCGAACGAGTGCGCCGTCAGATCCCCGGCGTTCCAGACCGGATCAGTCCTGCAATCACCATGTCGATGGTGAGAATAATCCTATTTTAATCACCAGTACAAACCACCACACAAGCCGTCAGCCGACAATATTCGCGCGGGACTCCAACAGATATTTCCTAGGAGGCCATAGTTAGACTTTAAACCTGTTCCAGCCGTGGATGGTTCAGCAACCGTCCGAGTACTCCTGTTTGATTAATGCATTTGCGCTTTCCTGTTGTAAGTACCCTACAACGAACTGAGCACCCTGTACTATCATCCCTGTGATCCAAATATGGAAATCAGTCCTGCTGATTATAACAGTCTTTTTAATTGAATATAATGAAGCTATATCAGCTACAGCCATGTAGCTTACTGAGGACCTGCTGGACAAGAGTGAAATAAGCGCCTGGCCTGGTGTTGTGGAGGTGGGGGCCTGCTTCGGCTACCTATAGATGGGAGTGGTTGTCATTCTCCTCTATCCAGGCAGAAATATAGACTGCTGCACTATTGATTACTTGGGCGCGTTCCCAGTTTGAGCATATAATTTTGAAGGATGGATCCTGCACGATACCGCTGAATCCTTCAGACCCAGCAGCTGTACTAAGGTGCCAGCAAAATGTCTTTGACAGGCCAGCCTTTAGACACTTCGAGAAGTCTGTCCAGTGTTTTCCCGGTGTAGGGACGGAAGAGAAAGCGCGCAGGAGACTTTAGCCTGCTGCAGGAGCAGGTGTCCAGGTAATCCCAATGGTGGAATTATTCATGGTATCCTTCAAAATGTGTACCATAGGGGCATCAAATAACTGCCAATAGTGGCTCATTATGAATTTTGACGGTATTCCACCGCCCCGAACAGCGAAGGAGATTCCTCTATTCTCCAGCTATTTATCTACCGCTAATACTGCTCTCACTTGTACTCTTGGTGGACTAGCCTTATATATCTATAGTACATGTTATGTTGGTAGGGGCTTCCGTCTGGCGGCCTGGAGGCCCGGAAGTACGGGTTCTTCCGGGCCGCTAAGAGGGCCCACAACGCCTAGCTAGGAAGATAGAGAGCTTAGATAGACAGACATGAATTCATGAATAAATGGAAAAGTCCTCATAATCACGCGTTAAGATGGTATAAGCCCGACAATGTGTAGTTCTACATGTAGATGGGTTTCTTTCATACGCATTGTATGCTATTTCTTCCACAGTGTCTCCTTATACTGGATGCTGCCCATTTGGTCGGCGGCGTTCTAGTGTTCAGTTAGTATACCAAACAATCTTCCTTATTGGCTCTTTATTGGGTGTTGTGCTACGGCTAATATATGATGGTAGAAAGGCTGCAGGTTATGTCAGAAACTGATAGTACAATGGTATAGAATACTAGTCAGTGTCAATTAAACACTAGCTCTACATGAAATAACTTCTGTAGTGATTTAGTACTCTAACTGGGATATATCATACCTCTTCAGCTTTATGTAGTAGGAATCCTCCACATTAGAGTTTTAGACTAGTAGATCTAGGTTGAACTCTATTATTAATATTAAATACATAGATTTTACTTTCTATAATTATAATGCTAACCAGAGCCCTTATATCTCTATCTCTTCGTTATACAATGTAGCCCATGTCTCTGAGGTCAGAATTCAAACACTCCTACAGTACCGGATGATATTGTCCTCCATATCTAAAACAGAGAAATGCCCTGCTAAACCATAAACAAATGATACCATCAGCATAATATTTACATAATGAAAACTCCAGGTACTGTAATCACCATACAATAAGACTCTGAAGCAAGATACACGTACCCTTAGTTGACCTCGCTTGTACATCATCGCTCATTTAGGAAGTATGTTGGACGCCTAACATGCCACATATCCAACATACCACGCACCCACCCTACCGCATACGCGCTATACCAGTTTTGCTCTACATTAGTAAGCTTGTGTAAGTTGCATATGCAAACAGGGCACTTGCACCGAGTACACTATTGACTTCACTCAAAGGCACGAGTTTGATATAACAATTAACCTAGACAGGTCACAATGTATTATAGGTAAGCTCCGGCCCAATGTCCAAGTCTTTGTAAAGGAGTATAAGATGTATGAACATGGTTTGGAACTGGCTAATGGGCATTTCAGCCCGCTTCTTTGCGTATTTAAATCGTCCTTGCTTCTGTCTCATTTCTGTCATATCGTGTCACACGAACACTGTGGTGATGAGTAGACCTTAAGGGATCGCTCGCACACCCTTAGCAGTGTTGAAACATTGGGGCAGCATCAGGAACAATGTATGGAAAGGTCGCAGGCTACATATTGTGAAGCCCTGGTCCTGCTTCTTCATCCACCCTGGCAAGCTAGTCAATAACTAAAAACCGTATTTATTGAAAGGTATCAATGGCAAATAAGCCTGACAATGCTAGCTTCTTCAACCTACGGACACCTCCGAAGCGCATGCCCGATGTAGGCGTGTGCCATTATCAAAATGGCGATAAAGAGCAATGATTACTTACTGGACGAGTGCAAGGGGGTATACTGTGTCGTACAAGAAAAGGAAGTAGAGGTATAAAGAGAAATGATCGACCCAAGGGGCCCGAGTATATGAATGTTCCAACGTCATGTCTTGGCTTTGAGAGTAGGTATGCCAGCTTTTTGTCTCCTTACATTCTTGCATGCCTGTTATTATATACTATTGTATAATATTTTCCTTAGCTAAGCCATATAGACAAATAGTCACAAGGCGGCAAACCTAATGCGATGGGGGTACTAATATCTTGGTACAAATCAAACTACTTCATTGTATTTGGCGTTTTCAGGATCACCTTCTTTCTAGCGGAATAGGTTGAGGAAATTATTCTGAGCAGAAGGCAGCTCTGCCATGGTTGGGACCAGAAAAAAAGAACATAAGCAAGGATCTAAAAGCTATGAGTGAGGAGTAGGTAGAGAATGTGAAAGTCAAGGCTATGATATTCTATCTGCGAATCCATTTCGTCGCCCGAAATATGCATATGACATGTTTGTATTGGGGTCTTTGATCCATTACCCCAACGTCGACAACGGTATAAATGTGAGAATGTATCTCTCAGACATCGCCTTGATTTACTTGGAACATCTCACATCTTTCCTTGTTCTTGCCTACCAGTTTAAACTTTCTCGTATTCCACGCTAGGACAGAGCCATCCATACCTTCCTCCGACTATCTTCAATATGACAATCCAGCAGTACGACACAATCGGGGCAGCATACGGTGATGTACCGAATCTACCAACCGGAAGGCTGCAGGCGGCGGCACTGAAAACCTGTCTTGGGGATATCGAGGGCCTAACTGTGCTTGAACTCGCCTGTGGCCTGGGCTATTACTGCAGAAAGGCCGTTGAATGGGGTGCCAGCAAGGCCGTCGGCGTGGATATTTCCGAGGCCATGGTCGACGCAGCACGTGTATGTGCCAAAGATGACAGCCGGCTTGAGTTCCACGTTGCGGACTGTGGCCAGCCATTTGAATTTGGACAATTCGATATCGTCCTCGCACCTTGGTTGCTGAATTATAGTCGCAATCAGAACCAGCTTGTGGATATGTGGCGGAACATCTACAGGAGCTTGAAGCCGGGTGGCAGAATCATAGGAATAAGCCCGAATGTTCATATTCTGGAGGATCTCGCAGCCTTTCCCAAAGGCCCTCAGTATGGGCAGGAACTGAAGGTGGTTGGTGAGCTGGATGAGGGCGGCCTGGAAGTTCAAGTGACGCTGTTCGCGTCGAAGCCTTTCTCATTTAACAATGTTTATCTTCCTCGCGAGTTGTATGAGAAAACTAGCAAGTTGGCTGGTCTGTCTGCCTTCCAGTGGAAACATTACTCAAAGCCTCTCATGCATGATGTGGACTGGGATGACTTTTTGCGGTGCCCTCCGTTCAGAATCTTCACCGCTGCTCGTCCTGTGGGAGAGGTTGAGTGAGGTATGGGATTACCTTTCGATCAATTATTGAGATGACTTGACCTTTCAAGTAAGAATGTAATATCCGTGGCTAGAAGGAGCCTGCTGGCGGATTTAGATCACATGAATTGAGCTTGTTGCAGCATGTTTGACTTGGTTATTTGCGTCTGATCGTTCCTTTCAATAGATGAATCATATAAATCCCAAGGAAAAACCAAGACTTTCTATAAGGAGGGTAGCTTGTTTAGTAGATCACTTCACACTATACGACGAACCGTTCAGTTAAGCTTTGAGTATTCATCTTGAAATCTTCGATTAAAACTATTTCTAATATACATATGGAAAGGGTTATGGACCTAGGATATCTTCGCACAAACAAAAACACTTTCTATTTGTGGTAAACGTTTGAATACCTTTATTCAGTGATACAGTAAGTCCTGAGCCATAGTCAGAGTATGGTTACACGTAAGACCGTTTTTAGCATCACAATCCGTAATTTCGCAAATAGATAGACCCACCATCACTTTTACCTACCACTGCAATACCGCAAGGGTGGGTACATTGCACAGCTTAAACGGGATTACAAGGGCGTAGGCCATCAGTGTCACAGATACTATAATATGATAAACAAAGACGAGCTGATGCATATACTAACTCTTGCTCAACCCACATGCTTAGCCCTAGTTCCAACATAGCAAAATTAAGAGAGAGAACTTAAGCGCCACCTGCTCCAGCCCTGATATTGGCTCGCTTGTTCTGTAGGAGATTAGTACAGACAAAAGGAGCGTAAATCTAAAGCTTACTGCTAGAAAAATTGCGCAGGCGAGGCTAAGGGCTGCGCCAACGTAGACACACGTAAACCTTTTTCGATGCATGAGTATGATAACCAGCACGACGATCGAGCAAAGAAGGATTATATATAACTCACACGTCACGCCATGCAAGCACAATGATATCCAGCGCTTGCTCTCGGATGTGCCTTGGTAATGTACTTAAAAGTCCACTGCTGGTCCCTGATACGATGCGGGAGACCTGTGCCCGGGGAAGCTTCGGTAACAATTCGTATAGACGGTTTTGAGCGACATTAACAAATGTGGCACCCGTAATGGACAGGCCAAGTGTCATTCCGGTAAGTTGAGCTATCATAATGTTAGCGGTCGGTGTAGACTACTTCACCTGGGGCGAGTCGGTTCACCAAGTATCATTAGCGTCAATCCGTCAGCGCTGTCCGACGGGGGTGTAACGGCTTGGATCACAGCGAATGCTGCTTGAGTATATAAGCCGGCACCTAATCCTAGAACCAGTTCGAGGCCGTATAGGACGCTGGGAGACGTGTGTGTTTCCACAACAGTAGCTTTGTTCTTTGTACTCAGTCATAGCTTGAGGCTTGTTGCAGGTTTACTTCACGTACACATTAAGACTGCTGGAATGAGTGCAAGGACACTTCCGGCCAAATACCATGGCTTATAATACCCCACCCGGGACATCATGATCCCACTTCCCTGAATGGCCACGACTAACATGCAGATGAAGGGGAGCAGCCGGACAGCAGATATGATTGCATTGTCACCTTTCGTGTATTGGAAGTAGATCGGAATGTAGTACACACTCGGGTAAGTTACTATACCCGCCGAGGCACATGCAATAAAAAGAAGAGCAGGTTCCTTTAGCTTAAGTAAATGTATGGGGAATAACCGGTTGTCGAAGGAGGTGATAATCGCGAAGCCCTGCTGTAAAACGAATGTTATCCATAATATACCTGACAGAACGAAAAGAGCAATGATCTGTGCCGCTTTCCAGTTATACAGTGTTCCTCCAAAGTTGATGCCCATCACTAGAGTTGTGAATGCCGCAACACTGAGGATAGCTCCGACCCAATCAAAATTAGTAAGCTTCTGTTGGGATGATAGCTCCGGCTTTACGGAGTTCGATGGGATCACAAAAATATATAACGGAAGAAGGATGATGCCGAATAGTAAGTTGATATAGAAGGCCCACCTCCACGTATACAACTCAAATCCACCACCGACAACGGGACCGAGAACTGTTCCTAGGCCCCAGACTAGCCCACTGTTGCTTAGTTAATTGTAGTTCGTCAGGTAAAAGCCCGATAGATATACGTACGTTAAACTGAGATACTGTGGACGTTCACGGCTCGTTGTATTCAGCGATAGCAGCGTTAGGACACCAATATACATTCCATTTCCACCTACACCAGCAAAAACTCGTCCAACAATCTCAACATCGATAGTGGGAGCGGCGCCGCAGAGTGCAGAGGCCGCCATAAATATGACTGTGAAAATGATGTACAGCCATTTGGCGTTGTAGAGAGTATATAGTTTGCCCACAATGAGAACCATCGCCACGGCGCCAATCATAAACCTTTGTAATACATAGACCTATCAGCAAGCTGTTGTATACGTTTGGGTTACGACACGACCTACCCAACTGACATCCATGGTAAATTCTCCACCGACTCAAAGTGGTTCACAATAGCCTGCCGAGCGCTGATGAGCTGTTTAGAACATTTGAAGAGCAAAGAGGGACCTAATAACGCACCGGTGCAATATTGGCTACAATGGTGTTGTCCAATGCGTAGAGGAAGCTACCCGTCAAGGTGCTGGCCACCAGCAGGAACCACTGCAATAGTCAACAAGGACAACTGTACTCTCTGGGCAGAACCAACCTTGATCCCAGTAATTGGCCGCTTCTCCTCCTGATAGAGAGAGTACTCCCTCTCAACATCATGCTCGCGATGCTCAAGGCGCTCAAGGCGCTCTGGCGGTGTTACATTCGCCATAGGCATACGGTCTTAATTGATATTTGTCGGTCGCTGCTCCTCACGACACTATCTAGCAAGAACAGTAAGCCGTAATTTGGTAGAAGCCACCAAAGCTGTGTTTTGTATTTGTTTGTTTTCCAACTCACCGACATTCCTGATCCCGTCATAAACTAAATATTAAGATATGTCGACCTGGCGGCCCCCTTGCGTAAGTGTTCGGATGGTAGGATGTCGGGGGCATGATGGCAGATAGATACCAATGAAACGCGTGGGACTTGGGCAGAAACAAGTCATATGCCATGATATATGTGAATGTGAGCACAGGGTTTCCATCCCTCACATCAATCTCATTTAAGTTATAAAATGATAGTACATGGCTAGAAACCTTATTAAGGGGGCGATCGACGGACGGGCCGCCTTAATAGCTCTAACCGGATTGGAATTAATCCTATTTTTAAGTTCACTTAGGAGCTTGACTCTTCTATATTAGAGTTATTAGAATACTTTTTAACCCCTAGAGATATTTTTCCACTTTGAGTTATCTGGGTTTAGCCTTTATTTTGAGGTTTCTTTGAGAAAGCGATATCCATAGACCATAACCTCCGACTAAAATTATATTGGCTATCTCTAAGGCAGTCAGAGCGACCGTTTATGCCCCACCCTAGACTAGTCAGAATGAGTACCATGGAGGCATCAAATGGCGATACCAGTAGTGACCTCGACAGCCGTCGTAACGAGTAAAGGACAGGTATCACATTCGGCAATCCAGACCTTAATTTGAAGTGGAGCTTATTATTTGCATTTGTAACCTGTTCTGTTTTCCAGTTGTTGGACAAGTATCCATTGCACTATGAGCCAGTGGAGGATCTCGTGAGAGATGCGAGGTTGAGTGAGGTTGTAGCAGATATTTCTTTCAATTGTAGTCTTGTTTGGATTTGGATATTAATGCCAGCATAGGCCGATATGTATAGGTATCTATATAGAATATTTGAGAATTGAGATTCTGACTGTCCATCATCATGCTTAATACTATATGCAAAATATTTACCACTGTCCAGTCTACATGGGTTACCTGAGATAAACCACAACCCCTGAACCTTTGGATGTATAGGACAGAGGATAACCTATTCTAGCTATATTACTACAAAGTAGTCGGTGGAGACAAAAAGCAATAAAGCATGCTACATTAGAATGTTTAGGACGGATACCCGATATCTGATCGAGCAACGAACCAGAGAACTTAGCTTTCTGATGTTCCAATCAGACATGAGAAAGTGTACTATGACTGGCCTGCTCTTCTCCACGTGTCAGCTATAGGTCTACTATCCACGCTAAATTGTATTGTACTGTGTAACCAGACGCTCTACTTAATTTCTCATCGACATCTGCCATGTTAGGCCATAATAACTGATATCCTATATAATTCTAACCATCCTGCAGGCTAAAAGGTTCAATCTAATTTCATTTCATCTTTCTCAGTATCATTTACCGCACCATATCTTCATCAGGAGCTCGACAGCTATGCGAGTGAGTCTCTAGCCTATCGCTCAATAACGTCTTGCAAGACAGTCACGAAGGCCAAGTATCTCATTCTACATGGTCCGGCCTATATATTAGTAGGAGCGCATGTGCCCTGGTTTGAATATGCCCTCTGGGGCGTATTCACCTCTCAGGTATCTGGATATTGTTGTGCTTTTGGTTGGCAGAAGGTATCACTTAACCAATTATATATCCAAGATTAATAGTGATAGAGAACGATTCCTCTCTACGTTGCACCGCTTAATAGTACATTTATCCACGCTTCCGAACTATAAGACTACCGCCGCGAAGCACCCATCCACTCCAACACCATCATTGTGCTTTCTCACCTTGCTGCTCTCGAATACTGGGCCGGAACGGATAATAATACTACAAGCGGTGGGGCCATCCTCCTAACTAGGATCATTGGATATGAAACTGGCCCGCATGTTGGCCAAGGAGTCTACGGCGGTGAAATCCTTGACTACTGTTGTCACTTTGGGACTATCTTTGGTCCTACTGCCGCAGTTGTAGCTAGGAAACTCTTCAACCTACCTGTTAACTTAGCTTGTTGCTGTTCCAGAGTGAAATAGGGATATCGTGATGGCCTAATATCAGCGGATTCATCTAGAGCTGGATGAAGACGGCGAGAGCAAGACGTATACAGAGATGGTAGGAGCACCGCGAGGGGATCGAATGCCCCTGACTAAGCAGGAGATTTTGAACAAGTGGCGACAGATAACAAACGGAGTGATTAATCTAGAGATAAAGGAGGAATTTGAACAGTTGGTGCTGGGTCTGGAGAAAATGCACAACATGGCAGAGTTGGCGACGATTTTACATCCTACGCGCGAAATTGTTTGGCATGAAGTTAGTTGTTCCTCAAGATCCAGATAGTGCGCCGCCATTTTTGCTGTTGTAATTGGTTGTCCACTCGCTTCCACTCTCTTCCTCAGTACTCTCGACTTCATCTTGAATCTTAACCTCACGCAGTTCTAGGCCATATTTGGCCTGTACTTCTTGCTTGGCATCCCGTAAATATAAATCCCGTAGAAATACTAACTTTTTCATCAAAGTATAAGAGGACCCAGAATGTTGATGACTGGCTCTGACTATGATAACGCTTTTCAATGTCCCACCAGAGTAAATGCAGCGTGGCTTTGACATCGAGGCTTTCAGACTCTATGTGTTCTTTGGATGCGCTAGAAGGACGGACTTTATCAGATCCCTGGTCATTTCGATAGCTATGTACTAATTGTTGTGTGGCCCGAGCATTGACCACTTCCATATACCGGTGCACATACTTTATACTTCCTTTCGGATAGACACAACGCCTCCAAGGCCCCATCAGGCAAACTCCCGAGGGATACCACTCGCTTCCACCATGCGCAAGTATCGCCCTGCGGTCATCGCGCGCAGTTGTTTGCCCCAAATCATCATCGGAATCACAGTCAAATGCGCAATAAGACCCATCGCCATCATCTGGATGTAGGCATTCCCGTAGCCCGAGTGGATCAGCCACGGTTGCACTGCGAATACGAATGTCATGCCGATCAGATTGCGGAAGATATTAATCAGTACTAAGGATTCCGGTGCCACCGCCCGATACGAGTCGAGGATATATGTCTGCGTTTCATTAACAGCTGAAGGGATATTGAATAATATTTAGACGACTGAAATCTTACCTCTCCAATAATCGAAGATGCAGTGAATCCGAAAGCCATTAGCCCCATTCCGAACACAGGACATATCCAGTGGACTCCGGCTTCCACGCCCTTACCGTACATGACTAAACCGCCCGAAGTGATGACGGCAGTCAGGGCTAGGAGGATAAGCCTGTGCTCTGGTTCTCGAATACCATTGTTGCGGCGCGCGGCAACGATGATGAACCAGTCGCTCACATTTCCTGCGAATACAGTGCCTAGAATGGAACCGATAAGGGCGGCGGAATTGGTAAGACCTACTTTCTCGCCACTCCATAGATAAGGTGGGCCGGTGAAGAACTCTGTCCTAGATTAGCGAGCTGGGTTAGGGGGGGGGGGATTGGAAGCAAAGCTACGTACGGGACTCAGTCGTGAAGATCGCAGCCCACCAGCAAATCGAGACACCGGTAAATACACCTGCCCAGAGAACAGGTGGAAAGAAGGCAAGTTGGTAGGGACGAAGAAAGAGATCGCGCCAGCTTTCGCTGGGATTCACACCCCATGAGTGCAGCGGATGAGTCTGCCAGTAGGGCTTCATCTTAATCGCATTGTCGACATATCCAGTTTCGGTCGGTTTACAACCCTTCTCGGATGGAGGCTCCCTGTTTCCTTCGTGTGGAAGCGTCGCCCGGGGTGTGTTGTACGATCTAGGGTAAAGCGTTTCCTCCAGGGCGAAGAAAAGGACCAGGGCTAAGACAGCCTGATAATGTTAGCATCGTAGTTCAATTAATGGCTTAAGGTGTTTTAAGTGTGGGTGAGGATACTTACAAAGCCGATCGCAGTGATCCAGAAACACCACCGCCAGCTCAAATCTACATACACATAACCTGCAACAAGCGGCTAACCTGGTCAGTTTTGCGGCTGTACCTTTCCCAGGAGGGGGTTCCCTTACGACCACGAAGGCACCGGCGCTGTACGAAAGGGCCCAGTATCCAACTTTAGATCCCATTTGGTGAGCAAAGTAAGTGTCCTGCAAGGAAATCTGGGGAAGACCCTCCTTTGGACCGCATCCAAGACCCTGTGTGGATTAGTTCAATTCCAGAATTGAAGGTAAACAACTCAGTGATATCGCACCCAAAATACATTAAACGTTACCCAAACTCCCCAGTTAGTTTGAACAGCTCCAATGATACTGCCGACCATGGCGATAAGAAGTCCCATGATATATACCGGGCGACGGCCGATCTTCATCGCGACAGGTTGCCAGAAGGCCGCTCCAACGCCACTGAACAGGAATAGAATAGCGCTCCTACATTATCGCGTCATTATAAGCCGGGTCATTCCAAAAACTAAAGAGACACACACACACCCCGTATTCAACCCATCGAAAGTTGTGTTCAGATCTGGCGCGAGGCCGTCATACGCGACACCATAGAAATTGATCCTGGGAGTAATCAGCTTCGGCTGCTCCAACGAGGTAGAGGTACGTATCAAGGGTTGAGTACAAGCCGTTCATGAAAAATGTATAGATGCATATTAGAATGAGATGCTGCTTCTTCCGCGCTGGTGACCAGTTCTATTGCCTGTTAGAGTACTTTGATATGGCAATTTCACAAACGATATCCACGTACTAGAGGATCATTTGGGTTGTCTGAGGGAGGTGGGATGAGGACAATCTCGGTGTGCTTTCCGGCCGCATGTTTTGTGGATTTCTCACGTGTCTCTGTTGGCAACCGTTATCACATTATAAGTATTTGCTGTTTGAGAAGGTCACCAAAAGAAAGGAAAACAACAAAAAAGAAAAATTAAACGAAATAGGATAAAGAAAAAGAAGAGTAAGAGCTAACCATCGACCAAAAGAACAGTACCCGGAACAAACGGAGGCTGCGTTGTTTCTGAGGCTTCGAGCGTCATGTCGGCTACCGGATATCGTAGCTTGCAGGCGGGGAATCAAGGGGCTCGACAACAGCAATCAAAGCACGAAACTCCGAAGGATTTGGAGAAGACGATAAATTAGCTTGGGTATCTCTGAGAGTCATTACAGATAGGTGCATTGCTACTCTCGCTAGCTTAGAAGAAGCAAGGGATGTATATATGAGCCCCGCAACATATGGAAGATATTCCAATCACCCCCTAGAGGGGTTGTAGATTCAAGAACACTGGATGGCCTTCAGCTTCCTACAAAACGAAAAGGCCAGGTAAACTAGAATTACCACTAAAGTGCGAAAATTAAAAGCAACAGGGCCTCAGCCCATGAGAGCGTCGAAGATAAAACTCCCCACCGACCGTCATAGACTTTCTCCGTCTAACAAGTCCTCTTGGCATCGCTCTAAAAAAGTGATCGACAATCGACCATGGCTAGGATTGACTAGAGATGCCAAGGCGGAAGGCGTTCTTTCGCTTCCGTCGATATTGTTGTCGCTTCGTGTAGATTGACTTTCTAAATTGACTCTATAATAGGGTCACATATACCTTCACTTGTCATAAAGTAGCAAAAAGGGCTTTACGGACATGTGCTGTGTGCGTACCCTAAAGAGCATAATCCTAGTGGGATGGACAAGGCAATTTGCGGGCCAAATATAACTTTGTGCGGATGCCCTATAATTTCATGACTAATGAATAGAAGCACGAACGATGTCCTACTGCCAGGGTTCTACCAGGGGATTTTTTCATTCTCCTATTATCGACTACCCTAGGCATCGCTAGTTCATTACTCACTGACCAATTGTGAAATCCCAGTCAGACCTTATTCCCTATATTGCACCACCTCCACCGTCCGGTAAATCCCCGACAGAGACTGGCTAGTGCGGTGTGAAACATTCCTCTCCACCGGCTTCTCCACATCCTCAGTCGTGACCGTAGCGCGGTAGTGCCGTTCGTGAATGGGCGATAACTCCAACCCCCTATCGAAGGCTCTGAATCCCCCGTTTTCATGGTCGGGTTGCGAATGCTGCACGATGGACTCCGTGGATTCGTCCATGTGACTCAGTCGGGACCGTAATCGCGAGTGATGCGTGTTCGTTGTACGACGGCCACTAGGGAATGAGACACCTTGTCTGCCGTACGAATTTGCGAAGGAGCTTAGACTGAAAAGTTCACGAAGAAGGGGCCATAGAAGGGGCACGTTGGCTACGTAAACGGCTGTCGCGACTTCGGCGACGTACCATCGCTGTCCAGGTTAGTTGGGGATAGGACTCCACCTGGGCGTTATAGCATAAGCAAGGAGAGGCGAGTGCGTACTAGGAAGCTAACGGTATATTCTTCGGTGAAGTTAACGTAACGATTGAGGATTGCCATGAGGATCTGTATTGGTGTAAGCTGTAAAGGCTGGATAGATTGCTTTTTAATGTTGAGACCATACCACTATCAACCCCAGGCTGAACACAGCGCAAAGAATTAGCTTCCTATACTATGTCAGCAGTTAGGTTCAGATGGTAGGTTGATGTAGTCTTGCCGTTTGAGCGGGATCTGCGAACGTAGGACAAGCGGTATTGGAATACACAACATCATCAGGTCCGATGAAATGTTAAACGCGCTCGTAGTAATCAAGTGGTCATAATAGGTGGCACATTGCGCTGCGGGTGGATTAGCAACATAGTTGAGTTGGGCTCAAAGGATACGGGCATACTTACAGTCCTTGGTTGGCACATCCCCTATATTGCATTACGAGTTAATAAACAGGTCGCTATGGATTTACGCAGAAAGGGCACCCACAGTACATGGTGACAGGCGGACCACACCAAACAGCGCAGAAGAGAATCTCGATTATCACAAAGGATGCCGCAACGTAAACAGCAAGCACCTTCACTGCTGAATGCTCTCTCAGACCCAACCTGTGGACGAGTATCAATAATGATCAGGGCTAATGTAGTCATCCAGGAGGAGGCATACGTCAGTCGATTATAGATAATCAATAAGCAAGCCTTCACTAGCCACAGAGAGACCAAGGTGAAATGTTCAAGTATGAAGGTCATTATGCTGCCGTAGACAGCATCGTCGTGCTCTTCTTCCGTAAGCGACAGTGCCTTTTCTAGGGGAATATAGTTACTCCCATGCTGTGCGGTCTCATTTACGCAGACAACAACTCCGGTGAAGGTAAACTGGTACTCCAAAACCAGTCGGTTACTATCGCTTTGAGCCCATAGCATGTTCGGTGGATGTAGATGAACTCACCAAAATGACCACCATCAGGTAGTCATCAGTTTGTAATTTCCTCCATGATTTCCGTGCTATACGCCGCGATGCCCTGTATCTTGTCAGGACCGAATTACCGGGGAGATAAATGCTACACTTACATGCGACACGCGATAAGAAGAACGCCTGTCAGGTACACTGAGTTAGCCCGCAGCACATAGGCAGAAGAGCTAGAACAGTACCAAACACATATAGAGTCCATGTTTCAATAGCCAGTGTTCTAGCAAATGGGTCCATTCCTCAAGGATTGTGATGGCAAATGCCGAGTACGTGGGAGAACAATGCGATTTTGGAAGAGAAGCTTCCAAGAAGTAGGAACATGCCCCATCGTGTGTTTACCCACATAGCATACTGTGTAAATCAAGCATAATGCGATCCAATTAAGCAGGGCGGGCAATATGGGTTTTGTACTATGCATGCATACTCTGCTTCGGGATGGCGGGGGCGCCTTTTATTGGTTGGAGCTCTCATGATCAGCATATAGGCTAGGATAAACGAATAATAGGAGACGAATTAATTTATTCCAATTCCCCTAGTCTACCTAGTGGGCGGTTCTACACAACGGTCACTTTCCGGAAATTCTTCATCTCCATAATGTCGATCAAAGCACTTGGACCCCATTCTACAGTATCTGTTGCTGGTCCCACTAAGCACTACACGTCGTATAATACTTCACGGTGCTTGGCCTTTATGTTTGGCGCAGCCCTTCAGGACATTCGACAGCATCTGATGAGGTGTAAGTTCTTTGTGAAGAGGAACACGGACATTTAGCGCGCACATATCCAGCAAAGGCTCTCGGATAATAAAGGATTCGCTTTAATGCAACAAATGACCCACATATGGGCCAGGTAGGAGAAAAAGGGTCCGATGGTCCACCTGACCCACTAGAGCTTGATTGCCATCTTGGTCCTGTAGACCCACTGCAAAGGGAGAAACGTCGGAAGTTTTCAGGTTCAACAGTCAAGGCTTGCCTATAATAACGCAATTATTCTTTTTTATCGTTCTCAGTTAGACGATGTACGGTCATTACATAGCTGGTCCCTAGTTGATCCTAATGTTGGACGTCCAGTGGATGTATGAACTTGTGTTGTTGTCGGTTGGTCTTGGGTCTTGCTATTACGCAGGATGTCAGTGCCTAGAGCTTCCATCCACAGAGGGATCAAGCATACAAGGTCCTCCAGTATCTCCCACTCAATACTTCATTAATAGATATATTCAGCCCACCTCTGAAGATGTGCGCAATCCTGTCGAGGGACCGGACTGTGCAAACTCAAAATGTCAGCTATAAAAGCAAAGCGAGAGATAAAACCATTATTGGGAGAGTAGTATACAATGGGTAACAGCCGCCAGGGGATGGTCTAATCCAAAGACTACCCCACCCAGACTCCCAGAGATGTGAAAAGGCCTCTACGTTGATCCACTCCTGTGGAACAATACGTAATACCAATGAGACAATTATGTGAAATAATACTAGGTGCAACTTTGAGTCTCATCAAGTTTAGCACCAGGAATGAGGGGTATCGTCCTATACACCTTATATAAGATGATTGGACATTAAGAAGCTTATACTAGACCTAGTCATGCGGTCTGGACCAACGCCGAAGATGGGCTTCAGCAGTCTCATTAGCGTCAAGCCCCACCCAGTGGGACAACCTGGTATCACGGTGGCTGGATCTTTGTCACTTTAATTAGGAAAGCTTTGTCCCACGGAGGTGATGCTAAGCGCGAGCTCAAGTGTTCGTTTGTTCAATGGGGCTCCGTATCCTGGTTGCTCCTTCCTCTTTCTTGAGCTTGGTTTGACATTATGGGAAGATATATAATCTATAATTCATGCAGCCCTCCAGAGCTATCACTTATTCGCGAGCACGAAGCATGAGTAATGATCTAAACATGAATAGTATGCATCGGGAGACACGTATGCTAAGAATGACACTTGGCTGGAAGGTAAAGGCTATCCTTTACTCTGGCCTTCCTCCTTCCCTTTTCAACTTTGATCTCGGTTACCCCGCTGGTTATAATATCCGATCATACCGCTGAACTACCATTTGCCATGCCTTCGAAACAACATATGCTTTTCCCTAAAGGACCCGTAAGGGAGCCACCAGGGAATGGCTCCTCACACTATACCCAAAAAAGAGATGGGATGGCGTGCAATGAGTGCCGGATGGCAAGAACGTAACCAAGCTGAAGTTTCATAGGAGGTCTCTTATTCCCCACTCTTACATAATCTCTACTGAATGATCTAATAGTGCGATGGGATGAGGCCGTCATGCTCTTCCTGCATTCAGCATTCAAGTGTTTGTCAATACGGTCTTGATGGAAGAAACAGAGACGCCCTAAGAAATCAGCAGTCATCCTGTTGCCCAGCATGGCAAAGCACCGATTGATTCTTTATATGATACAGGTTGTGGAATGATTCCAAGCGAAGGCTTCACTCGCAATGCAATAACAGCGTTCTTTTCTGCAATTGCCTCCCTTTTCTATGTTATACTGCCGGACGATTGTGATCGTCTTATACATAGAATATATCAGGAGGAAATTGATAGTGAGCGATGTGAAGTCTGCGAACTCAGTGCTATTGCCGCTGTTGGATGTCGATATGACAGTGCTGAGATCCCCAATGAATATATCGACCAATTCTGGCAGCAGTCCTTGCTTCTAGTATATGACGCAATAGAGGAAGCCGATGTACGAGCATTGCGGGTTCTTATCTGCTTGGGAATGTATTTGATATTGGATAAAAGTATGAGTGCAGGGGTTATAATTGGTAAGATCAGCACTAAGCCTTTTCAAGCAAATGAGGAAGTAAAGAACTTGTATTTCTTGAGACATAACATCAGAGCCCGAAGATGCATTAATACTGTTGTAACGAAGACATATCAATAGGGGGTTACAAGATCCCGATCAGTTTAGCAGGGATGAACAGCTAACGATAAACATCACAGGATGCATGGACTATGTGCTCGAATATATTTAATAGGCTAACCGTCAGTGTGTTTGTACGAAAGTTTGATAACTGTGCTGGGGGACAATGAACTATCTTGCACACGGGCTGGCTATTAAGAATTACTTTCTACTCAGTCAGCTAGTAGTTACAGATGGGTAACTATTTCATATATGTCCTTTTCTTCTGGCAAATGGTGAGTCGATCGTACCGAAATTAATCTTATTATACCTGCCATCTCTATCACGGCCTTTCTTTTTTCTTTCTTCTTTCTTTTTTTCCTTTTTTTTTTTTTTTTTTTTAAATTCTAGAGATTCTCTACTGTGTCTGAGAGGAAAGTTGATATTGACATGGAGGGAATTGTGATTAAGCAAGGCACTCAGATTGTTCATACCTTCGAGAGCGAGAGCCTCGGTAAAGTGCTGTGTAAATTGGGATGCCGCGGCAGAATGAGTAGAGTTGGCAAAACAAACGGCTCAGCTATTAATATTTGACGCTGAGTTGCTTGCAATACGCCGCTTGGTCTACCCGAGCTCAATCAGTGAGATTAAGTGAGAGTGTCGAGGTGCCACTTGTAGCAAATCCACATGGTCCGGTTCCCTTCCACAAGAGGAAGGTCGACGCCGCAGCCTAAACTAGCTCGACGATCGTCCCCGTTGATTCCCAATTGTCACTCCCTGCATTTATATCAGTCTCCGATTCGGCCATTGAATGACACACATATACTCACGACGGCATGTAAAGTCGGGAATAAGTCTGTATTTGAGATGGTTATACA
Source organism: Aspergillus caelatus (assembly GCF_009193585.1). Classification (NCBI taxonomy): domain Eukaryota; kingdom Fungi; phylum Ascomycota; class Eurotiomycetes; order Eurotiales; family Aspergillaceae; genus Aspergillus; species Aspergillus caelatus. The sequence continues at coordinate 143,492 of NW_022475272.1, forward strand.
GGGAACCACCTTGATATATAACTGGCCGTCTTTACGCTACTCTAGTATGATAAATATGAACGCTCACCATTTACACAGGAATCTTTGAGCTGGCGTCGGAATATCGAGCATCATTGTAAGGATAGGGTACTGTCCTAAGAGCCAGAATATGCCCTCCATGTCCTTCTCGGTCTTAGTGGCCTCAATAATTTCCGTTGTCGCTTCGTCCACTGTGACTCCGATCGACAGCTTTCCCGATAATTGCAATGCTAGTTGTCAAGCACGTATCGCGCAAGCCTTAGCACGGGAACAGGCGGGTTGGGTCAATCTTAATATATCAACTGATCCTTTTTACGCAAATCCAGCAAATATTTCTGATTATGCCGCCGGTGACATCGTCAAATGGGAAGATGTACCGAGTCAGCAGTACACGACAGTTGGTTATGATACTCCTCCGGCAACTACATTGTCCAGATTCCTCTATATGAGTGAAGACATTGATGGTAACCCTATACCAGCCAGTGCGTTTTTGTTACTTCCTTTTACCAATCACGACGGTAGCGGAAAACCACTCCGAACGATTGTTTGGACGCATGGAACGGCAGGCATTACCCGACAATGTGCACCCTCGAATAATAAGCAACTCTACTACGAATGGGAAGGCCCATTTGCGTTAGTTCAGCAAGGTTATGCCGTCATTGCCCCCGATTATGCTGGCCAGGGTAGCGATGTTCCCATGGGTTTCATGTACGAGTCCGGTGCATTACACGCCCTAGACGTGAGCTTTGCACTCCAGGCCGTGAGATCAAAGCTTCGAGATCGGATCACCCATGAATGGGTCGTGGTGGGCCACAGCGAGGGCGGCATGACTGCATGGCGTGTTAATGAACGAGAAAAGCGAAACGCGACAGGGGGTTTCCTGGGCGCCGTTTCAGGGGCCCCGGCGCTCCGGCCGCTCTCCCTTATCCCACAGTCATGGCGCCTCGCGGGGAATGGCCCTGTTCATGATGTTGTTTCAATCTTTGTTCTGCAGTCTATTTCGCGGCTCTTCCCTTCCGTCAAGGTCGAAAACTACGTCAGCGATATCGTCGCAAGCCGGATCCCAATCGCTCAGCAAGGATGCTTGGCAACTGGTTCAACGATTTATGGGAATCTCACATTGCCGCAACTGTACAAGAATATAAGTTGGATTCACCATCCGGATGTCATTGAATGGCAAAAGAGCTATAATGGCGCCGGCACTCACGAATTGGCAGCTCCTATGCTGGTCCTTCAGGGAACGGCAGACGAGTTGGTCTATGCAAACCTGACGGAATGGGATTACGATCATACATGCACCACATTCCCTAGCAGTGCGATGCAGCTTTATATTTATCCCGACCTTAACCATGATTTTGCTTTCATTGCTGGGCAGGCGCAATACTTACCGTGGATACGCGACCGGTTCGAGAATGTCTCATTGTCTGCCGCATGTAACAAGATGACTGTAGCACTATCTGGGCCTGTTTAAGGGGCCGTGGGGATGTTGGCAGGTGAAGGTACTTGCCCTTGTGTATAGCCTGTCCGAAAGTTTCCATTGAAGAATAAATCTGTGTGGCAAAAAAGAATTATGTGGTATCTAGGGTCGAGAAGTGAGGAGCTGTAGAGCATTCTATATAGCGTAGTGAAGACAATGAGCCCTTATGCTAAGGTGTTGTGCTAATACAGGCTGATACTCTGGAGACTGAAATGCTAGATTAGACATAGTTACTGAATTTCTCCCTTATGCCTGGTGTTATTGTAATGTTAATCATGATTTAGTCTTCATTGGGATTATTGGCTGGCTAACATAAGTCCAATTCAGCCATGAAGTTGAAGTGCCATGGCTTTATCCTTAGTTTAAACACTACCTAGTTACTTTTGTTTTCTTTTCCTCTTCTTTTATTTATTTATTTTATTTTCCCCTTTGAGCGGACAAGAGTGCGCAACTGCCTCCAACGTGAACTAGTGGTACATGTATTTTGCAAGACTAAGGATGTGCTATAGAAATCCGGCGTGGTTGGCACCAGATTTTCTAGGCAGCAAGGCCACTAAGAGGGACGGCGGCCTAGGCCATACCCCTAGCCCTCCAGTTACTTATGGAGCATGCTTGACTTCCTTTATCACTTGATGAAGTTTCGACCAACCTGTTACAGCCTTATTGAACGGCCAATTTTCTCACGTTTGCTGACCGGTGATTTTTCTCCACCATGGCCGCCTTTATCCCATCACTGCAAAATAACATAGGTTTCCGCCGTACATTACAGCTGGTGGAGCCACACAGCCTAGAAGATACCGTCCAACAGCTCTGGCAGGCAATAGTAAGCAGTTGGTTCCCCAGTAATGAAGGCTACATGTGGAGCATCAAAGGCTCCGCGCTCACCCAGGATGATATACCCAATATCACCGTAATTCAAGTCAAGGAATTAGCCCAAGATCCTGAAGCTTCAGGCGGGTGGTCCGAGCGCCTAATCTTGCTCGTCGAATGCAAGCGCCCATCCAGTGGTATTCCAGTGGCCTGGGACAACACCATCAGTGCTCAGTGCCAGAATGATCTGTCCCAGACTAACAACGAATCTGGAAAGCTCTTTCGGGTTGTCGCGATTGGCAGGAGAGCAAGGTTCTATCAATTCAATGGCGAGGTACTACCTGATCAACAACTGGTTCAACTTCACAAGGGCACCTTCGATGTGAGCGACCCCGCCGGTATCGCACAGGTTGAGAGCATGATGAACTATATCAAGGCAAATTCCTAATAGTGGTGTAGCAGTAGCTATACCGAATGCAGGACGTGGTGTGTTTCTTGCAATAAGGCTCTTTCTGTGTCTGTGGTGTAATTCCCAAATATGATCTGTTTGCAGGTCTCCTGGTTGTGGACCGCTGGGGGTGGTTGCAAATAATGACAATGAGTGGTTCCATCGTTTCCGATGACTCTTAACTCTTATAATGGGTTCCCTGTTACAATATGTGTGAATTATATGCTCTCTCTCTCTGTTCATTGTGGGTATATCAGTTATGTTAAACCTCGATTCAATCGTGCACCTGATCTAAGAGCTACAGGTGTACAAAACATACTCAGAGGTTATAGATTAAGATACTATGCTCGTTACCTCGAGTGACAGGAAACTTGAATATATAAACAGATATTCGAGTGGAGCACCTAGATAGTACAGTGATAGGTGATTACCTATTCGTTCCTGCAACCTCGCCGACAAAGGCCGTCTTTGGGCTTTACCAGGCAGAGTTGCTAAAAGCCTCGTTCTGGCAACCTTTGCAATCCATACAAGCACGCAGAAAACCATTATCCGTTTATGTGTTCAAGAATACGTGCGAGTACTAGTTAATTGGCATTTCCAGTAGTACATCACGTACAGTTGCCACACGCTATTCCCACTAGCACTACCGAACCAATGATTAAATCTTAGGCATCACCCATTGTGGCTTGGTTTTCTTTACAAAGGCCTCTATGCCAATTTTAAAATTTTCCCCTTTAACCACTCGATCCGCGTACATTTCACGGGTATGCGACGTTGCGTGCTGCACGCTTGGATTCTCCCAGGCTGCCCTGAGCCCCTGTCGCGTCGCCAGGACCGCATCCGGGGACAACTGCACAATCCGTGATGCAATAGCCAGGCACTCCTCCACAACAGATTCAGGCGTCTTGGAGACCTTGTTAATCAAGTGGAGACTCAGAGCCTCTTCTGCAGGGATCCTTCTGCATGTCAAAGCGAGCTCCGTGGCAACTTGCATACCACATGTTCGAACCAGCCGGGGCAGACCACCCGCTGCAGCATACAAGCCGACCTGAGCCTCTGGAAGCCCAAACTCAGCCGTCGGGGATGCAACGACTATGTCACTGGGAAGCCTTAATCTCAATACTCACAAAGGCAAAAAGAACATAACTGACCAATTGAGACAAATTTCAAACCCTCCGCCGAGAGCAAACCCATTCACAGCTGCCAGGACCGGCTTGACCCCTTTCCTCTGACTCAGTCCCATGAACCCTGTCGGAGGATGGGTAAGAAGAGCTTTCTCAGATGCCGTTTTCTCATTTGTCCGTTTCGTGCTCTGTTCTTGGAGGTCCTGTCCTGCACAAAAGGCCTTGTTCCCGGCCCCGGTCACGACAGCGACAAGTAGCGATGGCTCATTGTCGAACCACGTAAAGAGCTCATGTGCTTCCCAATGTGCGTAGGAGGGTAAAGAGTTTCGTTGTTTCTCTCGATCTATGGTGACTAACATGATATGGGGTTCGGGAAATGAGACACGATAGTGTGTGGTTGAAGGTGGCTCGGATTGAAACGATGCTGGAGACATGATTGTTAAGACTGAAGTATCAAGTATTTTCTAAAAGGTAATGGACTCAACAATATTCATTTATTTAAGATTGCTCTTGTTTTTCCTTATTTTTGGAAGATAATGACCTCCTTAATATCCCCCTATCGGCGGTAAAATACTGAAATGGCTTTATGAAATGGACTTTAGTTCCTCGGGGCCTCGGTTGGTCCCCGCAAGTTAATGCCGAAGGTCAGTCCAGCATTGCAAAAGTGGGGAGAGAACAAGAACGGAGATGTCCCAATATTAGCCAAAGCTCGCAGAGAGTGATGAGATATTTGTGATGTGTTTTCTATTCTATATTATTTTATGTTTGTGTATCCTTGCTCGCGTGAAACCTAAATGGCCTGGCTTGCGTCTTCTAACACCATCTGATCAAGTTTTAAACATGCTTAAACCAATCTAAATTGAAACGACAATAGTACATATCATTGGAGGATGTCATGATTGATCTTTACTACTTGTAATCACTCTTGCTACACTTTGATAGATATTTATATCACTCCCTATAGCTTCCCCTTTCCTTTCAGCAATGATATCTCCTGGCGTACGGCGAGATCCGCGATGATCTCTTCACTCCCTCCACCCACAACCTAAGATTTGACGAGCAAACAATCAGCACACCGAAAACACAATCAACGGTTCAGTGGAATAGAAGCAATCTCACCATCATTCGTAGGTCTCTACTAATCTGCTCCACGGTCGCTCCGGCCCCTCCTTTCTGATATCCTGCGCCGCCAAAGATCTGCTGGGCCTCCCGCGCGGCTAACTCAAGCATCTGCCCTCCCTGGACCTTAAGCAAGGCAATGCGACTAGCGATCTGAGGGCTCTGCCAACCTAAGGGTGCGTTGGTGATATAGAACGCTAGCTGTTCTAACCAGGCCCAGTGCGCCTCCACGCGGTGGGCCAGTTCAGCCAGCTTCCGGCGGATGATTTGGTTGTGGATCAGTGGTTTCCCAAAGGTCTGGCGCGTCATGGCGTACGACAGAGCCATGGCGAGGCAGGTCCGACTTTTCCTATTACACTGGATGGCCATAATGTATCTTTCTTTGTTGAAGTTTTTCATAATGATAGGGAACCCTTTATTCTCCTCTCCGATCAGATTCTCCACAGGGACCCGGACATCTTCCAGATCCACAAATGATGATCCACCAGCATTCTGCCCACTGTTATAGATCTTCTGACGTGTGACTCCCTCGGAATCCAGTGGGATTACCAGTACAGAAATACCATGTAGACCTGATCCTTCGCCCCCCGTCCGAACAGCTGTTGTCATATGTGTAGCCCAGGGAGCACCAGTGATCCATTTCTTAACACCGTTGACAACGTAAAATCTTCCGTCGGCGGACTTAACAGCGCTCGTCCTGATCCGTGCGACGTCTGAGCCGCCGCCGGGTTCGGTCACCCCCAAACAGAAGCTAGTGTCCCATGAAAAGAGGCCGGGAAGCCACTTGGCTTTTTGTTCTTCTGTGCCATGGTGGACGATTGGAGGAATGCCGATCGTTGATGCACCGCCAAGCGCAATGCCCACACCCCCCTCCACTCTGGCCAGCTCGTCCACGGAAACGAGGAGATGAAACACATCCCTCTCATGGTGGGGCAGACCGGCTAGATTGGGAATGTGAGAGGGGCGATACTGTGCAGGTACGTCATCGAAAGGGATCCCCGACTGGGCATACCGCAGCGCTTCTTCTCGAGGTACACTGCCTCTCTCTTCCCATTCAAGAGCGTGGGGTAAGATATGCGTATCACAGTATCTTCGGATATTGTCTCGAAGTTCCCGATGAGACTGGTTATAGTAGGGCGAGTCTAATGTTTTGTACCAAGCGGGCTCGGCCCATGGCGTGTTGTTGTCAAGGTTGAGCTTTGGATCTGGAGGCATACTTTGGGTTTAATGGAGGCTTAGACATATGTGCAAAAGTCGAGGTACACGGGGAAGAGCACCTGTTTTATTATGGAAGAAACCTCGTAAATGACTATCAATTCTATGTCTCTAGTCTATTTCCATGTTACCCTCAGTTACGGTGTTGGTGGTGAATCATGATCGATAGCCGAGAGCCTCGGGATCGGCCATTTGACTGACTCGACCCAAGTATCCGTTGGAGTACGGTCCCCCCTCAATTACCTCCACTATTAGTGTATTGCTCAGTATAACCTACTATTCAGTTAGCGCTATGTCCAATCAGGTGGTCAGTCGCATTTCTTTGGCTTTTGAAATTTGAGCCGCGGTGTTTACCCTGTTTGTTTCCGAGGTGTGGAGGATGGTCTCTGTTCTGTACAGTGGGGAGGGATCTAAGATTTAATACATAGTACTTTGTAATGTCTTTTAGAATTCGAGTCAGTCAATACAAAATAACATATCCTTGCATTCCACCGGATTGAACCAAATCAAACAATCAGGATGATTCCTGTTATTATAGGAGTAGCAGACATCAAGAACAAAACAACAAAGACCGAAGATGCGAAGGAACCATTGCAGTTAATGGTACAGGCTATTGAGGCTGCCGTACAGGACACTCAACTTTCCAATACCGGCATTCTGAAGCTCAAGTCAAGCATTGATAGCTTGAGTGTTGTTAGAACCTGGACCTGGACATACGCAGACCTGCCCCATCTCATCTCCCAGAAGCTGGCAATAAACCCACGGCTTACGCATTATACCAATCATGGTGGTAACCAGCCCGCGAAGATCTTAGATGAAGAGGCGCTACGGGTCGCCAGAGGAGAGAGTCGCGTCTCGGTGATTACGGGTGGAGAGGCCCTGGCGTCGTGTATGTGCATCGTTCTTGAAACGTCCTGTCAAGCCTTGCTGACTAGTTAAATAGTAGGAATGTATGCGAAGCAGGGAGCAATGCCCCCTCCTGGTTGGACGCCCCCAGAGACGGAAGTAAAGGGAGTTTTCACTCCATCTGCAGACCGTTTTACCAAAGGTAAGTGTTGAGTGTGGGGTCCTTGCTTTAATAATTTTTGTCCTTGAATGCCTGCCTCTGATACCTCCCAATGTCTAGATGGTCTAGACGGCATTCATTCTATCGGCCTGCCAATTCAAGTCTATCCATTATACGAAAACGGATTCCGTGCCCGTCGCGGCCAGTCGCTCGCAGAAAACAACATGGAATCAGCCTCTCTTTACTCACAGTTTAGCGAAGTTGCCGTTACAAACCCATATTCCTGGAACTTCCAGAACAATGTTGAAACACCCGAGTCAATCGCTCAAGTGACCGCCAAGAACCGGATGATTTGTCTACCATGTGTGTACTTCATTCATTCATGCTCCTCTAAAGCCCGAGACACAGGCAGGGCTAATACATGCTGTAGACCCACTCTTGATGAACGCTTTCAACTCAGTCAATCTTGCTGCTGCTTGTATTGTTACCACGGCAGAATATGCCGCGGAATTAGGGGTCCCAGCTAGCAAATGGATATATCCATTAGGAGGTGCTGGTGCCACTGACTCTGGCGAAGGTAGGTGAATGTTCTTCTTTATATCTTTTTGCTGGGAACCTAGGCCGCAACAATGTCCAAAAGTACCTTTTCTCTCTAACCTACTGTAGTTTGGAATCGACCCAATTATTTTTCCAGTCCCGCTATTTCCAAGTCATTAGACGGATGTTTGGCAACATCTGGCCTCACGGCAGACGATATTGATCTTTTTGACTTCTATTCGTATGGTTAATCTTTCGTCACTAATGAGTAGGAGCTAATAGACTTACCAGGTGCTTTCCAATTGTGCCGAAGCTAGCAAGTGAACATTTAGGTCTCTCGATTTCAAGCCCATCTAAGCCTATCACCCTGCTCGGCGGCTTGACCTTTTTCGGTGGCGCTGGTAACAACTATTCCATGCATGTAGGAAACCCTCTGACTATCCATTTCTGATATACGCCGCATTGACATGAGCCAGGCAATCACGGAAATGGTGCGTCGACTTCGTGGAGGGCAGAGCCAGAACGGCCTGATCCTGGCAAATGGGGGTATTTTGACCTATCAGCATGCCATATGCCTTTCCTCTCGCCCACCGTCCAACGGCATGGTGTATCCTAATGTTCAACCCTCTCATCAAGTCGCCGTGGAGGCTTCCATTCCACGCGTCACTTATGTGGCGGAAGGGGATGCTGTTATTGAGGTGAGTGGTTCAATGGGAATGGACTGTCTCTTTCTCAACAGTTCACTTAATGATAATCAACCACTCGATCAATCACCCTGGTACTAACCAAAAGAAATATAATGACAGACGTACACGGTAGAGTTTCACCGAAAGGGGCACCCAGCACGAGGATACATTATCGGTCGGCTGAAAGCAGATGGTTCCCGATTTGTCGCTAACCACGGAAACGAGACAACGTTGAGGAAACTGGCATCGCTGACAGAGGAACAGATAGGTAAAGAGGGTTATGTTGTGCCTGAGTTGATCAGTGGGGGTAGAAGGAGGAACCTCTTCTATTTTTCATCGAAAGAGTCTATCTAAGCGGTGACCCTGATGTCACTTTCATTACGTTAGTGTTGCTGATATGGACAGAAGGAATGATTGTCATAGTTACACAACATATGGTAGTCGTGCAGCAATTCCAGTCAAACCTGGAGAAGAATCAATTCCTCGCTCCTATAGCGGTCTTGTTAGACACAGAATAGGAAAGATCCAGGTTCCAATTGAGTACCGTAAAGGAGGTAAGAGAGAATATGGGCGAATAAAGAAGTAAGGCTTAGGGCATGCCGCCGCTGCCTAGAGTGTGGCCTATCCCTTCAGGCAACACCGCCCCTGGTTTAGGCCGTGACCTGGCATTCATCTTCACGTCCTTACCATCCGCGTCAGCAACAAATAAACAAGATAAAAGCCTCTAGTATTCCGTTTATTGTCTGAACAGCATCTCCCACCGAGTCATATGCTGGTCTCTATTGATATTCACACGACCACTATTTCGTACATTTAGCTTAAACGCCTTCCTTTTTCTGTTTCGTCATGAATGACGATGAAGGCGGCCATGTTTTTGACGAGCGCATTTGGAGGAGGGAGTCATGTTACGATGTCCCGATCGAAGAGTATGCCCATACAGTGATTGAGCTAGAAGATGAGGTGAATCGGGTCATGACTGAGGTCAATACAAATCACCTCCTGTAGCTAAGGAGTTATACTGATTAGTCGCACAGGGCTGTAAGGTGGACGCCTGTCTGGATTGGTTCATCTGTTGCCTGAAAGAGATCAATCCAGATCATAGTCAGCGCATGTATAGCCCCGACAATTTCGAATCATTTGCGGGGTCCAGGTTCGAGGAGATCAAGAAGGAACTGCGAGAAAATTTGAACCGCTTAACTCCCGACTATCTTGATGATGAAACAGACATTTTGGAGGTTGAGAAATTGCGCAAACGGTTGGAGAGTCGATGGCATAAAGTCCAAGTGGGTAGTAATATCCCGAAGCGGGAGAATGTTTCCAGTGCACTTTTGGATACTCTAATGGAGAAGCATTGTCACCAACGGAGTAAACATACCGAAGCCTCTTCAACACCTGCATTGCCAGAAGTACAGGACAGATTTCTTGACTCATGTCTTCAATTGAAAACGTTCATTGAAGGGGAGCGAACTACTGCTTCCTATGCATGTGGGGGTAGCATCCCTATTGTCCAAACCACTGGCCCCCCTGATACGCACCCACGAGGTTCTGGTCCCATCAACATCTTCTGGTCGATTGGGAATGGCTCAGCGAGGCATTTATCACTGCCTCTTAGGGCAGACGCCGAAGACGCGAACCCTGAAATGCTACAACATTTGATAGGCAGCTGTGGTCCAGCCAGTTTTGGTCGCGGAGAGGAGACTGTGATAGATCTATCGTACCGAAAAGCTGGAAAGTTAGAACCTGAAAACTTCGCCACAAGCTTCCATCCCGCCGATTTTGGAATTATTGAAACAATTGAGAAGGTGCTTCTTCCTGGAATAGTCGGCGAAGCAGCGAACAGATTAGGGTCGCGCAAAATCTATGCCGAACTCTACAAGCTGAATGTTGGTCAAGGTTTCCGTCCGCGATGGCCTAGCTGACTATATCCACAGATTTATTCAGGGCCATCTGGGCTCTTCCGTAGCCATGTTGACACTCCCCGTTCTCAGAGCCAGATTGGTTCCTTGGTCGTTTGTCTCCCAGCGCGTTTCAAAGGCGGAAATCTCCTCGTAAGGCACCGAGGCAGAGAGGTAAACTTCGATTGGGCTGCAGAAAGCAAAACCACAATCCAGTGGGCTGCTTTCTATAGTGACTGTGAACATGAGATCAAAACAATAACAGAAGGAGACCGGATCACGTTGACCTACAATCTGTACGTCTCAAACCGGGCAGACAGCGCTCTCCTATCGATAATGGAGCCCAAATCACTACCATTGTACGGCTGGGTCAAGGATCTTCTCATGAAACCGGGATTTCTGGACGGTGGTAAGCCCCCCTTATCAAACTGAGCTTCCCATAGTCAACCAGTGACAACTACAGTCTAACTAACCAGTACAGGTGGCGTTCTTGGTATATTCTGCTCGCACGCCTATCCCCATACCTCCAATTTCACCACCTATGACCTTCCAAGAGGGCTTAAAGGGTCAGACGTGGTATTGTATTCCATTTTCCAGTCCCTGGGATTACACGTGCAGGTTCTACCAGTTTTGGAAAATGACGGGAATTACATCCCCGAAAATCCAGAGTTAGGACTCAAAGGGCACATCGAAGGCCGATCTGGCTATCTCGGCGAATGGGGCTACTACGACTTTGTCAATGATCTCCAGCCATACTTGGCCAGGAACAAACGCCTTCTCGTGAATTTTTCCGAAGTACTACCACAAGTGACCAGTCGAGAGGACATTGCTGATATCGACCGACGATGGAAGCTCTTGAAGATGACACGACATGTGAGGGGTATGAAGGAGGCAATTTCTTTCGCACGAAGGAAAGGTCTTCCATACAAAGAGGATAGCAGCTTTGTGGAAGATGGGGCGCAGATTGGATCATGCCTGCGACCCTATGAAACGACAGAATGGGGGAATGACATGCAGATGGACGATGTAAGTTTCGCTCAAGCCCACAGCAATTGATATCAGGCACTCACGGACGCCACAGGTGCTGCCATATGTGTGGCCCGCATACTATCTCCCCGGGATTACATGGCTCACGGAGCCAAAGCACGAGGAGATGGCGTTCAGTCAGGTCACCTACGGAAATGAAGCGGGACTCGGAACGAGATACTCGTGCGCTGCCATTTTCGCGGTGATTCCCCCATGGGGTAGAAGAGATATACTTCGTGAAAATGATGGATCTGAAGTAAATAACGAGGGTTGAGCAGCTCACTTAGAACTTTTAACAGTCGGGAATTGGTGTTTTATGCGAATACTCGACAGATTGTTCAAACCCTCTATCTCATTCGGGTTTTTTATTTTTATCTATATTTTGGGGTTTCGGGTTAACTTACTAAATTGTCTAATTTCATGGCCTTGAAGTACGGGACGATTGTCCTGTCATACATTTTCTAGCCTGCTTCTGGAATTACTATTCGTACACATTCCAGTTCTTGCCACAAATAGCAAAAGATGTAGCTCAAATAGACGAGTAAGCACGCTAATTGCTTATTGTGGTGTGCCTATCTGGGCAGACCCCTTGGTATGTATAGGAGTCTGGAGAGTATATCAGTACGAGAAACATCAATATTCTTGACTTCCGTCAGTCCTTCGCCATATCATCCGATTGTGCCGCAATAGTATCACGCCACGTCTGGACATGCTGCAACTTTTCTTTGTTTGCCTCATCTCCTACCTCAGATGAACTAGATTCACTAGACTCCACGCCATCGTCTCTGTCTGTTAACAGTTCCAGCCACTCATACTTCCAAAGCTCCCTTTCTTCTGGTCTAGTACCTAGAGTGAAGAAGGTCCAAGAGACTATGTTCCGTGTCGCGAGCTCGGAGAGTGTATCTTCAAAGACCTCCTCTTCCTTATCTAGCTCTTCACAAAGAGGGCTTGTTGGATCAAGATCCCTATGCCAGAAACAGATAGAAACAAGCTTTCTGTATATGGGAGCCCAAGCGAGGATCAACAGTGGTGGTTTATATGAAGATGCGTATGGGAACCCAACCGCCATCCAAGCCAGCTTTAAGGCTTTAATCGTAAGAAGGTTAGGGTCAATGCTCGATTCTACGGCTTTCGATCCGCTATGGCAGGCCGAAATCGCTCAGTACTTGTCCTCCATCACATTTCCAATTCCAGCAATGGTAGCTTAGTTGGTGGTTACAGGAATAGTGCAGTCTGACCTCGATAGAAGTATTTTGGAGTTCTGCCGACCCAAATGGAGGATATGGTGAGAGTGGAGTTCTATACGTTTCCGAGTCCACATCTGTGATAAATAACAAGCGGAATTCATCTTCCCGGGGAATCAATTCCACATTGTTGGTCTTGTGAACCGGTGTGAGACGGTAGCACTGAGGGTCCATGAATGACTGCGGAGAAGCAGTCCAAGTAACTGCTTCGAGGTAGACTGTTGGTAGATATGAATGACAAACTTGAAATATCCGGGGTACGAGGCCTGTAATTAGGGCGCCTAGCCATAATGGCGCTGTATTTGGCCTGCGCTGTGCCATTGCGCAGACAATAGCATGGTATTTCTCTGATCGACTTAGAGCTGGGAAGATCTCTCTCATTGGTAAGTTCAACCATTGGCTGACTACGTTGCATGGTATACCTGGTTCCCAGAAGCAACCAAATAAACAAGATGTGATCACTCCAGAAGTACATGATACAGTCATGTAATGCGGGATCTCAGCGGGTGTCAGTATTTGGTTTCAATATTTTAGCTCAGTATTCCGATGCGAGATGGGACGGTTTTCCGGCTTAGGCAAAGGCAAGGTAATACTGGCGCCAAACCGGTTATGCAGTGATATTGTCATGGTGGCAGCCAATGCACTGATTGATTGGTCAAAAGCGTCATAATATCGGGCCAGGTTGAAAAGGTACTCTTGTGCTTGTGCTGAGGACGGTGGCTCAGTGTTAACAGTAGAGGTTGAGGACGGGACCTGAGCGCGGTGATGCAGTCTGAATGGACTGCTGTTCAAATGAGATTCTCATGGTGGATAGTACTCTTTACCGTGTCGTGTGAGAGTTGCCTGCCAGCCTCGTCCCTCTGCGTGAATCGCAGCCCACCATCGAACCTCAGCGAAATCATCGGTTCCAATGTCTATGACATAACCATCCTTTATTGGATTATCGGGTTGCTCTTGGCCATAGCAGTTCCACTGAGCTTTTGCAGTCAGTATAGACCACGTTGTCTTTTCGTTGCTGATCGACGTAGCTTTATCAATCGGGCCGACAGAATGTATGACCAAGCGAGGACAAATACGCCAAGATAGTTAGGCACAGGTTCTGGCAGAGGATGAAATCCGCTCCAATCTAAGATATATTCACTAGATAGATAGCTAGTGCTTGGGCTGAACACCCCGATGTAGACATTTCGCAATCCAGTCATTTTCCTAGTAGGTAAATCGCAAGTTGAAGGGCGCTCAGCAGGTAAGACTGACCAAGCCACATACCCTTCTATGTATAGAGAATTTCTCCCCAAACAGTCTGTAGCACTGCTGGATTCAGGAATAGATGGTGTTTTATGGAGAAGGGCTTTGATATTACAGCAGGGGTAGGGCAAATTGGTCGCAGACTGAGCCGCTGAGGCTAATGCAGACCATGTTGACCGTGAGCGAGTCAAGACCTCGTTTGAGAGGTGAAAGTCAGGGAGCAGCAGGTCGCGATTCTCGTCATCCATAGTGAGGGCCATGGGTGGGAGTAGGCAGTATCTTTAGTATGTTAGGACCTATGTACCGGCATCAGGGATAATCCGGTATGCGACATTACCAGCAAATCAGTTCAAGGACTACAAGTATGTACAAGTATCTACTAATTGTCACTACACAGTGGCTCTAGAACGTTTTGCCGCAACCAAGACCAATACGCAGTGCTCGCATAAGCCGACGCCCTGCGCAAAAGCTTCAGCAACTCAAACGCCCCATACACATCTCTCGTGTCTGCAGCAGCCGCCCTCCAAGGTTCTACGGCGTAATATAACGAAAGTATCAGCAAAGCTCAGACGGTATGTGAGAGGAGTTACGAACAAGCCTGTCTCTGCCATTCTTGGTGGCACCAAAAGTGACCCAAGTATACCAGTCATGGCCAACAACAGTCCACCCAACCATTGGAGGCAGGTCACGATACGAATATACCTCTTTGGAGGATCGTCTCAAAAGTTTTCTGGTGTTTTCCATCCCTGCCGCAATCCAAGTAGCAAGTTGGGCAAGTGTTTCATCCTTCCCACCATTCTCATGTTTGACTCTAAGCCCGGAAAAGAGTAACCGCCGCTTCGTATTCGAGTCTGTCGTTTGGCTCAAGACATCGCCCGTGCCCGCACAGGTGAGGGCATCATATAAGTCAGAGACCTGCTGGGTATCTTCATGAAAGCAAAACGCGTAATCGCACTTCTTCTGGACGCGGTAATTTTTCGGCATTATTGGGAGCAGCTCAGGGTTGATCGTCTAGGTTTGTCTTGTGTGTCCATCTTCTGTCAGCCGGAAATGCCAGGAGGAGAGACAGTAAAGGGTCAGCGAGGAAGAACTTACACGCTCTCCGCTTTTAGCATACTGCCCTTACATGCAAGGTGGAGCATGGGATAGACCACCTTGGTGCACCATGCACTCTCATCCTTTTGATATCGGCTAGACGCCCGAGCCTCAGTCAAGATTTCCGTGATTGTTTCCCAAAGTATGTCCAGTTCACGATCCGATGAATTATCTGTATCATCGTATGCAGAGTTCGGTATTTCGTTCGCCATGAGGGGGAAAGATGCAGATACTCGGTCCTGCAGGTGAAG
Source organism: Aspergillus caelatus (assembly GCF_009193585.1). Taxonomy (NCBI): domain Eukaryota; kingdom Fungi; phylum Ascomycota; class Eurotiomycetes; order Eurotiales; family Aspergillaceae; genus Aspergillus; species Aspergillus caelatus. The sequence continues at coordinate 158,688 of NW_022475272.1, forward strand.
AAATCAGAGCTTCGGATCAACTATAGGTTTTCCCAGTGGCATAGCTTGAGTTCTACCTTCAGGCCAATAGGGATCACCCGTTCGTGTAGACCTTGGGTAAGGGTGGTGCATAAAGCGGCGGCATTCTCTGGTAAGGCGATCGTAAAGGGTAATTCACAGAAAATAGCGGGCTTCGATGCTCGCAAATCATTCAGCAAGTCTCGAATCGGACTCACTGCACGTTTCGACGGGCTAGAAGGCGACCGATGGGAGAGCCTTGTTCTTTCGGTAAGCTCTGTAACCGCAATCGCCGACGCACTTTGGTCAGGGTGCACATTATTGGCATCATCAAGGATCCTCTGGCGTTTCGCTGGACTCGTGGATCTGGCGGTCACAATTCTTTTCCGTTTCAAATTACTCGACGGGGAAGATGGCGTTGTATCTGGTGGGGTAGCCACCGTTTCGCAAGGCACATCGCGAAGCCAGCGCCAAACGGCAGTGTCTTGAGGGTTCATGGCTGGCGAGTCATAGCGTTGAGGGTTGGGCGTGACTCAGCGAACCAGCAGGTGTTCATCAGTCGAACGATGCAAAGTGTTATTGTTGGGGGGCACTAAGAACATGGCCTAACATTAGTAGTCGCAGAGGTGCATACTTAGTACGAATGGTTTGTTGCTGCGAATGGATGTTGTTTGTATTGGCTTCTTCAGGAAGCGGTGACGGTGTTAAGATGGCAGAAAATGGACTAAGCCGGGCGGTGAATTAATGTGGAGACTCATTTGCCGCCCGTCAGTTCAGTATATACACAGATTACAGCCAAACACAGTTCTGGGGAAAAGACTTAGATATATCCCTGGTAGAGCTATACATTCCTACACCTGGCATATTTCTTATCATTTACAATTGTTGTTATTGTCTAAATTGTACAAATGTTGATCATCGTCTCACTTACTAACTCTTCGGGTCTAAATTATATATATCTTCAAGTACTCCACAACTGAGAGTAGACGTTATTCGACTAACTTGGTATTCTGGTGATATGTTGGTAAGGAGGTATCGATGAACAACTTATAGAGGTCATGTTAAAGCTTAACAAAAAAAGAAAGAAAAAAAAAAAAGATATCTATAAAGTCCCTTGGACTATAAAATGTAAAGAAGGAATGGTTCAGGATATCCATACTCGGGTGTTCTGAGAAATATTCTGAGACGAATATCCACACGCGCTAGCTGGAAACTTCAAAAGACGCGATATCCGGGGATCCGGATCATTCTTGAGGTACATACAAATAGCGGTACATTCAGTGACAAGTCGACCAAAAACCCACGGCTGCCAGTGGGATAGGGTACACATAAGACCCATCCACTGCGCCATGATCAAAAGGGCTGGTGGATCTCTCCGTCTTAAGAGCGCAAGAAACTCGTTCGTCAACTTCCCCATGAATTCGGCACATTTGGCCGAATTTTCCCAATTGCGTTCTAGTTGGCATAAGGCTGTATATAATCGGAGAGGCTCGTAATATGGATTTGTCTTGGCCGTGGTAGAGTCGTCAATCCCACAGAGGTCAGCCAGATCGGGGTCGAGACCCTCCCGTCCCTCTGGAACTACGCGCTTCAAGAATTGCTGTTCGTCCTTGTGGGCTTGCTGGAATGTGGAGCCCCAGATGCTGGAATCAAGGTACGACTGAGCGAGGGTTATTATACACCGGAGGCCGCTCTGTAAGCAAAGCCAGTTCATTGCATCCGGTTTATCGGATAAAACCCATGAATCCGTTGGCTTGATATTCTCCGGGCAGAGAGCGGTGACTCCCATGAACATGCAGGTTGACAGGAGGGAATCAACATTCTGGGGAGTGACGTTGGAGGTAAGTGCCGCTTGGTATAGCTTAATCGCGCGCTGCCAGTAATATGTCTCTGCAAGCTGCCACGTTTTGTTTCCAGGGGAAATGCGATTCAGGTGGAGAATTCCAACTGCAAGTATTGTGTACATCAAATATGGACTCTGAAAAGACATTCAGTCAATCGGATCTGTACGTATCGAGTCAAGAAGTGGACCTAGGCTCACCGTAAATGAAACCCGAATCATGTCGCTCCTCATGACGGCTCGGAGGGAAGGGTTGGCGACCGTGTCGGTGGCACCCTTAAGAAACTGTTGGAAGGCAATCATGCTGACGGGATGAGATGCGTTTCGTTCTACCAGAGAAGCATTGGTGCCTGTATCCAGTTTTAATATCTCCTCTATCCGGGTCGCCAGATCGTCTAAAGAAAACGAAAATGTAATGCTCTCTGGCTTTTGCATGCTTGATGCGACACCGGCGATAGAGCCATTTTCATACGACACCGTGGCATAGCTGCACAATGCACCGTATTTCTGGCATTTGACACAGACTGGTTTACCCTCGTCGCACTGCACTCATGCTCAATATTAGTTTCAGAACCGCTGTCGGAATCGATATCCGCACTTTGACTCTGCGTTTCTTACAGGTTAAGCAGCCCGCTCGTGACTTTTTATGAGGACGCCGGGCATGATATATCTTTTCTTGATTTAGATAGAGTGGCACTTGGAACACAGCCTGCCCTAGATTGCTTTTTCGGGCGGGAATTTTATCCAGTGCGCCCGGCGTTATGAGACGTTGTTCGACAGACATGATTTGCTGCTCTGTCTGAGAGTTGCCGGCAAGTAAATGCTCGACTCTGTCGTCTTCCTGCCCTGGACTTGAAAGAAGGGCAACTGGCCTGCTATCTGGCAAAAGGCTCGATGATTGAAGTTAATCTGTCAGATGAGAGCATCGCCACACTGGGCAAATCACGTGCTGGCCAATACGAGGTAGACACGAAGCTGGTACAAAACAACAATTTGCTCATGGTTTCGACAGTCAGGTCAAAAAGCTACAACCAGTGGAAATACAGAAAGCCGGCCAGGTATGCCCGATTTATTTCGCGGAGGGGACATTCATTGGTGTTATGGATGATCTGGCAAATCTGCAGGGAATACAAACAAGGGAGGAAAAACAAAAAGTTGAAAGGTAATGCACAAACCAATTGGTTCATTAGAAAACAGCTGATAATATAATAAGTAGGCGAAGGTACATGCTAGAAGTAGAGGTAATTGATGGATATATATACACGGTATGAGAATAGTGAGAATTGACCTGCTAGGCTTAAATCGCATTCAGCCGGGTATGTGAGCTCTGGCACTAAGGCTAGGGTGCATTCGGTTCATAGTGGAGTATGCCTTCATCTAGCCGGAGAAAGAGCCACTATAACACACCTTCATGCCGTGTCCCGGCAAGGATTCTCTAGATAGCAGTGCCTGACGGCATGGCACCGGAGGGAGAGCCAGAAGGCATACCACCCTCGCTACCAGAACCGCCACCGAAAGCAGCACTGTCGGTGTTCTGGTGGCCACCGTTCTCGTCATAGTAAGCAGCAATGCTGTAGTATGAGTTATCGGTGTAGTCAGCACTGGCGTTGATACCAATCTGCTTCCAGGCAAAGAGGCCATCCTTCAGGTCGTTTCCGAGGTACACATAGTCAGGGAATGGGTCATAGGAGCTGGAGGCTTGTTCAATGGACCACATGTCATCAGCATTGCTAGTGATGTCCTGGGTATTGGTGGTGTAGGGATAGGTGTCCTCGACGGCGGAGCGCAGGACCTCGTTCCAGAAGAGCTGACCGATGTGTGCAACGCTGCCGGTTCCCACAACGAGTGTACCATTGCTATCATGGACGGAGGCATTAAGGTGAGTCAACAAGTGAGTGTGAGTGGCACGGCCGTCATAGTGACCCGGGAAAATGGTCTGGAAGGCCACAACACCGTCCTGATCAGATTCCTGAATACCACGCAGGTACGTGCTATCCCAGCCGTCAGCAGCGTAGTTGCCCGAGGTGGAGATACCACTATGGCTGATGTTAGCGTTGTGTGTTCATGTATGGTAACATGTGAGCACTGACCTGTACACGCCAGTGGCGTTGGCATTCCAGATATCGACGAAGGCACCTGGAATTGGCTTGCAAGTGTTGACATCGATGTATTGGACCTCCAAGTACACATCAACACCGTCACAGTACTCATCCTCCTTGACGTTGCTCCTCTGCACTTCACCCCATACATAGTAGGGTCCGTCAGTGATCGTGGGAGACAAGATGGCACTGGTGTTGCCGCCGAAGACCGAGCTTTCGGGCGTTTCGGAAGTAAAGTCGACCAAGCCGGTCATGTTGTGGTTGACGGCCTCCCACTTTTCCAGATCATCGGAAGAACGGCGCCACTTCTTTGGACCTAATGAAATTGTCAGTACTCGGATAGCAGTTGTTGATTCTGCTGTCTCAAGACTTACTGGTAGTCACGCCACGGGCGCTGCGCAGCTCACGGACGGTACGGGCGCGACGGGCGACGTTGCGTTGCTGCAGTCGCTTGGCATGCTCACTAGTGGCACATGCATCGAGGCCGCGCTTCGACCGAGCAGCAAGAGCATCACGAGCGTGGATCTCGCGCTTCAGTACATGCGGATCGTGCTTCTCACCGGGATGCGCAACTGCGAGCGTAGCCGCGGAGAGAAGGAGGAGCTTTGAAAAGTGCATCTCGCTAGGGGCGGTTTACCACTCAAAGAGGATAAGTTAAGAGCTCTGAGAGATTTTGTTCTCTTAGATTGATAATTAAATTCTGCTGCTTGACCTTTGAAGGTCTTACATTTATAGTCCAGGCATGTCAACGGCTTCGGGAAATCCACGTCATCGGAGCAAGACGGCAGTCGCCCTGCCGGCTCCTGTGTGGGACATTCATGCAGGAAACGTTGTTCTAGTGTCTGTCATCCGCAAGGAGATGCGTAATAGATGCAATACGACGGTTTCTTCGGCGCTTCGTCTGGGTTTCTTGTTGAGCCTGGAAAGATATGGTCGTCTTGGCGCCGCGTATGTTGGACCCGCATTAGGGCTCCGGCAAACGAATGATAACCCAATTTTTATGGTCTCGGCCTCTCTCATTGGGGACCACTCGGCGGAAGAATTACGTTGGTCTGGGGTTCCTGCATCTCTTTGAAGCTTAGCGGCCCACGTCGCCTTATGCTAAGTAGTAAGTGCCGACAAAGTTGTGATGATCATCGCCCGCTTAGCCTGGATATGGCAGTGTCCGAGGTCCATAACCTGATTTTTACAGTGTGCCCGGTGAATAGTTTCACTTGAAGTATTTTATTTATAGATCGCCCAGATAAACCCCTTCTTATCATGATCAATAGCCCTCAAGTAGCTGAGCCAATAGATATATGTTGATTTGTATCGTGGCCACCGTGCATCCATTTGTATGCTGGAGGTGGGGTGTGTTACGTCTCTATCTGTATCACTCTCTTGGCATTTGAATATGATCAAGATACTCACTTAGAGCGGGATCAAGGTCATTAATCTGGTATTCAAGCATTATAGGTTGCATGTTCTGAGTGCGGATGGCGCCCTGGCCTATAGAAAACAGAGCTGAAGGCTGTCATGGCCAGATGACTTCCGAAGTGGTTCATGGGCACCTCAAAAGGAGCTTCTCGGCAATCCACCGAAGGAGGAGTCAGCAGAAGCATTGCGGCTACCTCTTGACGAGTTAACCATTCATTTGAGTATGAACTTCATAGAATGGCCGAGCGAAATTGAGCATCCAGGACAGATTTGTCTCCATACGTAAGTTCGACGGCTTGATAATGAAACGACTATTGTCTCATACGTATTAAATATTCTGGAAGGTCGTAACGGAATGAATCGGGAACTTTGTGGGATCCGCTAAAGATTGGGCTAGATGCCCACCCTACGTTGGCGGATTTTCCGTGCGGGATTTCCACCTTCTTATATTAGGTTTGGAAAGCCTTTGACTTTTTATATGGCAGTAGTGGAGTTCTAATGAGGAGATTCATGGCGTGGTCGTACTCAGTCCCATTTGGGACCAGTATAACCGGTATTGTCAGAGCTTGGAGAATTCATTGGAGTAGTAACTCCATTTATTAGACATCACGGGCCATCTAAGCTACTAATCAAGCCTGTAGCTCTATGCCAGGACATACCAGCAGAAATAAATGAAAATAAATACCATGGAAGACTTTGCTGTGACAGCAACTTAAGCTCCGTGTATGCCTATGAGCTTAGATTGGGATCAGCGTCTCGGTAAGAAGTGACTGTAATAGGGCTAACGACTCCCTCGAGACGGTGAATAGGTCGAATGTGAACGCTGAAGGTAGTCCTTCGCACCTGAACTCTCTGGCGTTCGTGCATGTATTGATGCAGGGAACACAATGGTGCGTTTCTGTCAGCGTGGTATTCGGAGTTGTATCCTGAGGATACTGGACCTTAATCTCGCGATGTAATCTGGAAATAGCACCTTTATATTATAGCTAACTAGTAAGTTGTCAAGGTAATTTAATTAGTAATCCAACCCGTAGAATTGCTCAGATTCATTCTTCTTCTCTCATTTACCTAACCACTGTTCCGAGTTTGAAAGTAAAAGAGTCAAGGGGTGACCACCTACAGGCCACAGGAGTAAAACCACTAGCTAACAACTTGAACGAAAAGCCGTACACAGAAAAACTACAGGGTTCCATAAGCTAGGGGCCCTTTCCCTTTTCTTTTCGACTGTTCTTGCGAACGATTGGGGACCGGTGATAATGCAGCGGCAGATTCGAAAATGCGGTGCAGCATGGAAACAACTTCCATTGAATGAGTGGCCCACTCAAAAAGCATCGGGAGTGCTGAATTAATTAGTACTTGGGCGCAACTTCCTTTCTCGCTTCCTGGATTTTTCGATTCTAGAACGGCCAGGTTCGTTGCTCGATCTGAACCCTCTCCATACCCTGGATAAACTGTAGTCTTGCCGACCACATATCATGACTTTCTCGTTCTTAATCTGCCAAATGAGCTTGACATTTTGTTCCGCCTGGAAGTGGGGCTGTTTTAAGAAGCGGTTGATGAAGTTAAAAGTCTCTGTGATCCTTGACTGAACTCTTCTTTTTCCTTCGTCGCTAAAATTGTGACTAAGACAATATTTTTTCTTGTTCTGATCAGCGCCTGCGACAACTAGGTCATAGTCTGACAGTGTACGAATAGATCCTTCACAAATTAGCTGGATATGAGTATCTATCATAGCTATGAGCTCACGAAGGCAGTGCGGCACAGCGCGTCCCTGCTCAGGTTGTAGAACCCCAAAGGGGATCCAGGATTTCTGTCCTGCTTCAGCTTGAACATGCTGTCTCTGTCTTGGGGCCGGATCGCTGTCCCCGCGATCGTTCGCATCGATTGCTTCTGTTCACTCTTCTGCGTCTGCGACTTTGTCCGTTTGAAGGCTGCATCGGAGTCCTTTTCCATCTCGCGATGGCTCTTCCTCGCAGCTTACTTTCAGAATCCGTTTTCTAGCTCTGTAAACCACTTCATAGCGGATGGTATCATGTAGGTGGATACAAAGCAGTACTGAAGGGGGGGGATCATGGTGGATAGGCTTTGCCAAGACGATGTGTGTGAATACGACACTGTCTGTACTCGATTCACTAAGACCAAGTACTATTCATTGACGCATTCACAAATTTATTACTCTCTTCTAAGTATATAATTATGACATGGTGTGTTACCTAATCGTGAAAGGGCCCTGGAGGTCGGCAGACGTCTTCTGTCAACCATTCATCTCTCATCTTTTATTTCACTGCCCCATGGCACAAATCTACTACCAGTTTGGAGCATCGGATGAAGGGTCTATTCCATCCTGGCACGGATCAGGATGTAGGTACAAGTGAAGGAGAGATTGGCTGGAGCAGAGTCTTTAGCCATTATGTGGCCATTGTAGCAGCACGCTTTACGAGCCGACGAGATTGCTCACCACTGCCGCCCATGGGTAAGTCTCTACTTTTCTGAATACACGTCCTGGGAGAAGACCGACGACTGAATATTATATGAATCCAGTAATCATCCACCGCGCTCATAGACTTGCTGGTTGCAAAGCTGAAATCTATGGGATCTGTACCGATAGCTGCCGGTGGAATTTCATGTATATCAACAAGAAGGGCCGGGTAAGTGGGCCCCATCCTTTGTATAAGGTAGACGTTCATGTTTTCAGATCTCCCATTTATCACCGTACTGGTTGCATGATCTGCAACGAATTATCAGGCATGGTTCGCAGCATTATCCGCGAGGCAGTTGCCCTTCATCGAAACGCAGGTGGAAGTCCCAGACGCTTGGAAACTTGCAGTGAATTGACTGGGTGCAAGGTTTTGTAGCAAAGTAATTAGTGTGACAATTTAAATGTCATGGTAGAATAAATACTACCTATGGGAGAGACTAATAACAGTAAAACTGTCTCTGTTGTACACCGCACTGGCCTTGAATCCAATATTACCCGATAAGATCTATGTAAACTTACTTGTGGGTTAGCTTTGCATCCACCTCCGTCGGGTCCATATCCTCGATTATCATATCAGCAGCTTTCTCCGCAATGGCATATACCGTCGCCTGAATGTGTGCGCTGATTTGGAGAGGCATGATGCTAGCATCGACAACACGCAGATTAGTTATACCGTACACTCGTAGACGACCATCAACCACACCGAACTTCTCGCCTTCAAACCCTCCCATCGCGCACGTTCCGATTGCTAGTCGTTATGTTAGCCCACAACTGTGGCAAAGACAATGGGAAGCAAACTTACGGTGCCAGTCAGTGATGGTATAGTTCCGGACAAACTCGTCATATTCTTCCACCTCGTCTGATGCGTCAGAATCAGGCATCGGAGGGAATACCCGGGAGCAAATAATGTCTGAAAGTGGCTTCGTTGCGCAGATTCGCTCCGTTAAACGTTGACCGATCTTCATAATCTCCAGGTCTATCTCCCCATGACCGAGATAATACCGTGGGTCAATGATTGGCTTGTCATGGACAGTCGCATCGAGGCCAGGGTCCTTGGGTGATAGGTGGATTGACCCTCGGGACCAGGGATATTGCAGCATCATAAGCATCGTCCCATATTTCTTGCCCTTCTCGGATGGGAAGTATGGACTCCAGTTCCCGACATCGAAGAGGTATTCCAGCTGACCCAAATTAGCATGCTCTCGGAATTGGCGAGCTAGGATCTCGTCTCGTTGTTTGCCAGTCTGTTTGGCTAATGACTCCGCTCTCGATCGGAGATCTTCCAGTTCCTCTTGCGGGATGATCTGTGACAATGAACAATATGCGATCGAACAGGGAAGTATCGTCCAAGGCCCGTACTTGGAACCTTCATACTCACGACTGGCCGCCTCCCGAAGTTCTGAGTCCTGCAGTACCTCATCCCTGGTGGGTATCTGGGACGAAATTTCAAAGATTGTGGCTGTCACTGCATCGCCCGTTAGCGACTGTTTCCTTTGAGTTTCGAAGGATCAATATCTACTCATATGCTCCTGAAGGTTCTCTCCAACATTCGGATTTTCAACCTTGACAGGGATTCCAGCAGGCTTCAGGACCTCGGCATTGCCAACGCCAGACAGTTCCAAAAGTTGTGGAGACTGAACACTTCCCGCCGAGAGGATAACCTCTCTTGCTGCATAGATTTCCCTTTGTTCGTTATCGCAGAGGATATTGACGCCAGTCGCAACCCACTGGTCAACGTTGCCATCCTTCTCGATTAGTACTTTTGTCACCATTGCCTCAGTAAGCAGTATTAGATTTGGTCGCTCTGCTATGGGCCGATAGTAGGCATTTGCCGAGTAGCTCCGGGTTTGGCTGATGGGATCCACGGTGCAAATCATGTTCCATGCTCCTCTATTCGACCCGGCAAGACTGTCTGGGCTGGTATCCACGCCGACCGCGTTGAGGGTCGCGTGCCAGAATTGATGAGCTGGACCATAGTTTTGAATATGCGTTGTGTGAAGGGGACCAGCGTTCCCATGTGTCTCCTCCTGGTAGTAGGAATGATACTGCTTTTGATGAGTGACATCGGGAGGGTGGAAAGTCTCAGAGCGTTGGAAGTAAGGCCTTGTCAGTTATTAATCAAACATGATCTATCATGGAGTTACCAGAACACGGCAAAATCGTCGGAGATGGTACACATACAAAAGATCATCCCAGCCCCATCCTGGATTCCCCAACTCCTTCCAAGCATCATAATCCTCTCGGTTCCCACGATTCCAAGCCATAAAGTTCAGGGCACTGGTACCACCAAGTACTTTGCCGCGAGGCCAAGGTAGTTTCCGACCTGCTAGTCCAGGCTGAGGCGTCGTTTCAAATTGCCAGTCATACTGAGATCCAATCGTAGAACCGTAAAGACCTGGGATGTTGATCGCTTCCTCATCCAACGCTGCGGGACCAGCTTCGACTACCCCGACCACGATGTCAGGACGTTCGCTCAGACGCGCCGCTAACACTAAGCCTGCGGTCCCTCCGCCGACAATCAGATAATCAAATGCATGGGCGGCAAAATCGTCGACGCGACCCATGATGCTCGCGGTTATTAGGGTATCAGTCTATGTTACGGTCGGTTTAGAAAGGGAAAGCGGGGTTTTGATTAAGGTGCGCGCATATTATTTTCCGACTGGCCGATCATGCCATGCGGCGTTTTCTTTTCTGCACCTCTTCATGCCACTGAGGATCTACACCATGTGGGGTTTAAGAGGGGCATAGTCAAAGTTGTTAGGCCTAGTGGTTGAGGCATTTTTATGTTTCCCTGCTGCTCGGTGCTTTCGGGGTTTATCTGGTCTTGACTGCTGTAACTTTCTTAGTAACTAATACATCCATCTTATATCTCTGTAGAATTGCTCGAATTTATTCTCCTTGCATTTACCAAACCGCTGTTCAGAGTTTGAAAGTAATAGGGTCAATAGATAACCACCTATAGCTTATAAAAGTAAAACCACCACGCCAATAATTTAAATGAAAAGCTATATACAGAGGAACTATAGGCGCCCATAAGCCAGGGACTCTTTTACTTTCTTTTTTTAAAAAACTATTTCTGTAGACAAGTCGGGACAGGTGATACAAGTAACGACAGATTTAAAAATACATACTTAAAAAAACTATTGACAATACTAATTGGATTAGTACGACCGTCTTCCTGGCTGCCTAGCTTTTTTTGACTCTAGAATAACTAGGTTTGTTACTCAATCTAAGACGTCTCTAAGTTATAGATAAACTATAGTCTTTCTATATATTATGATACACAGTCACAATCCAGCGTCAATATCAATATGACACTCGGTCTTTCGTCAATCTTAATGCCTCCCCCCCCCCCCCAAATGAATAATAGGATTGAGCAGTAGGATATAGTGTGCGACATTATTATATCTCCGATTATTGAAGTTACTGACATTGTCTCACTTTCTGTCTTGTTCACCTACATAACTGTGTACCCACCATCAACCGGAAGCCCAACACCATGAATCCACGAGTTCTCCTCCGAGACTAGAAAGAGAGCAGCATTCGCAATGTCCTCTGGCATCCCCAGCCCACGGAACGGGTGCATTTGCTGTACCACCACTCGTTTCTCTGGGCTTAAATCCTTGATAAACGGGGTATCGGTGTCTGCTCGTATTAGCATTTCCGACAGAAAAACATGCCCAGGTTTGAATGCGAAGGGGTACACTAACACCCAGGACACAACACATTAACGTGAATCCGATACGGCGCACAATCCATCGCCGCAGCCTTCGTAATGCCCATAACCGCGTGTTTTGAGGAGACATACCCCGTTACTCCAGGTGAGCCTTGTAGGCCGAAGACGCTGGCGAGATTAAGGATCCAGCCCCTATCTCCGCAAGGCAGGGGGTCCTGTTTGATCATCTGCGCAGAGGCGTACTTGCAGCCCAGGAAGACGCCTGTCGAGTTTATGGCGATGTCTCTGGTCCAGATCTCCTGGCTGAAGTCCCAGATGGGCTTTGGTGAGGATGCTTCGAGGCAGACGCCGGCGTTGTTTATCATTCTAGGGTTGCGGCACTGTCAGTCACGACCAGCATGGAGAAGGCAAAGCAGGGAGATTCACATGTCTAATCTCCCAAACTTCTGAGCGGCATGTTTTACTGCGCTTTCCACTTGCTCCGCCTTGGTCACGTCCAACAGCACGAATTCAGCTGTCCCTCCGCTCTGACTGATAGTTTCATGGGTTGACACTATATCACCGGGAACCTTTTCTTGGATGTCACCGCAGATAACCACAGCACCTGCGCCGGCAAGCTTAAGTGAAATGGCGCGGCCGATACCGCCAGAAGAACCGGTGACAATGGCTATCTTCCCTCGGAGACTCATCGTGTCGGATATAGGGTTGTGGTTCGAAACGATGTAAAGTGTTCGGAACCCTAATGATCGAATCGCCTAATAGTAATGAAGTACTAGCCTGTCGCTTTTCATGAAGCCTTTTATTTCCTTTATGTTATCAATACAATGAGGAGAAATTAGGCTCTTACCCCGCATAGTTCTCCCGAGGCGAAGTTAATCGGCGGGAGGAGTAGACGACAGATTTACAGTTCATAGACACGCGTCCTACGTAAAGACCGATAAACCCGGACCAAGGACGATTTTCCCGAGGTAATTGATGTGGAAATAATGGCATAAAGGCTTAGGTGGGTTTAAATCGGCGGGGAGATCGAGAGAGAGATAGATATACTTTGCTAAACCGAAACAAACTATAAGTGAAGTCCATCCTCCTTTAACAAGAGATATCTCCTCATCCGCAGTCCTTACATAAATGCAATCAGAGATGTAAGAAGGTCGATGCTTCTGTGGGGAGATCTAGATTTCGTTTTCCGCCGACCCTGTTCTGCAGATATTGGTTTTCCAATGTCGCTTCGTAAGAAACTTACATTTCTTCCCAAATATCGGGAATAGGCCTTATGTCACTGCGACGATTGTCGTAAGATCAGCAGAAGCGCCTTCAGCATGAATGTTTTTTATCCCCGACGCGAACTTCAGCGTTGTCCGAGGGAGTCCGAGAATTTTTTGAAAAGAAAGCAGACGAAAACGGGCATCCTACCAGGAGTTTCTTCTGCGGAAATTGCGGGACTACGTGCTTCTGCCGGAGGGATATCTTTCCTAGTATGAAAATTATCAAGGCAAGGGGCGTTATAGGGCTATGAATTCAAGCCCGCTTTGGAGGGATATGTAGATGCGAATGCGAAACAGGTCCTGAAGCCCAAGTCCACAATTCAGACTTGAACGCAATACGATAGTCAGAGGAATTGATTACAGAATATATGCTGCTCTAAAACATTATGACCCCTGTAAGCGTTGTCGTCGTATCCACAATAGTACATGAGCTTTTTACTGTCACGGCTGCTTCAACGGGCGCTGTTGTTCCGACAGGGCTACATGAGAGTAGTGATAGCGCTGATAGCAGCAACAGCAACAGCTCTAGATTGGATCCTGCATAGCAGGTGGGAGAACCTATCTAGCCCTACTTCTCTCAACCTAAACCTACAGGAAACCTACAAAAGTTCTCCACTAGCTCGATTCACATCGAAATCTCCCAAGATTCACAAAACCAATCACCACAAACTCTACCCCAAGATGATCAGTAATCCAGCAGTTTCAGACTCGTCCTGCGGATGTGGGGCCGTACCCACAGTTTTTCCGTTATAGGGTGAGCGAGAGTTCCATAAGGGGAAAAACAAGGGCATATCGCGGGTATCCACTTTGAGAGCCCGTTGGAGCCTGAGGCTTCCAGAAATCGGATGAAGTTATGTTTTTTTGATTCGATAGTTGAAGATATCTTCGAGCGAGTGAATTTCGTTACGAGGGTACACTATGTTTTGCTGGTGTGCATTTTTAGCTTTTATTTTATAGACTCGGTGAAGCTGATGGGATGGTTGTTGGCTCAGGCTTGGTGAAATATATATTAGGTAGAGTGTTGTGATACTTTGATCTGCAGTTGAATATTCTATATATATTTACGTGCACAGGCAATGCTCATTATGCGATTGCAATATTGAAATCACTCAAATAATATAGGGAAAGAGAAGTACAGTTGCTTGGGATTGAGTCATCTCCTCAAGAGGAGGCGTCCATGTAACTCCAAAAGGTAGTCATTAAGAAGTGTATAACATGGCGAATGTAAACGTTCTCACTCTTGGGCTAAAATCTATGTATACTCCGAGGAACTACATGTCGACACTTCCGACAATGAATCATGGCATATCAGGTAGCGCATCGACCTATATCTCGATTACAATACTAGGCCTCAACTGGAGAAGGAAAAAGCCAGTGAAAGAGCCGACTATTCTGAGCCCGAAAAGATACTGACTACTATATCATTTACAAAAGACAATGCTCTAGACAACGCGAATACCAACCGTCTATTTTCTAATCTGATTATAATAACTTCTCTCTCCCTCAAAAGTCAAATCCTCAAGTCAGAATCGCTTAAGCGGAAATACACTGGTGGTAGTAGGGGTTCCACTTCTGGCAAATGAGACCCTCCTCACACTGGTTGCTACCCTTGTAGTTCAGACCACCACACTGGTACCACTCCTTGACAGCGCCACCGGCGTTGGAACTAGGCTGAGGAACAGAGTTAGTGGGCGCAGCAGAAGAGGCAATGGCGGAGGTGCTAGAGGGAGTAGCAGGAGCAGTGGTAGAGGCGATAGCAGTGGTGGAGACAATGGCGGAGGTGGTGGAAGTGGTCTCAGAGGGAGTGTTCTCAGTGGAAGGGGCTTCAGTGGAAGATGTGGTGGCTGGCTGTTTGGCGATAGTAGTGAAGCTAGAGGGAGCAGGAGCAGCGCTGGTAGGAGCAGGAGCAGATGCAGAGGCGGAGCTTGATGGAGAAGAAGACGAACCAGAAGCGCCATCCCAGACGGCAGGGCCGGGGATGGGGTAGCTGTCGAAAGAATCGTAGATGTTGAACAAGATGCCCTTGTCAGTGGCGGTGTAGGCGCCAGGGATGGAGACACCCTCGGGGAGGGTCTTGGAGCCGGAAGAAGTGACCTTGACCTGGACACACTCCATGTAGAACTGAGCACCGCCCTCGCGGTTACCCTCGTGGAGAGCGATGATCTCAGGGCGGAAGAGGTACTCGCCGGCAGCAACGTCGGGAACGGTGACGGAGTGCTTGCCCCTGTTCTTGATCAGAGTCTCAACGGCCCAGGTGCCATCGGTGTAGCCATCCTCGGCAATCTTGACCCAGCCGTTGCCAGCAGTGCCCTTCTCAGTGGGGGCCATGTAGACCAGGATGGGGCCATTGTGGGAGGAAGCGATGATGTCGTCAGACTCGCTGCGAGAGTCGTGGTGCCACTCGAAGGTGATCTTGTCACCGGCCTTGACCTCGAGGGTCTTGGCGGTAGCCTTGTTGTTAACGTTGCAGGTCATGTCCTTGGAGGTGACATCGGTGATAGGGCTGTTGCTGGGGGGAGAACGGATGTAGCCGCTCTCGCTGTTACCTTCACCCTGGTCGACATCGTTGATCCAGACGGCGTGGACGGTGGTGTGGGCGCTGACGAGCTTAGCAGCCGCTGCCAGAGCGAGCATACCAAAGGTAGAGGACTTCATTTTGATAAAGAGTGTAAGGCGTCGACTTGGACGGTAAAAAAAAAAGAATGTAAAAAGTGAATGTAAGTAGGAAAACAAAAAGCAGAAAGGAATGTTTAGCTATCCAGGCTTGAGGAACGAAAAGAGACCTATCGAGGGTCCGGATGAGAGGCCTTTTATACACATATCGATGACGGCTTCCAGTCAGCTACCTTCATGGTTCTCGTAGATTAAACGGTTCGGGATGGGGCAGCGTGAGATGAGCGAAGCCCTGCCAAGAAGCGTTAACCCGCTGCTGCCAAGAACGAGACGTTTCAGCTTAATTTCATATCATCACTAGCCTAGGGCTCTACTTCATTTATCCGACTTGGCAATCATGGCTTATTGGCTTCTGAACTGAATTACAGTTGGAGGGATCAACTCCGGTAGGGACCGTGAGATGCCCTAACCTGATTCAAATTCCCGGCACGAATCATGGGCAGTCGAAACGCACTGACCACCTCCCCTGCGAATGGAGCGCGATTGTGCTTTTGGCTTCTAGTGCTGCAGCGGTGGCCTTGGCAGAGGTTTTACATATTGCATTGTTTCACTCGATATTGATAGTTCCTATGGTTCACTTTGGTAGCTTAATGAACTAATCTCCCGATTGCCGGTTATGCCCCCTTTGGAAAATACATTCCTGGCACTAATATACACACTGTTGTAAAGTCTACACGAAGTAATCGAGAGTCTTGAGGAGAGGCCCTAGCTGCCTGCTAGAAGGCTATGGCATCTGATGCCCAAAACCTACACCGGTAGGAATGCCACAAAGATAATTGCGTCAAAGATCGGCATGGCGAATCCGCCTCCTGTGACAAGTTAATGCAGGAAAAAAGGCAAAGAGACGGGATGATAAAATAGAGTGGACACGAAGGGGAGTGATGTGCACGTTAGCCGCCAGGAACCATGATTGCGTTGCGCTTGATAGATTATCATCGGGAGCTCTGGAATTCCCAAGAGGTTCAAACTGCTTCGGATCCGTTCCGGCCGATATCAGGGTCCATTTTAATTCTCCACTTCGGCGGCGCATCGGCCATTCCCTAAACGAGATATGCTCCGACGCCACTCTTAGCTTGCGTTTCAAAGTACTACTCATAGTCTCATACAAAGGGCCGGATAATATCAAGCAATTGTCCGCTGCATTTACCCCACCAATCAGAGGCACGCACATAGGCTACAGAATATACGGAGCATTCGGTCCTGATCTACCCCGTGGCCAAACGGGTGCCTGGGAGTCCCTTCTTTGACCCTGCAGTATGATCCATCGGGTTTCAAGTCATGGTCCAGAAGCCACATGGCGTCAGAGTATGCGAGCTACCCTTTCCCTCGTCTAAACACTCTACCAAAGTTACGGAACCCCAGAGCGAGTTATCTCTTTACTAGGGTCCCTAGGCGTGTAAAATGAGTAGTAAAGCACCACTAACGGCCACCCAATCATATCCTAGTCGGGTTGACATTTTTACTCGGCCTAGGACGCTCCGACCAGCATCTAGACTTGTCTTTGGCGGTGTGGCAACGTTCCTCGTCATGCAGTTAATATAGACAATAGTTTAGCCGGAAATTATTTACGAGGTAGGCTGCACACCAGGCTTGGGGGCTGAGAGAACTTGTAGCTGAATCCCCGAGCGCACGGTAACCAACTAATTGTGAAAAGTGCTTCTTGATTAAGGGGAATAGCTCCTTGAGTCCTGCTCCATGTGAGTATCAATAGTCTGGAGTAAGAATAGATCCTAGTCCTGGGCCGAGGTATGGAATGAGATGCGACCTACCAGAGTCCCAGACTACATTAAGAATAGAAACTGGATACGAGCGAACTATACCTACCCCGTAGACTATTGAGAATCGTCGTGAATATACGTTATTTTTAGCGTGAAGGTCAAGTAGGCTACGACCGGAATCATGCCACAGCATCTCATCTAAGTGCTTAGAAAGCAGCTGCAAACCAATAATCCATTAGCTGCCTACCAAATGAAGCCATTCTAGACACAATCGATCTATTTAGTGCGCCGAAAAATATTACCGACGTGGGCCGGACCAGTTAGAACGGAATCTGCGTTAACCGGGACTACTGTGTAATAACAGGCAGGCCCAGTGGAACTTGACGGAGACCAAATAGCAGCAATAAATATTAGACCCCCCATATCGTGTGGTTCTAGCGTGCATAGAATATTCCAAGATCTACTAGTTCACTTTGTGTTTATTGCTGGGACAATTTCCATCCAACCGGCCCCTGAAGATATCAACGACGATCTTACCAGCAACTGAGCAGAACATCTTGGAATTCACTCTTTCGAAGAGCGGTATACACTTTGCTAATTTGCGTACCAATACACTCCTTTTTGCGACGCTCCGCCGAATCATAAGTAGGATGGTCGGCGATTCCTCGGTGCATTGGCACGGCAAGTTCTTCCCGGACAAAGACGTAGAAACTTCGTGACGCACTGCAAAGATATGACTTCGTTGTATGATTTGTGAGAAAGGTCTCACGCGTTGTCGCATAGCTCTGGTTTAATACATCGCATACTCGAGTCTGCCAATGCTGGGCTGTTTGGACGTCGGCCATCGAAGAATTTGCAGAATTACCGTCTGCTGCCAAGGAGCTCAGGAGGACTCCAACGGAGTAGCTCGCGGCTAAGTGGCCTCGCTCCGTGAGATCACTTGTGCTCGCCCGTACCCAGTGGTGCATTAATTCTTCCCAAAGTTTGTTTTGCACTGCCAGTAAGCGAGCACCAAACGCTGACGAGTAAAGCTCAGCTGTGATGTCGTCCACTTGGAGTCGTGCGTCTTTCACAAACTCCAAGTGAAGCGACCGCAGATCTAGTGCCTGGCAAAGCACATACAAATATGTGGCGGCCATTAGCGACAGAACTTCCACCGTATCCGCAGCATAGCGACAAGCAATGAAGGCTAAGGAGTTGAGACCCTGATTGTGCATCTCCGCTGATTGAACATGGTTACTGACGGGATGATTCAGATAGGCTAGCTCAGACATGTACGACGCCATATTGATGTCCACGCCCTTGAACGCAAAGGATGAACTGGGGTCATCGACACTGAGGTTGGGAGGAAGACCCCGGCTCAAAGTTGGATTGATAATTTCGGAGCACTGGGAGAAGATCATCTTGCCCAACATCTGCATCGCACCCATGGTCTTTTCCATGGCGGACGTGACCGATGCTGCCTGGAAGTTGCCTCCGTGATGGATCTGGGCCATATCTGGATCCAGAAGCGGGTTGTCCGTTGTGGAATTGAGTTCACAAACAACCTGCCTCAAGGATAATGCCATATTCTCAATCTGGGGTCCGATCCATTGGGTTGATGTTCGCAGGGCGTACCGATCCTGTGCCAGTCCGCCATGGTTGGCGGTCTCACTTCCTTCAGTGGGGCTCCTCGCCAACTTAGAATCGGCCAGCATGTTGAAGATATTGGCTGCCGCTTCCCGTTGGCCATCATGTGGTCGCGCGTCTGCTATGAATGGATGGTAGTTGTATCTGGTGCCAAGTAAAGCTTCGGTACCCATGGCTGTGAGTACCTGGGAAAGTAGAACAAGCTGATTCGCTTCGAAGAGGACTAGACTAGCTGCTCCACAGCTAAAAGCAGTGCCGTTCAAGAGACCAAGGCCCTCCTTGGGACCGAAGTCCAATGGCACGAGTCCTGCCTCTTTCAATGCTTCATCGGCAGGTATAACCTGATCGTCAGTAGCATTATGCATTGAGATATCTGGATTGCCCTCCAAAGCACCTGCGATGTAGGCAAGCGGAGTGAGGTCTCCGGAGGCCGATATGCTGCCGCGCAGTGGTACCACCGGGGTCAGCCCATGAGCAAGTAAAGTGAGGATATGCTCGACAACCTGGACTCGAACGGCTGAATGGCCTCGTAGGAGCGAATTACAACGCGTGAGCATGGCTGCTCGAACTATCGGAGCTGGCATGCAATGACTTCTCAAGTGCTGTAAGCTAGATACAGAACTTCCAAGGCCGCGATCGCTTGGGAGTAGTACGGCTGCATTGTGATGCTGAATCAACGCCTTTTGTAGTGTCGCATAGTCCTGGGTTCGTGTATCTGCGCTTCCTCCGAATCCTGTGTTGACACCGTAGATGACTTCACCCTTCGCCAATTTTTGACTAAGCAGATTTACACTGTGGTGCATTCGACTCAATACATCCTTGTTGTCCGTGATCGACGCAGAAAGTCCATTGCTAATGAGTGGGTGATTAGCAGCATTGGTGTCGAGGGAAGCGGACGTATCTTACTGAGCAACGGCAAAAACAGAGCTAAGATCCAAAGATTGTCCATCGAGAACCACCCCCTTGCCCTCATCTGTCAACCCACGTAGCTGACGACAGGAGGATAAAACAGATGCAGTGTATGAATGCTTCTTGCCATGGCGGATAGAATTTGTTCGCAGAGAGATGCTCCCTACCATCGGGGTCGAAGGATCTCCCATTTTACTCGAAGTCGTAGCAGCGTGTGATTTACACCGGATATTCTTTCGTTAGATCGAGCAGTGAGCAAGTCGAATTTGGGCAAGGATCAGAAGACTCAAACAGAATAACCTGGCGGTGAATCAAATTCTTTCCTTGTGGGGTTCTGTCGATCAGGGCTGGAGAAGATGCTTAGCTTCATGCACATAACATGGGGTGCAGTCAGCTTCGAAGAAGAGAAAGCGCCAAGGTGCCAATGAACATGAATAGATAACCCTGCAGGCTTAGGTGGTTCCAACAGGAAATATATGTGTACTCGATAGCTGGACAAACAAAACCTGCACTCCGTACATTGAGCTCAATTCATTCGTTTCCAAGAAGCCTTCCTTTGTATGGGAGTAGAATCCCTGTCGATAGTCAAGCCACATTATTAAAAAGAGCTCACTCACCCCTACGTGAATATTCTCCTAGCAAGCTTCATTCCCCAACGCCCATGCGCCAGTGTAGAACTAGCTTCCCATTCGATAAAGATTGCTCGTGGCGTCCTCGATCAGTCTCACCGAACAAAATATCGACGATTTCAGCTCATCAGCTGGCCTTTACGTGCGACCATGTGTTGGAAAATCCCCCTTGCGTCTACGCGGCTTGGCGAGAACCGAGCTCAACCGTCCTGTTCTGGGAGAAAAAATGCACAGGTCGATTCTTCATATGTGACTCGTGTTGTGTTCTAGCTGAAGTGCCCTGTCCACGAACCAAGGATTGAGAGGATTTCTATTGTTGACGAGCCTAAGAACTCAGTGTCTCAAACTTTTTAACCCGGAGTTGGGCGTAGGGCTTAGTCTGCAATATCGCTCGACTAAACGGGAATACTCTGGGTCTTTGAACGGCTCTAAATATATCGACCTATAATAGCAGCCGAGTAAACAAAGAAAGTATGACCCAGAATTCACAGTAATGGAAATCTTTGATGTCTCGCAACTGGGAATAAATCGACCTGGATAATTATTCCAGTCAGGGTTGGAACTTGGCACCTGGTCATCAAGCCTCAGGCATCAATGCAAAACAACGCCCAACCGTCAACATTAGACAAATCATAGACCTCAGCGATCATGCAGAATGCCACGTATGAACCTGTTTGAAATGTAACTTTTAGTCATTGAAACCCTGTATGACTGATCCAAGATGACATAATGAGGCATCAACCCCGCATTTCACCAGAGAGATAAATAATGCCCTATCTTATCTCTTCCCCTCACTCTGGAATCTGGAGATATCAAGATACACCACCATCCTTCAGAACTTGGCTGAATCACTTCACCTCACCATGACCATAGATACAGAAATCAAGTACATACTCAGTCTCCAGGCTGTCCGTGAACGTGCTCACCGTGTGTTCCAACTTGCCGAGGCCAACCAAATCAACCATTTCGAATATCATGGGGACCGCTTCGACACCGCAGTTCAATACGTAGCGAACATCATCAAGGTATGCTACCTCGGATGCCTTCCATGGGAACCATGTTTTCTCAGTCTAACATCCTCTAGCGAGACTTTGGTCCGGACAAATATCATCTAATCCCCCCTCACGGCCGCTGGCAGCACTTCGAAGTCGGTGGGACAGCCCGTATAAAGGACCTCCTTGCACGATGGGAAGCGGCGGGATACGACAAGGAAGAACAAGCTCGGAGCCTAGTCGATTTGTTCTTCGTCTCGGTTCTGCTCGACGCTGGCGCAGGGGATAAATGGTGTTTCACCGAGCCGGGTAGTAACGCAGCGATTGGCCGGAGCGAGGGCATCGCGGTTGCGACATTGCATATGTTCAACGATGGCGAGTTTGCTCTTTCAGGCAGTGATCGAAAGGATGTTGTTCTAGGTCTGTCGCTCTACCCTTGTTAACCTCCTTCTGTAATCTTTCTAGCTAAGAAAAACAGGCGCCTCCCTCAAGGACTTCTCTGAGGCAACCTTGTCTCGGGGCTTCCAAATCAACGACAATAACCCGTTTGTCGGTGTTCCTGCAAGAGTCGAACTGATCAAATCTCTCGGTCGCTCATTGCTCAACCTGCCCAATATCTTCGGCGACACCGGTCGACCTGGTAACCTTGTTGGTAAGCAATTCATCCCTTTCCACTCCACGATCACCAGCCACTTACACTGATCGAAAGACTATCTCAAATCTCGCGCCGACGAGTCCAACCGTCTCGATTTCGAAGTTTTATGGGAAACCCTGCAGAGCGTCCTCCTTCCCATCTGGCCACCCTCCCGAACGCAGATAGACGGCCACCCCGTCGGCGACGCCTGGCCTCTAAAGGTCTTGGCAGACGACGCCCAGAAAGCCGGTCGCCAGTCAAAGTGCTCACACATCCAGCCCTTCCACAAACTTACGCAATGGCTAGCATATTCGCTCATGGTCCCATTCGAGCGCCTTCTCGGGGTGGAGTGGAAAAACGCCGAGATCGCCACAGGACTTCCCGAGTACCGAAACGGAGGGTTGTTCGTTGATTTAGGTGTTCTGACCCTGAAAAACGAGAGTCTGCAGCGTGGATTGGCGAATTCAGGTAGCAGTTTGCCTGCGTTTGAGGCGACGAGCGATGAGATTGTTGAATGGCGCGCTCTTACCGTGGCGCTGCTGGATAAGCTGCATGTTGCGCTGAGGGGCACCGAGCTGGGGAAGGAGAAGTTGAGTCTTGCTCAGGTGTTGGAGTCGGGATCGTGGAAGGCTGGGAGGGAGTTGGCGGCAGAGAATCGACCGGAGACTAAGTCTAGTCCTATCTTGATTTTGGGCGATGGGACGCTGTTCTAGGGCAGTGGTCATTTAGGGGTCTTGGCTCGTTTGGAAGTAACTGGATCGTTGCAAGTGAGTACTTGGGCTATCTACAGTAGATACACAAGCATCTATGCATCACTTATATATAATCTAAAGTTTCAGGTCTACCTGTGGACTATTGAAGGCATTTCATCACACGGCCGGTCGAATATACATCAGGAATAATCGATATATATTTGAGCAGTTCATCATAGTACGAATCAACGAGACTAGCTAAACAACCGACATTGCTAAGGTCCCATTCATTTTCCCAGCAGACTTCGATCTTCTTGGAAATGATAAACCACCGGAACTCGGATACTATGTCTGCCGTCCTCCATCAATCAACGTCCACTCAACCATGTCAAAAACCCTGTAGCCACAACAGCAAATCGCCAAGAAGACATACCCCATGCCCACGATCGGCCTGAAAACTTCACTTACACCACACAAACTCTTTCGCGAGGGCAAGTTTGCCGGACTCCGCCTGAAAGGCAATCTACGGACATGATCCACCTCTCGTATAATGATGGAAAGGTCGGATGCACGCTGATAAACAGCAAAGTCTAGAACACACCGACCCGACCGATGAGGTGAGACCAAGTAGACTAAGCGAACAGGCCCAGGAGCACATTCCAGAATACGGATCAGGGTCATATGATATATAGAACAAATGCAAACCACGGTCAAGTCCCGATATGAGAGTTTCCTGGACCGGCCCGGCGATGATGTTAGATGATATGGAAGCCGGTGGCGTTTGTCTATTGATGCATAGCTGACTTGGTTTATGCATTACTATGCTTGAGTGCCTGATGTAGGACGCTGGACAGGGTTGTACGTAACTAGATTAATGCACCTACGGAGTGATTGCTTCTTACGGGGCCTAGGAGGGTTACGAGTGATAGTTGAACCTCGTAGAAGCCCGATTGATACGGTCGCCTAATGGATTTCTAAAGGATATCGAGGGAGGTCGCTTCGTCGTGAAGGACGGGAGAAAGGCCCATTATAATGTTCAAGGTAAGAGATTCTTCATGGAACTTTCGATGAAACGGCAACTGAGCCGATCGTTGGGGCACGGTATTGACCCCCATGCCGTTGATAGGGTGATTTGGAGTAGAATAAGAATTTTATACGAGGCATAAATATACGGAGGACTCTCCTCCTAAGCTCTCTCGAGCAAGAAAATGTTTAGTCACAGGGTTCCAGTTGCGTTTTAACGCCCGAAACATCCCGATTCTGGACGTTATGATCGACCTCTCCAACGATCCACAGTAAAGTGAAACAGATTTTGAACGCACAAAAGAGTCATCAGAGAGCGCCTTCAAAAAATCTTTTTGTGATGACGTCGCACCGGGGTTGTGTGACATGCATCCAGTTGTCCTACTGGTTTTCCAGATCTCATGAGTAGGCCGCTCAATGCCAGTAGGAACTTGGAAAAGGAGATCTGAAAAGCCTTAACTAGCCAATGGGCTTCACGGGATGTACAAGCCTTATGGATTTTCTTCGGGACCGGAAAAAGTGCTGTTGAATGTTCGGTCGGTATAGTTGGCCAATGCCGAGGCTCTTACCTAAACCGTATAGGAAAGTGCGAGCTTCTAAAGTTTGAGATGTGGGTCCGTACCAAGCCTTGGAGGATTTTTTAAAGTGTGGGTAACTCTCAATATGATAACTCTGTAGACCGCCCGTGGGCATCCTTAGAGAGGGAAGACTTCGAAGATACATTGGACCTCAATGGTGCCTGTCTTGAATAGATATGGACGAGGAGGTAGACGATATATCATACTGTAGCGTCACTTCACTCTGCATTGAGTGATCGGAAGCGCCGAAATTGTGTTCGCAGCGGTGAGAATTTTCGGTTTGATTTCCCCGAAGAACACCCGAAGATCCATCGCGACCCCGATCGAATAGCGTGGGATTGTGAGGCCCATGGGGTGGCAACTGACCGAGTCGGGCCGGGGGAAATGCAGCTCAGTATGGAGTTAGGGCAGCGTTTGCCCTGTCTCGGGATGCCGAACTGGAGACGGCGTGGGGGTTGACCTCATTCATTCCGGTGATCTCGGCCGGATTCCGATCACTGAAACTGGATCTGGTATTTGCCTCTGTTCCTGTTCCTGGCCATCATAGGGGACAATATGATGATTTGCGAAGAAAATATTCACCTCGAGCCGTGGAAGAGTTCAACGGAATTCAAGTAGATCTCTGGTTATGTATTGCTTGACTCTTCCATAGGCCAAAGATATCTTGGATGAGTAATGAGGGTTTTTTCCCCGAAGTTTATACACTTTCCCAAAAGGGAATCCTCTTCGACCCACTGGGAGAAGTTCCTGACTTCGTCTTCCCCCAACACTGAACGGAGACAGCGGCCCCCGTGGAGAACGGAGAACGACAAACTTTGACTGCTCAAGTGATGCGGTTTGTGGACTGCTTCGCTGGCCACCGCGTGATTTTCTGCCTTTCTCGTAGTGTTATGACGCAGGATGCACCGGAGTCGTAAGTTGGATTCATCCATGGTCAATCTACTATAATACTTGCCTGTTCCTCTCACCCCGATCCCCTTCTCCTCCCTCTTCTCACTACTCCAATCCACTCCTCTTTCCACCTTTAAACCACTAATATGGAGAACGAGAAGACCTACACCGAGAAGCCCCAACCGGGCCTCTCGTCCCACACAGAGGATGCCGCCTCAAGTTCACAACACATCCGGACCACAGGCAAGACAGGCCTTGTGGTCGGCGGCAAGCACGCCCAATCCTTATCAGACAGCTCCTCCCTATCATCAAATGAACAAAACATCACAACCTTTGACTTCGACCTCCCCCTGACCGCCACACAAGCCACCGTCCACGATGGAAAGGAGCGTATCCTCATCGACTTCGTCGACGGCGACAAGGAGAACCCCTTCAACTGGGACCCTCGTTACAAAGCCTTCATCTCACTGCTCCTCTGTCTCATGACCCTCTTCATCGGTCTCGCAACAACCGCCTACAGCTCCGGTATCGACCGCATGACAAAAGACCTCGGCGTGTCCACCATCCTAGGCCAACTGGGTCTCTTCACCTTCAACTTCACCTGTGCCCTGGCTCCCCTCTTCCTCGCTCCCTTCTGTGAGCTCGCCGGCCGCCGCGTCATCTACG
The DNA here is from genome assembly GCF_009193585.1 of Aspergillus caelatus. Taxonomy (NCBI): domain Eukaryota; kingdom Fungi; phylum Ascomycota; class Eurotiomycetes; order Eurotiales; family Aspergillaceae; genus Aspergillus; species Aspergillus caelatus. Next base: position 184,494 of record NW_022475272.1, read on the forward strand.
TCGGCGCCTACATCTGCTTCGGCCTAATGTTCATCGGCCTCGCCCTGGGCAAGAACATCGCCACCATCCTTGTCTGCCGCGCCCTGCTCGGCCTCTTCGGCTGCGTCGGCACCATCCTCGTCGGCGGCACCTTCGGCGACATGTACCGCCCTGAAGAACGCGCCATCCCGATGGCCAGCTTCTCCTACATCGCCATCCTTGGCACCGTCGGCGCTCCCATCTACGCCGGCTTCATCGACCAAGCCCTCGGCTGGCGCTGGGTCGAAGGCATCCAGGGCCTAGCCAACATCCCCCTCGCTATCGTCTGTTTCTTCTGCCTCCGCGAAACCCGCGGCAGCGTCGCACTCGGCAAACGCGCGGACCTCATCCGCAAGCAAACCGGCGACGACCGCTACGTCGCTGCCACCGACCTCGAAGCCCCGGATATCAAAACCATGCTGTACAACTCCTCCATCAAGGCCGGCAAAATGCTCATCACCGAACCCGTCGTCTTCGCCTTCGGTCTCTGGATCGCCTTCGCCTGGTTCCTCACCTTCCTCTTCCTCTCCGTCATCCCCATCACCTTCCAGGAGAAAAAGGGCTGGGGCGAAGGTGTCTCCGGCCTCCCCTACATCTCCCTCTGTCTGGGGACCACCATCGGGTTCGCCCTAAACTTCCTCCAAATTAGGAAGTATAACTCCATCGTCGCCCAGAATGGTGTCGCCGCCCCGGAAGCCCGACTCTACGGTGCGCTTTTCGGTGCTGTCTGGCTCCCCGTCGGTCTCTTTATCTACAGTTTCACCCAATACGCTTTCTTACATTGGATTGGTCCCTTCATTGCCCTTGTGCTTATTACAATCGGTATCTTCTTTATCTTTGAGTCCTGTTACTCTTTTACCTCCGATTGCTATGGCGAGTCCTCTTCGTCTGCCATTGCCGGTCAGGGTTTCATGAGAAATACCTTGGGTGCTGTGTCGCCGCTTTTCGCGTCCCAGTTTTTCCATAACGTGGGCAGTCAGTATGCGGGCCTGATTCTGGCTTTGGTTGCTACATTTTTGACGTTTATTCCCTATATTTTGTTTTGGTGGGGGCCTGCCCTGAGGAAGAGGTCGAGGTTGGCTTCGACCAATACTGGGTTTTAAGAAAAAAAAAAAAAAAAATGGTGAGCTGTGCTCGCTATTGAGGATTGGGGGTGTTAGCTTGTTGTGGATGATTTATGTAGATATGTTGATGTGATTGTAGATACATCATTGGATATGATTATGATTGTACAATAATAGTCATCTTACTTGGGAACAAGTATAAATTCTGGATGATTGGGTGTTTATTTCTTTGTAGAATTTGTCTAAATTGTAGTCTGACTTGTACTTCTTGGGCTTACCCCGTATGTATGCTACGATGCTTGCGGCATTATACGGATCATTCAACGGAGAACCGGTGAGCATTTACGGTATAGAGAGAGAGAGAGAGAGGGTTTATGTATCAAAATGGAAGTTCAGAGGCTGATCATGTAAGACAAGGATAGAAGTTATCCAACAGTCACCCGCTCATCAAAAAGCAAAACCAGATAATACCGAACACTACGAGGCATGTACAAAACGAGGGTATAGGGTATATAACTGCTTAAGCCACAAAGTCTCTACCGGGCACCCATGGCACCCATGCCAGCTTGCAGAACCAGAACATCACCAACGATGCGGTTCTCTGTGCGAACCATTGCTTGTGCGACCGCTCCAAGAACCCGACTGGCTTCGGTGCCGACCGCTTCCTGCGAGGATGCAGGGGATTCGCTGAGATCCACGCGGTTGTTGCGTCGTCCAACCACGACAATGTTGCCGGCTTTCTGCGGGACCTTACCCATCTCTTCTTTGATAGCGGTAACTGCGACACCCACAGCGTCGGTGTTGTCTTTTTGCGGGCTGATTCGGGTGAAGACGATCCGGGTAGTCAGCTCTTCGGAAAGTGAGTCCTTCATGGCGCTGAAAAAGATAGAATCTGATTCGGATCCCTGAACGGCTGTTGAGACCTGACTGGAAGACTTGTCTTTCTTGGTGCTACTTGGCGAACCCTGCTGCACCTCTGGGGCTGGCGGCGGAGACGGCGCTACATCGATGTGGATAATCGTGGCGGTGACCTGGTCATTCTGGGCAAGTTGCATCACAAAGCGCAGCGCAAATCGATCATCGTCTCCCCCAAAGAAAGGCAACACAATATGGTGAGACCGCGCGGCTGCTGGAGGCGCGCTGTTCCAGACGGAGCTGCGAATACTCATGGCGCTGAACGATCGTTTCGCAAAAAGGCCTTTACGAGTACGACGACTATAGATGCTCCGTTCGATGAGAATCCCGACGCTGGATGGCGATTGGCGCATCACGTTGGATACAAACTCTGTGTATGGGCCATTAGAAAAACGGCTCGCTTCATCGATACCGAGCCCGCTTTGATGCTCGCTCATGGCACCCGTCTCACTCCACGGAATGAGAAGAAGGTCACTGGACTCTTCACGCGCCATGCCCACGACTGTATCTGCATAAGAATGCTCTGGCACCACGGACACGCCAGCCATAATCGACATATCATGCCACTGGCCGAATGCGCGGAAGGTGTTGACCACCGGATCCCACAGCGTATATTCCTCGATCTCGGATACTTTCATGACGCTAGAATCACGATCCGTTAGTTCCATCAACCGAACCCCATGCACCTGGAGCGCAGGAGCGTCTTCGACTTCCGTCGGTGCAGCCTCTTCGGCCGCTGGTTCCGGCGATACTGTTTGGGACCTTCTCTTGTCGGGATGCATCTGGGGGAGAGGAGGCTGAGCAAGACGGCTGGGACCGAGGAGAGCAGCCAGTGTGCAAATGCTTGATAGACCGTCGAGTCGCAAATAAACCAGCAGCCTTCGAACGGTCGTCCCCTGAGCCTGTTGCTTAGCCAGCGTCACGCTGTCGACACGCGCATCGGATTGTATGGGGTTTCCGTTCCAGTCGATCTCACCGCGCCGCCAGCGGTCCACCTTGATCTGGTACCACTTCGGATACAAGACCGTGGTCAACGGGGTTGTGACAAAAGTCGTCACTAGCGCCATGACCACGAACATGGTGAAGGTACGAGTGCTCAGGATATTGGCTTGTAGACCGATATTCTAAATCGCGTTAGCAGACGGTAGGCGAAGGAAGTCCCAAGGAGCAGTGAATACCAAAACAATTAGTTCGACGAGACCCTTACAACTCATCAGCACGCCGATGGATAAGCTTTCTCGCCAGAGGAGGCCGCAAAGTCTGGCTGCGAGTGCGCCACCCACGATCTTGGCAATCAGTGCGATCGCGATCACGGCGACCACGTATCCCCATACAATCCCGGTATCAAGCAGTCCCAGGTTGGTTTGGAGACCAGACAGGGTGAAATACAGAGGCAGGAAAAGGGCAGCGACCAGGTCTTCGATCTTCTCCGTTAGTTTGATGGCGAACCCACCCTCGTGAGGACAGAGAAGACCAATGAGGAATCCACCAAAGATCGCGTGGACTCCAATCACCTGAGTGAAGAAAGAGGAGGCTAAAGCGATTAGAAGGGTGACCGCTACCACCGATTGACTAGGGCCTTTCTGGAGGCTCCCCGTCTTCTTGAGGAAATGTAAGAATAACGGTCGGAAGAGAAGAAACAAAAACAGAACATATCCGACACAAACCAGCAGAACCCAAAGAGCAGTGAGACCGGATCCTGCATTCACCAGGGCGACACAGAGGGCCAGAAGAATCCAGCCAACCACGTCGTTGCCGACACCCGCCGACAGCACGATCACACCAACATTTGTGCCCAGCAGTTTTAACTCCGTTAGGATTCGACATAGAACCGGGAATGCCTGGGATGATTAGTGAACGCGACCTCGGGAAGGACAGCTGTAACTTACGGTGATCGCCATGGCGATACCAATAAAGAGCAGAAAGGTACCGAAATTGATCTTGACGGTACCGGGCTCATCGCTGAAGGTATTGTACAGACCATACGAGATGGCGCATCCAAAGCCGAACGGCAGGATCATTCCGGCCGCCGACACGCTGGCCGCCACACGCCAGTTGCTGAACAGAAAGCGGAGGTCGGTTTCTAGGCCGACAAGGAACAAAAACAAGATGAGACCGAGGTTTGCCACAAGGTTCAAATTGGGAATCGAAGCATCCGGAAAAATGGCTTCTGTAAAGCCCGGGATGCGACCCATGACTGAGGGACCCAAGATGACACCGCCAATAACCTCAGCAATGACACGAGGCTGGCGAATTTTGGACAGCGGCCAGTGCAGCGCCCGGCACAAGATGATGATAATGCTGGCCTAATGATGGGTTGGAATCGCAGTACAGGATTAAGGCTTTTAGAGTCGCCTCACCTGGATGATGAATATGACAATGGGGTTCTTTTTGTCATATTGAGACGGATTCCCACCTTCCAAGATGCCGCCTTGAGGGGCTATGCGAGTCGTATTATCGGCCATGGTGGAGTGTGATGGCACAGGACTGCCAGCAGTTGATCCCTCTCGCGACCGGCTTGACGACGACAACAACAATCAATTTGCAGGAGACAGTTAGGGACAATCGAGTCAAGGTTGTTTATGAAAAGACTGGAAGAAATGGGAGGGAAGAAGCGTCGCGACAAACAAAGAAAAGAGGCCGGGAAATAATAAGCGTGACTGATTACTGATAAGGTAAAAGCGATGCCAAGAATATCACCCACGTGGGTCTTCGAAATCCGGGGGGAATTTCTATGTACTAGTCAGATGATGGTCAATACTGACTTACTACGAATTACCTGTCCAAAATAATCCCGCCTGCAATCATCCAACTACACGATTGATTGACACCCGAAGGATGAACGAGAGAAAGAAACACCTCATCAGCAGCCAACAGTAAAGCACAGACGACGAGACAAGACGACGGGCATGTCATGAGTCTGGACCCCAAACCGTTTTCGGGGAAAAATCGTCGGAGCGGGAGGCGGGGGCTTTCTCGTCCAATCACTTCCCTTCATGAACCGGGACCCAATCAATCGTTATGGCTCAAGCCATTGCGTGCCTCAGGCGGGCTGGGGCTACCTTGGTTACTGCGTAGTGGAAAGTCAAGTCGGAGGTCAGGACAGGACGAAGGATCCACTATGGCGCTCAGATCAAAGAGACTCAAACACGAAACCGTCCAAATATACTTTTCTAACTCGAGATCATGCGCCCTTCACAAGGGTTGGCAAAACTCCTCATATGTCATCCAAGAGATGACAGTTCATATGCTGTGCGTGGACTCATGTTAACAAATAATAAAACGAAGAAGAAGAAGAAGAAGAAGAATAATAATAATAATAATAATAATAAATCCTAAAGGGACTTTCGAGCGCCATGCAAAAGCGGTGTAGAGCAACATCCACGTCATGAGTAAAGATTCATGGGTGCAGGAACATCGACGCCGATGGTATTATCCCTCAAGTCGCTCGCTAAGATACCGAATTCTCCAATGCTCTCTTTTCCTCCTCCGTCTTTTCTTCTCCTCTTCTTCTCTCCTTCATTTTTCCTTCCTTTTTTCTGGTTTGATTCGTGTGTATTTTGACCCCCTATTGGCGAACATGATGTTATACATGCTCTACATTCATCCGCAAACTCACATTCGTGCTGAAAAACTCCATAAAATTCTCATTAATGTCCCATGCAAGGTCTTGAAAACAAGATAATTTGAATGACTGGTGGCATATTATGCGCTAATATTCGCCTTGCTTCATCACTACTTGGGTCGTACGCAGCTCGCTATAGAGCGGAGGAGGTGTGAGAGGCTGCGATCTTGGTAATGAAGTAACCTGAACTGGCAGCCGGAGAGATATGTATGGACTCAACAGACTAATATGTGGTGTGTGATAGGATATGCTCAGATCCAGCGCATATGTCCGCGATATCAGGCAGGAGTGGAAGGTGGGCACAAATGCTTTCGTTGAGGGGAGGGTGACTGGGACAATGATCGCAGCTGTGAAGTATGTGCCCCTATCCTCTGTGGCAGAGGTACTAGCAAATGGTTCGGTCGGAGTCAAGTCCACCGGAGCGCTCTGGCCCGACATTCGGACAGCGGAATGCTTCGTCCACTTCGTTGATGAAACGCATAGTGACGATAGGGAGACTGTCGTTGTGTAGTGATGTCTTCCGAGGGAGTCGACGTAAGAGGGACTTGGAAAGTCGGCCCACGGAGTGATCGTATAAAACGTAGAGACATTGAGCTTACTGCACAAGGAAACCAGCTTTGGGGGTGGCTCATCTCCAATCGGGTCAAATCGCAGATGAACAGTAGCCGTAGTACAGATATTTGACGAGGGTTGAGAACCAGGTGGACAAAGTTGAAGGGGACTTGGCTGGGATGCTGTAGCCATAATGGAGCCTCGCTTTGTTCTTGTAATACCTGTTTTAATGTCGTTCACGTTTTGCATGCAATAATCATCCCTGAAGCTGTTGACCACCAAAGGTGGCTCTTCTTCTACGGCCGGAATGATTCGCACTTTTTTCGCCACCACCCTCAATGTTTCCCTGGCATTTTTGTTGCCTAATGGCCTTCTCGTTAGGGAGGTTCGAATCCTATAAGAGATCCGGCATAGTTCGGATGACATATCTTCAAGCAAAGAGCGGCCGTCACTGGCAAGCATGGGATCTCCTAGGCTCGGGGGTAGCAAAGTGTGAGCACGTCCGACGTGGATATTGCATTTGGTGTGATTACACGTAACAGAAGGAAGTCGCTCCGGGACAACGAAGATGAAGGGAAACCTGTATATTCGTCCAGGAACGAGCGTACGCGACGTAGGATATTCGGCATTCCCGATGGGTTGGTGAAGCTCAAGAAAGGTGTGACAGACCTTTGCTTGACTCGGAAGTGCTATTACTTGTGATTGTTGTGTTTCCGAAAATCCTGCAACTCCTTCGTTAACATCGTGAGCTTAGGGATGGTCTCCGGTTTGTTAAGACTGAAGGTAATGAACAAGCAAGATGAAAAGAGAAGAAAAAGCAGCAACAAAATGAAAAAAAAAAAAAAAAAAAGAGAAAAAGATGAAAAGAATTGAAAGAAGAAGGAAAGGAATATTATGTACGAGAGAAGCAGAGAAATGTTACCTTCGAATATAATATCCAACTCATCAACGATTGTCTCGCAGCCAACACCAATGAAGACACCCCCTTCAATTATATCCCCAGTTGTATAGGAATTCGGGCAGTGCTCCGTTTCCCCGGCGAGCTCGATATGCACATCTGGACGAGAGTCCCACCCCAGGGACCGCAACGTAGAGGTAGCGCGCGTCTGTACAGATGGAGTAACCATACTGTGCATTGATATGGCACTAGGAGCAAGGTAATGGGGAGAGGTTTGGATAGGTCAGAGATAAAGGGATCACCGCACAGTCGAGGTTATATGCACGATCGGGGTTTAAAGGGTCACTGAGAGACATTATCGTCGAAGAAATGATGCGATGTTGACACCAAACTTCTAGCCCTGCACGCTCCATGTGAAGGTCGAGGTAGCGATCGATGGATAATGCCATTGACCAAAATATATTGTTCATTTGTGTCCGCGGAGCCAATTACGAGCAGGAATTGACATTCTGATAATATGAACAACACATCCAAGCATCTTAAACAACAGGAAAACTCTTTTTGTTGAATTGATAATCTGTATTAGGCATAATATCTCTAGCGATTGTTACTGCTTCGAGAAGTTCCTGGGAGGATCCATGATGGATAGTCATACATCCCGTTTAGGAAGTTGGGAGGAGTGGGGCGAAGGAGTGGCTGGAACGAGTTCGATAGGGTTCAAGATTCTACAATTTCTCTCCAGAACACCACAGTCATAATCATAAGTCTACTAAACTTTGTAGCAAAAGCCCTCCTTTTCGACTTTCGCATGTACGGTAAAGCGACATCTTTCGTATGCACCCATTTATTGGTATGGACTGTATTTTCAGTTTCGGTGAGATCAGCATAGACAAGTCAAACACATAGAAGCTTACCATAGTTTCAAAGCAGAAGAAAGGCACCGAGTGCCTTAGTTTCTTGATCTCATCACCTTGGATTAAACATTAAGTACTTGTGAGATTGATAGAAGTAGGTTACCGCTCACATGTATCGCGAGGCCCTTAAGAATTATTGATTACTATTGCGTACCGAGACATAAATGTTGTATATGGTATAGCGTGGGGATGATAGTGGATATCTGGAGATGGTTAGTAACCAGTGCTAGTAGCTACAGGTCAGGTTGAAGCCTAAGTGTTTTCTCTTTTTCTCCCCTTTTTTACTTCTCCTTTCTCAATCCTCCACAAGGTTACGAATCATTAAAGGAGGCTACAGGGCTTGGTTCAATACTGTAAAGAAACGTGTAGGCACAAAGTATGTATTCAAGGCTATAAGCCAGTTTCAAAACCAAGATAATTATACATGATCATTAACAAAAGAAAAATGCTTGATTATATACAGGGAAAGGAAAGACAGCGTCACAAGAAGCTTCGTAAAGTCGTAGTGTGTAATCACAGTTGAAGCATCAGCAAAATCGATTATTTTCAGGTCTAGTTGATAGACATGCGAGCGCTAGAAACTTTTAGAACAACATAAGCATGACGTTTAATGCTCTCAAGGATGGTTTGCAGTCGCTGTTGTAAATGCAGAGGTAGCGTCGGAGAGAATATTATGAGGAGGTCTTAGTTGAGGTAAGATTGAGAAATGTTTGTTGCTATCCAGCACGCCTCCAGTGGGGATCAGCTGGTCATTGCTTGCATGGATTGGCCGGATGACGACCACAACAATCGTGTAAAGGTAAAGTTTGTGGCAGGTTTGCGACGTTTGGTCGTGACAGATGGAGTCTTGTAATAGGCATTGGGTTGTCTCAATGATAAGTCATAGCTGCTCTCATTCTTGGAGCTCACACGCATCATTTGCGGCGCCGTATTGGCATTGTCGGACTCGTAGACCTGGCTGGTTGCACGACGCCTGACCATTGCCTTGACAGCCCTTGTGATCTGCTCGCGAATCACAGGGCTGGGAGAGGGTTCATAATCATCCTCAAGGATTTCGTCCTCATCGTCGCTGTCTTCTAACTTGAATGATGCCATGGCCTTTCGCATATCCTCTTGGGCAGCTTCAATTGAACGGCGGAGAAGTCGCTGGTGGCCTAAGCAACGACGCAGGTTGGGGTTCTTGGCTGCTGTTTCTCTTTCAAGCTTGTCACGCGATAACATGGCCATACGACAGGAGATGGGGGAGGCAGATCGACGAGCGATAGGAGGAATGCGGGTGTTTGTGCTTGTGCGAGAGGCATGGCGCACAAAGAAGGCGGAGGGCCTGGTGAAGGTTTCGAGAGACCCAGACATACTGACACGTCGGTATGCACAGTATATACGAGGCTATCTCTGCTTTGTGTCTTTGAGAGTGATGAAGGATGGTATTTCCGTTTTCCCCTGAAGTCCAGGGGTACAACCAGGGGATTTATAGAAGTATGCGACTTGCAAAAAGTCTATGAATGAATAAAGTTTGATATCATACTCGCACTTCACGTCCGCATCCATGGCATCACTGAAGCGTTCCAGGCCATTGCCGCCAATAATTCTCGGCCCCGAGAAATCGCCAACCGAGATAAGGGCTGGATTTGAGCCACGAAACTTAATTCCGAGCTTCCTCAGTTGGCTTGACTTCCCCAGATTGGCTTGGGTTACAGTGCGATGGAGTTTGCCGCTGGGTGTGGCGAACGAACGTTGCTTCTGGTGTCATCGACTTAGCCCTATTGATCCACTCACCGTTAGCACCCATGTTAACCAGTGGATACTTCTATCGTCTTTGACTACATGTAGATCTCTCCATACCCGTGTCAGGTGGCAGCTTCCTGTTGGGGAAATAGACAACCTCGGAGAATCCCCAGCAGTGGGTTTTTTTCGATGTTGGCATTATTCGATCGCATCTTGACTTCTCCCCGATGTCTCTATGGTTATGGGGCCCATTGACTAAATATTCTTGGCTATCCCCTTTTACTGGTCCTTGATAGCGTGGTTTTTCCTTAATCGTTTATGACAATAGGTTTCTGGAGTGACAGAGCGCATTGTCTGAAGGCTTATCACCTTCCCTCCTCGCCAATAGCCCCACCCTGCCACTCAATCTTAGCATGAAGATATTCGACAACTAGCTATGAAAGAACAGGAGTGTCCATATACTGTTCAACCTACAAAACATACAGTTGCTTATCTGTACCAAATATGCGTTGCCATGAACAACGATCATAAAGGGACAACCATTGATCGAAAAGACCAGGACTCTCCAATATAGAATGCATCTAATCAGCCAAGTCACGTGGTGGGGTGCTACGGTGTTATTCGTTATTCTCCTCAAGTTGGTTCGGGTTCTGGACCTTGAACGACCGTGGCATTCTATTGGGACCCGGGAGATCAAAAGATGGATCAGTGGGGCCTTGTGGGTACGGCATTCACTTCCGAATTAAGAATGTCCCATTATCTACAAAAGACGAACCGTTCTCCAAATTTTGAAGAAAATCTTCGCTTATCTAGGGCCTCCGAGGCAAACTGGGTTCACCGTCGACGGCCCGCATCCTGGCTCGTTACCTCCTGCTTATTATAGTCTAGACTACAGATTCATCTTGCAAGCGAGCTTGGCGAGCATGACTCGAGTACGAACTAAATATTATCCATTATATTTTTAAATTAGGTCTAGACCATACGATGGGTATCCCAGTACATTTTTCTCTCCCAAAACCCATTCCTCGAGCGTCATCGCCTGTCTCACCATCACATGCATTACTTTCACGTCATGGTCAGCATTATATCAGAACAAAAAGAAAAGAGCCGACATCACCGCAACGGGGAGAAGTCCTGATAGGACTAGTTGATTAGACGAGGAGTCCTGCTCTGACGACCCCGACGGCGAAGAAGGTTTTGGACCCGTCGAGGTGGCATTTCCTACCCATGCGTTCCAGTTGGTCATATTTTTGACGCAGTCTGACGTGATCGGATGGCCATCAATCTCAGCTAGTAACTCATTATCTCGTGTTAGGGTCACGACGACAGCTCCAGTCTGGTTGTTGATCGGGATGCTGCCGTGGTAAATCCCCTTCCCTCCGTCCGGCGTATCTGTCCAGCTCGCAGCCCGACTTTTGCCGTCGATAGTGACAGAGATGTCAGCGGAGGACTCCAGCAGGGCGGAAAAGAAAACCTTATCCTGGAGCACCTCCTGGGGCTCCATCGTCTGCTGCGCTTGGGTAACGGTATTGCCTGTGGTCTTACCCGACAAACATGCGGACGCGGGGTTAACTCGGTACCAACTGACAAGGCCCTCGTCTTCGATCTTAGCATCCTTGCCTCCGTTCTTGTAAAGGTCGATAACGTATGGCAGGAAGTTCCGCCACCCGTCATGGGGCATGCCATTAGCATAGTCGAAGGGCGCCTGCCCGTAATCGAAGACCGCAAGGCCGCTCTGATGTATCGGACCAATGTAGTGCGACTCGCCATAGTCATTCCAGGTGAGAATTTCCACATAGTCTGGTTCGATCTCGAGAACCTGCTGCCAACGTGTGTACCAGAGGTCATCGCCCTGCCATACCCAATTCTTATGGTACCTAACCAGATTGGTGTAGAACCAAGGCGAGACAGGCATAATGTAGGGTTTCCCCTTGAGAGCGTCCAGATACTCTTTGTCGGCTTCTGTGGTCATTGGGTCGGTACCATTTGGCCAAGCAGTCCAGCTCATCAGGCCGTCGACTTGCTCATAGGAGATGGCTTTCTCTGGGCGCAGCCCGGACCATTCCGGAATAAAGAAGCAGTCTACCTTATCCTTGATGTTCTTCCAATCACCAACAGCTTGGTCCCCCTCGAATGTCGAGACAAGGGGTTTGTTGTCGTCGGTTTTGAAGTAAGCGGGCAGCTTGGTGAAGTCTTTGAGGTACTTTATTACTTGGTCCTGCGGCCAGTGTCCATCTCCCGAGTAGTCCAAGGACAGAAATAATTTAAAGTCCAGTTCATCCGCAGCTGCGAATGCATCGGTCAACATTCGATGAATTGATAGGCCAAAACCTGTGTTGATCGCAAATGCGTCAATGTGTGCCTCCTTGGCCGCCGAAATGTCTTGCTCCCAGTTGGACTTGGTGTAGTTGTCACTATTCCCTAGCTGAATGACATTAGAACCATGGCCTGGGGTTGAGAGGAACAGGAGAAGCATACCATAAAGTGAGCAAATACAGCCTTGGCCTGCACCTGGCAGGCACTGGCCAGCAAAACTACCAGGAAGAAAAGCTGCATTTTCATTTACCTCCTGGATACAAAATGCTGTCAGGAAAGCAGATGCCTGAACTGGAAGGCAATGAAGACATAAGGATGACTTGAAAAGCACGCTCCTACGCCCATCTTTATAACACTCTCTAAATGGTAAATACATTTTGACGGGATATGATCTGTCGCCGATATATCACAAACTAATCACGAAACATCAATAGCGTGCGTGTGGATAGCTGTATACGAATATCAAAGTCTGATGTTTATGAGTATTCACAGAGTGAAATGTGTGATGGAGCGGTCAAGAACCAATATTCCACATGGTCTATTGTATATCAGCTGCAGCGTCGAAAACTATCCGAGCCAAATTCCCTAGAGGAAAGTTTTCTGGGGTCGTTGACGCAGGCGTTTGCGCAGCAGCTCGGTGATCGTCGTCGAAATGGGAGTTCATGTACGCCATGGAATGTGCTACGAAGATCCGGAGGGTGACAGCCGCCCGTGCACGGCCGCCATTATTGATGATGAAAGTTTATGCTTACTGTTCTGGGAAGTAAACTATTGTTCCTAGTCCGGCGCCATACGAGACGGATCTGATACATCATATAATGATGTCTTTTAGGGTTCACTAAACAAGGAAAACCAGTTGCAACTGTTATACAGGGCACGGCTATCTAGCCGAGAATCCCGCAGACCGATACGCACCAAGTTGAGCATAGGATGCTTGCGGTAGTTCGTCGGCTCTGCGAAAATTCTCTTGCATTGAGAGAAAAAGCAACCATTCTATCACTAGTGGCCCGTGACCTAACGCTGTAACTCTTAAGAATGTAATATGTCTCTAAATATATTAATTTAGCGATTAACAAGAGACAGACCATCGTAGAATCCAACCCCACTTTCAATCGAAACCAAGCCATGTCGATAAACGGGTATAAACGGAGGTCTGAAATCCCTTGGCAACGCGCGACCAGTTCACATCGACAACTATCGTTCTGGGATAGCGACAATGACTTAGTGATGATTAATGCACCGCCACCAATAGAGCTCTCTAGGCATCAAGTAAAACCCCATGCTTACGGCTTACCGACATTTGATGGAGGTCTATGACCATGGATGCTAATGCGCTGTGGGATGTCAATTGACTTCACCAAATAGGTTAAGGTTCATGCGACATGAGTTTTTACACTTTAGCTATTGACGTGGACAAGCACGGGTCCATTGATTGGAGCAATGCGTGCTGAGCATGCGAACACTGGTCTCGACATATGTACTGGTCACATTTATGCTGCGAATTTGTCAATCGGGCTCCACTAAATTTGGAGGTTTGAGTTAGATGAGCAAAATGAGACGAGCATTATATGTGGATATGCACTACGAAAAAGGAAACTATTTGTCTTACTCCGTATTCCTATTATGAATTCTCTCAAGAACGAGGATTTCCATGATCTCTTGGCTCCGTACTTACTGGCAAATGATGCCCTAAACCCTAGGATTAATATGAACACTGGAACATACACTTTCCAGACAACCTTATGCCTCATTGCAAATTGGACTGTGTTTGTACTACATGCCAGCCTTAGGCCTTGCTTCATTATTACTTGACCAGCTGTCATGCTGTGCTTTTCGAATGTCGCCTCCTACTTCTCCCATGTCAGTTCTAATCAAGTTACGAGTTTAATTCTATAGCCTCTTGCATTTACGATTCTTCACTCTCTTGCGAGGTATTTGTGCTTGTATTGGCTAATATGACTAATTCCGCATGTAATTACTGGAAATTATAACATTGGGGGCTATCGAGTAGGAGATACTTTTGGAAAGTGTCCAACAGCACGAAGTAAAATCAACATACACTATGCGTCTTCCCAGTCCTACCCTGCAATGAGTGTTTTTCATTCTTGTAATGTGCATGTTGCTGCGGCAGTTTCCTGTCGCTGTGCGCCCTAAGATGCCTATTTTACCTGTTAGCCTATACTCCGCATTAGTCGGGTCGAGGACATACAGCGTGTATTTCTGGATCATCTCGGCATCCATCTCTTCTAGTGATTTCAATGCGGCCTTGATGTCCTCAAGGAGGATATTACACCGGTGCATGGTAAAGTCCTCTCGAAGGACAACACGCATCATCTTCAACTGGTTACTATGTGGAGCCATTGTATATGCCGGAATGATCCATCCGCGTTGGCGAAGAACATGAGCCAAAGCAAATTCGTCATACAGTCGATCGTCATCAGGCTTCATTCTGAAAGCAACGAGTGGTAAGCCGCGGCCGTTGCCATCGCTCATGATCAAGAATCCAAGTTTCTTTAGCTCATCTGCTAAGTAATCCGATACTTTCGTAAGATTTTGCATGATAGATCGATATCCATGCTTGCCTAGTCGGATCAGTTGGTAGTACTGGCCGATAACATGGGAGGCACCCTTTGAAAAGTTCAATGTAAACGTGGCCTGGTTGGAGCCGAGATAATTAACGTTGAAGATGAGCTCTTCGGGTAGATATTCAGGAGAGCGCCAGAAGACCCAACCGACGCCAGGGTAGACCTTTGCAATTAGCATATACTTAGGATAAAGGCATAGTATAAATCATGCAGAACCTACCAATCCATACTTATGTCCAGAGACATTAATCGACACTACCTTTTCCAGTCGGAAATCCCACTCCAGTTCTGGCCTTACGAATGGCGCCACAAAGCCGCCACTAGCTGCGTCGACGTGAATCGGGCAGTCGATATTCTTCGCTTTGAGCAAGTCATTGATCCCTTTGACATCTTCATACTGTCCCGTGTAGGTTGTGCCCATAATAGCGCAAATGCCGATCGTGTTCTCGTCCACCATATCCACTGCAGTCTTCGGGTCTATCACATATCGTGTATCCGTGCAATAGACGTACTTCTCCTCGACGTCAAAGTATCTCGCTGCCTTTTCCCAACACACCTGCACCGCACTGTTCATGACGATATTCGGACGCGTCCAGTCCTTCCCCTCTGCCTTGCGCTTTTTCTGCCAGCGTTTCTTCATGGCCAGTGTCGCGAGCATAATCGCTTCCGATGATCCGATCGTGGACGTCCCGAGGCAATCCTGGTCACCGTTCCCTTCGGTGGTCGGCGCGTTCAGCAAATTCGCGATCATGTTAATGCAGCGGTTCTGAATGTGCGCGGTTTGTGGGTATTCTTCGAAATCAATGAAGTTCTTGCTCATCGCCTCGGTCATGAGATTTTGCGCTTCATCTTCCTGTTGGAATTAGCACATCTGGACAGTGACACACGCAGCCAACAACAACTTACCATATACGTGGTAACAAAACTCGCGAGACTAAACCACCATCAGACCAAGATACAAACATGAGGAGGAAAAAGGAAGCGCACTTGAGCAGAGGGTTTCCATCCAAACTCAATTCATCCTTAATCAACCGGAGAGCAACATCTGCGGGCATTTCCCGTTCAGACATGACATGCTCCGGAAGCTCTTCAGTGGCATAATGTGTTCCATACACGTACGGGGTCGCCGCGCCTTCTCCTTGATCTTGCTCGTGCTGAGGCTTTTGAGCCTGCTTGCCCCTTTTTACTCTGGATAGGTGGACCATGGTGGTGGTGATCGTCAATACCGCTGACGGGATCTATGCAAGGGATGAGATGATCGGCACGGTCGGATTATATGGATTATATTTTTCCTAAGGATCAGCAGAAAGCTTGAGTATACGAGAATAAATCCTTTTTTTTTTTTTTTTTTCTCTCGTCGTTTTTGGTTGTACGAGATCTTCGAGTTTACGTACACGATGACCTCACCACTCGTCATGGTGGCCTCGGCTCATCAATCGATGTGACGCTGCGGGAATTCTTTTCCAACATGAGAAATAGTAAATAGTAGAACCTGATCTGGCTAGCAAGTCTCCTGACGACATTCTGCATGCTTTCTAGCTCTTTGAACATGGTGTCTCCTTTGTGTGTTGATATGGAACGGAGAATCGGGGTTCGGGCGAGGAATTTCTCACAAGGGATAGATTAAGGTCTATCGTTTTAGATCAAATTCTAGATCATCAATGTGGCCGGGGATGCTGGACCACTGGCTCTTTACTTTTTATTTTGTTTTTCTCGCCTCATTCGAAAGGTTACTGGAAGATGAAGTCCCAGCCGTGTCGACAAAAGACATATATTGCACATTCGATTTCTATACTTAGCCCACGAAGAAACGTTCTCTATCAAACTCAACCACTGCATCATGACGATATACCAGGTTCATTCATTTATCTTGACAATCACAGACTGTCAGGTGGTTGCGCTATATCCACCACAAAGCATAATGATCTACAACAATGAACTGCAGTGTCAACGAACGGACAAGTGAATCACAGTAGGCAAAGGCTGAGCGTGGCAGATATCCTGAAATGCCCTATCCGTCTTCTAAGCCTGGAGCTTCAAAGATGGATGCCCTGTCGTTGGTCGTCTCAAGGACGTCTGATATCACTCAGCTTACATGGAAAAATGGTTCTAACACTTAACTAAAGCTCCAGAGTGGCGGTTACATTCCGGAAGCTATTATGCTTCATTCTGCCTTGTGTTCTCACAGCTTTGTTATCCACTCTTTCGAGCACTCGGCGGGAGATCCCAGCCACGGAGGTGGAGGGCAAAGGCTGCGATGATAATCCTGAACAATATTCCAAAACGGTCGGCGAGACATGCACCTTCCTACCTGCCTAGTCATGTTTATCTTAACAGGGAGCGCTGTGTCGAAGATGTGCTATACTCTGATAAAGAGATACGACATTTTCATGACTTTTATCCCTGCTGCAAATACATGCTCAAAATGCTTCCTTTTTGAACTAAGACGAACATTCTAGCGGTCGTCGGGATCCTAGTCCGATCCTATTTGGACTACGAGGTCTTCCAGAAATAGAGCAGTAACTGTTAACTGCAACCAAGACAGCGATGACATTTAATCAAGTCGCACATCGCAAGCTGCTAGGGGAGATGGCATATACATTGGTGTCCAACCATGGGAACATTCACGTCGCACTGGATCTTGTGCTTAAGAATGCAGTATTACATAGCTGATATGGCATAGAGGACATTATTTATTGCATATGTACACGAGTACTCCAGATTCATTCTTACGAGTCTACGTTTTAGATGTGAAAACAAGTTATATGTTACCTAACGAACAGACCCTACGCCTTATTAACACCTCGAGGAGCAAGCGCAGAAGCCCAACCCTTCCCAACGTTTACAAATGCCAATCCAGAATATCAACATTCAAGCCAGGAGGAACATTCACATTCTTCAAATCGTCAACATCGGCTTCATCCGGTGCTTCCACCCTACTACAGTTAGTTGGGAGCCTAGTCTCAATCACAAGGCACATACGACATATAATGGATCGGAGGTGTAGTTAAATTAGAGTCGAATTCATTAGGAAACTGGAGATTCTTGTCGTGATAAATCTCCCGTAAACTGCTCATGGACATTAGACTGAGAGGATGGGATTGAACCTCTAGCATTCGTACTGATCAGCAAGCTTTTTCCCGTCTCCGTAGTATATGTGAGCTAGCTCGTTGTCGTAACTGATATCAAATGTCTGGAAGCTGGTTAACGACAGGAACTTATATAGAATCCATGGTCGCATCTTACGAGATCTTTGACCATCTTGTTTTGGGTTATGATATGTCTTTCTTAAAGCTAGTGCAGTAAGTTGGGTGTTCTACAACTCAAAACCAAGCAGCGGACTGCAGACTTTATAACTTTCCATGGACGGTTGTTCGATCTAGATTCCAGGAAATAGCTTTCTCGATAAGCGTTAGCTTTGCTTCAAGCCGAAGCTTTTTTAACCAAATATCTATTGGTCTAATTCGTGCGGGTTGGTTGGTGAGGTCATATTTGACCTCATGCTCGACCTGAACCATGGATCACATCCCGAGAACCAGTCATTCCTTGTCATTTCCAAAGCTATCAATCAAAGCATGCTTGCTATTGACATAACTCTCCATGGTTGGCTAAATGTCATTGCCATCTCGGCCCTTCCCCGCATTCCCGCTTGCTCAAAAATCCATATCCCGGGATCTTTATCATCTGCTTCGCAAGTAAAACAACATTTAGACGCAGACACTGTATCCATAGGTCGGTATTGTGTAAGCAGAAGATTTTTCGGCGGAGAAATCTTGACGGTCTACTGGTTTGGAAATATTGTTTGCGACCACATGGACAGATCATAGATCCCTCGAAATGCCTAAGCAAGATACACGTAATATATACTGAAAGTAGACGATGATTTTAAATATTATCCTGAAGGGTCAGGTATAACGTCTTTTCGCTTCGAGTCTGGCCTTATCAGCAATCACCGTCGGTTCGTGACAGCGAGACACACCCTCATCCTACTCGTCGCAAGCGATAACAGATTGGTGTCATGTGGAAAAGCCCTAGACTAACGACCCATACGCTGGAGCACTTCATTGACTTTATAAAAAGGAGTTTTTGAAGAATACATGGTACGTTCCCTACATTGGCCCTTTCTAATGGATAGGCTGGGAGAGCTTTCCAGTACGCTCAGGAGCTGCTGTGAGATTCTCCCCTCAGCACTTCTCCCCACTACCAATATATATGGTGGGTATGTCAGTGTATCGTATCCAGGCTTGGTGCCCAAGGTCAACCTGCTTTGGTGGACCCTAATTTGCGCTAGACAGATCCACTTCTTTCACCTTGTTCTTCATAGTCTATGAAGGCCATATTACCAGCCATAGAAGCCCCCTCTTGTTAGGAAGCTTACATTGCATGGTCCTGATATGTATTACAACATACCTTGCATGATGAACACATAGCTATGATTCCGGTACTTCTGGGTTTGTGTAAGCCTTTCATTATGCAGGGGAAAGCGCACTAAGGCTTGATTGTTGAAACACATCCGTGTATGTACGCAGCATGTTGCATGAAATTTTACTAGAGCTCGTGATATTGCACATGCTCCAGCGTCAATTCGAAGCGTTTGTTGGATACAAAATTGTAGGCAATTGATAGTATATGCTGCGTCAGGTACTGCAGTGTGCGAGTTTTCGAGGCGGGATGCGCCAATGTAAGAACATGGTATTAATTATCGCACAACAAATATAGTCATGGATAAATCTTCCCCCGTTGAGTACGTTCTCTGCCATATCTGCCTGGAAGATGTGAAATTATAATCAACGGGACTTCTCGTTTGAGTCTCTTGTTTGGGAGGATAACATGACAAAGCATCTAGCGGAGCCTATACGGATGGCCCACATACCAGAAGCAGTAAGGAGATCTGCACGAACCAATTTCAACCAACCAGAATGGACAAAGAAAATAGTAAATGGGGCTATTTCGAGGCTCCATCAACAGTAAGATGACTCGTAGTTTCGAATCAACCAATCAATATCGTCAGAAGCCACGATAACATTGTTTTTTTCCCGTAAATAGATGCTGATCACCAGCCAAATCGTAGGCCCTAATGCAAACTGAAAATTTTAGTCTCCCAGCCTAACTCAGCCCAATCGCAGTGAAAGCCGTCACGATTTCTGTATCCCTTCGTAACTCTCTTCAACATTCTCAACCATGGACCCCGCCGCGTTTGAGCCCTGGCGTGTCCCTCTGGCGCAATGGGGCCTCGTCCAGCTGGTAACAGGGTTGACTGTGGCTCTTACGCCGTCCCAGTCTATCGTCCGGTCCATGGCCGCGGCGATCGTAATAGCGTTAGCATACTCGTTCCAATCTCGCGTTGCTGAGTCATTTGCCGACACGAGAGCAGGAGGGCCGTTGGCGGCCATGTGTTGGGTGAACGTACTGAACGCCATTGATATGCTGGTGTTGAGTCGGGTCTCCTACGAGGCGCAGGTTGAGTGGGAGGCGAAAAGGTCCGGCGATAAAGCTCCCAAGAAAGAGAGCTCCTACTCCCTAAAGTCGACTCTCTTCCGTCGGCTTCTCTGGTCGCAAAACATCGCGTTCAATTATCGCCGCATCAACACGCCGTGGCAGATTTCGAGACTCCCCGTGTTCGACAGCACCAATCCGCAATATGTACCCTCCCGTTTAAAGTTTGTGGTGCAGGGCAGTGTGAAAGTATGTATCGCGTTCTTATTGGTACATCTATGTACTATGGACCCGAGCGACCCTCGCCTGGCTGGCGCTATGGCGGAGCTATCGGACAGCAAAATGATTCTCGCCCCTTGGTTGCACGGGACATCGTCAGATACAATCCTGGTTCACGGTATGATCACGATCTCGTTCGGTATCGTATGCAGGGCCGCCATCGTGGGGATGTATAGCCTTGGAGGCATCATGCTGGTAGCGTTAGGAATTTACGACCCCGTGGAGTGGCCACCAGTGGCCAATTCACTGACTGAAGCTTGGTCTTTAACACGACTATGGGGGTAAGTAAACCTTTCGTCACCACCAATGAGAAATCGACTAACAGGGATCAGAACGGCATGGCACCAAGTCCTTCGTACGCTTCTCGTCTCCAACGCAGACTTCATCTCCTTCTCTGTTCTACGGATACCCCCTAAGTCGCGGTGGGCCTGCTACCCACGTGTGCTTTTCGCTTTTACCGTGTCTGGATTTATCCACATGGGAATGGACTTGGCATTCGGTGTCCCCCGAGACAAAACCGGTGCTGTGTGGTTCTTTTGTCTCCAAGCTCTTGGCGTTATGTTTGAGGGTATCGTCCAATCCCTGTTTCACGCTCAGATTGAGAGAATGAGTCCTCTTTTTAGGCGTGCGGTAGGATACGTATGGGTGGGGCTGTTCCTCTTGTGGACGACGCCCGTGTGGTTGAATCCCATCATGCTTTGTCTGTATAAGGATGGACAACGGGCCATGTCTCCGGTTCCTATCCTTGGAGCTTTGCCATTATAACGCTACAATGTATCGGCCGACTCTGCCTGTTTTTAGAGATGCATTTGTTTAGTCATCAGCCAGTAGTGTAGACGTACTTTAAGAGACTATATCACGTGAATCAAGCCTAGTTAGTGGGTAGAGTACGGAGTAGCTGTTTGCGAATGCCATAGCCAAAAGAACATCTGCTCAGAATGAAAAGGATTAAACAACAGGCTTATACTTTCTTCAAATAAGATCGTGTATTTTGGATGAATATCTGTACAATTAAATACGAATGTTTTCATAACCATCAGATGTGTTAACAAAAGTGGTTGTTCAGCGTCGTTGAAGACATAAATATATATATCCACCCGTCAAGATATCATGCACTACTTAACGTACGTAGCACAACCAACAGACTTCAAAATGTACATTGATCATGCAGTTAGTTAACTTTGTAAGCTATCATAAACGATAAAAATGCTTATCTATACTGGACATAGCACATAGCCATTATGTTCACTTACTACATATCTCGATACCATCAACGAACGATTTCATGGACCGAAAGATGCCAAGAGCGCCTCAAGTCACCCGTCCGTATCGATAATACAGGTCCAGCTACTGAGTTACCCCCAACGCTAGTGTAATCATGTTTAATACGGTAAAGTGACAATTTTCATTACACCGGGTTAGCTTGTGGCGCAAAGTCAGAATGATGGCTTTCCGTGCCCGCAGGAATAATTTTCCGGGTCATGAAAAGTACCCGCCATATTGCTATTTGTAATTGGATTGGGTAAAATCGGACATGTCTACGGAGTACTGAAAAGGTGATCCGAGTTGGCGTAGACCAAGCACGCAATCCAATGACCTATCCAACCCCCCAAGTGACCTCAACCATGCAGTACCATTTAATCACCGCCTATCCGTATAGAACGACGCAAGGGGAGGCTGAACGGACCGAGTTCCAGGTTTGATGCAAGCCATTCTGAGCTGTAATAGTAGATCATTTAGTGTTGATTACCAGTAAGGAGTAGATTATACACGGATTACATCTCCGAGTAACCTAAAGATGCAGGAGGTGGCGTGAACATGGCTTAGAAATACACGCTCGCTGGCCGCGTGTAGACCTGATATCACATTTGATGTCTCTTTTAAGGAATCTATTCTGCAAACTTTCTAAGCGAGGATGGACTATGCAACCCCTAAATAAAATAGTAAGCTTGGTATTCTTGTAGACAGGTATCTGGTCGTTTTGTAGTGAGTTGCTAGGATTGAAATATAGCCAAGTGTTTCTCTATATTATTAAGAAGAGATTACCTTCATGAACAGAGTTGATTGAACGGCACTTCTCTGATCTGACTTTTCCATCTACCGAATCTTCTCCAGGACTAAGTTGTCTGTGTGGAGATGATCTACAGTCAAGCTAGAGTATTCGATAGTTCACCGGATTTACACCGGCGCAAGAAAAGTAAAGAAAAACCTTAACTGCCGACGCATGGAAAATCGCGCCATTCGAATTATTATGATTTGCAAGACGGTACATATTCATCTTACCTGTCTCTCACTTTCTAGAAGATCATGATTTCCTGCCGCGGAGGTTTGCCGATTGACCCGTATTTCTAACTTTGGTCGTGGCTCAACACATCAACGAAATAAGCAACTGATCTACTAAACTAGCTAACAGACGGCTGGTAGGCTAAAGCGAAGTGTAATGGTCAGTGGAGCCATAATTGAAGGCAGCCAGAGCCACAGTGGAGACTACCCTATGTACTCCGTATCTACCACATATGTCGATGAACGCTAATATAACGATCGACAGGGACCTGACCCTTAAGCCTCTAGCCAGTGGCTGGGCCCAATGGTCGGCATAATTTACCATCTGCAAAGCGGCCCTAGCCAATCAATAACACAAATCGAACCACTGTACAACGCCATAGCGCAGGTATAGCTCGTAGTATGGTTCACTTTTCTGGAACTATTCAGCTGGAAGCTGAATCCCCCTGATTTTGGTATCATCCTGGTCTGGTAAAGATGAAGATGGTAAAGCCGGAGAACCGAGATCTGTCGGCATTCAGGTTAGTAGGGTGTGTAGGACCCATTTCGTTCTAAGGACTGCCCTGGGTATCTCATATGCGAAGTATCTACGCACTGTGGAACAGATGAAGAGCCAAAATAGGAAAGTGCAACGATGAATTAGTACTGGCCCCTCACTTTGGAGGGGGAAGGAGGACTGGGAGATGAAAGCTGAATCACACAAACTGAAGCGGCTTTACTCTGTAACTACTTGTTTCTCATTACGCATGTTGAGGGACAGATACCGATGTCGTACTCTAGTATCTTTTGTAATAGACATATCCCAATACAAAGCTATATGGCCATTGGCTGGGTCTGCTGATATATCAAATTACAGCAGACGAATCAGATCTCGATACTTCGGGTGGAGGTGATTGAGAATACTAAACAATACACTGACGCATAGGACTGAAAGCCGCACAAGGCTGGTAATAAGATCGTCCGTTCAATCATCCTATAACGCGATTCATGCCATCAATAGCATGGGTACTATCTCCACCAACACGAGATAATTGCCCTAACTCCACTCTCAATTCTGAATCTCTGGAACGTCTCCACCCACCCTTGCTGAGAAGGCATCAGGACTCTCATCTGGGTCTCCGGCGAAGGACGATCACCCTGTTCAACTGTATATAAACCTGTTCCTAACCCTCCAGACTACACCCTTTTACTTCAGCATCAATCACTCACTCTCTTATTCATTCATTCATTCATTCCTATCCAGTCTTTAATA
Source organism: Aspergillus caelatus (assembly GCF_009193585.1). Lineage (NCBI taxonomy): Eukaryota > Fungi > Ascomycota > Eurotiomycetes > Eurotiales > Aspergillaceae > Aspergillus > Aspergillus caelatus. Next base: position 208,356 of record NW_022475272.1, read on the forward strand.
ATAATAATAATAATCATCATCATCATCCCAGTCTCTCATTTCTCTCCTTAACATACCTCCCAAAATGAAGTTCGCTTACATCCTCTCTGCTCTGGCTTCCACTGCCATTGGTGCCCCTGCCCTGGGCGGCTTCTCCGGCTTGTCTGGCGTGACCAGCGGCTTACCCGTCGTCGGCAACCTCCTTGACCTCAACGGACTTCTCGGTGGACTTCTCGGTGGACTTATCGGTGGACTCCTTGGCGGCGGCAGCAATGATTTGCCCCTGGGTACCATTATCGGCTTCCTTGGACAGGCACCTGCCGGGACCACTGGAGTCGTCCCCTCCGGCCTCCCATCTGGCCTCCCATCTGGACTTCCCTCCGCCGTTCCTACTCCTTCCACCGGAGCCGTTCCCTCTGCAGCTCCCTCTGCAGCTCCCGCCACCGGCGCCGGCAAAGGCAAGCTCCTCCAGGACCTTGCCCCCGAGGTCAACAACATCCTCGTCGTGACCGGCCCCAACGCCCAGCTCCTCCTCATCCAGCTCTCCCCTGAAGTCACCGCCCTCGTCGCCGGTCTCGGTCTCCCTCAACTCGCCGCTCCTCTCGGTGGTGTTGTCGCTGCTGCCTCCAGCGTCGGTGTCCTCGTCAAGGACCTTGGCCCTGCCGTCCAGAATGTCGTCACCGTTGTCGGCAAGGATGGCGGTGCCCTCCTCATCCAGCTCTCCCCTGAAGTCACCGGTCTCGTCTCTGGCCTTGGTCTCCCCCAGGTCGGCGTGCCTGTCGGTACCGTCATTGCGATCGTTGGTAACCGCGTGTAAATGTAAGAACTGCTTCTCCCCCCTTCTGACTATGTCACCCAATTAACCAAGCTAACTTTGACCCAGTTTACGCTAGCATCAAACGGTTTATGAAACGATGTTTCGCGGACAGACGGACGACGAACCCTCGATCTTGTACATTTTGGGGAAAATTTAGATACCATTCTATGTTTTGTATTTTTTGATCGGCTTGAGAAAGCTTTTTCATTGCACCGGTTTTGTACTAGATACCAGTGCGTCTAATAGACATAGATTTAATATATTTATGATTCCGTGGTGAAGATGATTTTATTCCAATTTCCCTTGTCTTCATTTGTTTGTTTTTCATTGACAATATCCTGGAGTCAGAAATCAATGTGGTTGGGTATCTCGGTTCCCCTGAATTCCCAGATCCCAAAAGGTAAGGGGTAGGGGTCTTCTGCAGCGGATGCATGGCAACTGTAAGCTAGTGAGTGCGGGGCATATCATATCATATCATCCATTTATGTCCTATGGCAGCACATCACATATGTCTTACCACCCGGGGAAGGTTTGGCGTACATGGATTGGGGTTAGATATCGGGTTACCGGATGGCAAGTAGCCGTTTATCCCTCTCTCCATGAAATGGTTTCAGGACTCTGATTAAGAAGTGTAAGGATCTTTTCTCATACCTATGGCGCTGCTACTCGTTACCTACTGAGTTACTACCTTGTGGTTTCCTTTCGGCTGCTTATCGCAGAATAGACTGTCAACCAAACAAGACAAGAAAATGGCCAAGGTAATGAATGGATGAATGCAAGAAACCCGACGTCTCATATGTTGGATTCTACGAGAATGGGACCGTTACGATAATTTATCAATGTTTTGCATGCACCTGATCCTCACGAGGACTACGTCGACCTAGCTCAGGTATAGGATCCTTGATTGCCAGGATTTTGAGGATAACAATCATATTTTCTCTCCGCTGATGAATTGATCCTCCATTTCCTAGTGTGACATATCCATGCTTCTCATCCGGTACAGCATCCCCTAAATATCGTGGCATCTGGTCAAGGGTTATAATTCGGCCTATATCTTTCGCAAGTAGCAAGGGCACTCGATTACCTATCGTAAAATCTATTAAGGACCATTGTGAAGAAGCCCCAACCAGCCTACCCAGTGGGGAAATCATATGGACATAGATTGCTAGAGCAAGAAGTGTTGCGATATCAATCCCCAATAGTATGGTGGTAACAATTACTCCGGATCGGGAATTCGTTGGCGTATCTAAATCTGTGCTGAAGTCAAATGGTTTCGAGACATATTGACGAGGCCGTCGAGTGTGTCTTCCGCTGTGGATGTGGCTAGGGAGGATATGGTGCTTGAAGGAGTAGTGCTGGGATTCCAGATTAATCCTTAGTTGGTGTTTACTTTGTAAGAGACTGGCCTTGTGAAGTCTATGGTTCATCGTGCTTGTATGATCTGCCGGTGCTTTCTCTGAGTCGCGCTGATCTGGAATATTATCATCTGCGGAAGGGTTTCACTGAGGGAAGGATTGTGATTAGGATAATAATCGAAAGACTTGGGACGGATTAAAACAGAGATGTATACGCATACTTCCTTCCATGAGGACTTGACCCCAATGCCAGTGTAACGAGAACCACATAGTAGAATACTTGTGCACATCTTTTCCGACACAACAGTTGCAAGGTTAACATGAACAATAGCCGAGAGGATCATTTCTCCGCCGCCCAGAAAAGGCTAAGGAATACGCAAAGAGAAATCCGCAAGACAATGGTGTCGCCCGAAAGGTATACCTTGTTGATCACCCGCACAAGTTCCCCTTCCGGTATGGCCGTAGACCGGGTCCACGGAGATCAGCATCATCACCAGGCTGGATGATCTTATGCATGTATAACTCTTTGATTCAACTTCACAAAATGATGCCTACAAGGCTAGAACTACATTTACTGATTATACTTATCCTCTCCATTGGGCTATCTGCGGGCTAAAAAGTCTTCTAGAAGATTCATTGATATCGTAGATATTGTTGTTCTTTCCAATCCATGCCTCATCGGCAACATCGCGGACATATCTACCTCTTCTCCGCGGTCTGCCGAGACCATTCAATCTCGGCTTGAACCCGAAAGGATCGCTCTCCAGCCCACCCTTCTTATCACCCGTACACCTATTCGGCATCGGAGCGCGGGGATGGCGGATCTTGGGCATTGATATGTGGGGACGTTCATGTCACCATGACAGCCTAACATGGCAAAGCGCACATAAGCACATACATATTCGCCTATACGATCATCCTGGTTTAAGTTATAGTTATTGAGGGGTAAAAGTATGTTCTCATTCCTCATGCCCAAACCAGTTTACTTCGTGCAGCATTAGTGAGTATCTTATCTGCGTAGTGGCAGAAGAGAGCCAGGCACGGCGGCTGGAAACAGACCCACTATTTCGGCGATGAATGAAGTGGAGCACTTTGGACTTGTTTATCTGCACGGGAGAACCGACAAGGAGGGGTTATTAGTGTCGGGTTTGCGCCCGGACTAATGACGATGGGTTACTGCTTGTTTTTGATTGCGTTGTCTAGATGTCACCGGACCACCACCCAGTAGTTGATCTTTTGCGCTTGTTGACTAACCGTTTGTTTGGTACCTGTTCCTTTTGGGAAAAAGTTTCCAGTGTTTCCCTCACATGACATCTTGGGTTGTTGCAGTGGCGAGGAGTGCACTTTCTTTTTCCCTTGTTCGATCACTGGGGATAGCAGGATCAACTGTGGAAGTTGTATAGCTTGTAGAGTTGGAGTGTGACCTCGGTACCAGATATGTTTTGTTTAGTGAATCATAATGACATGTTTTGTGTCTTCAATTCTGCTGTTGGTGAATTGTATGTACAGTGGAGAATGATAGTGATACATAGAATCAAGCATCAGATCAATTGAATGTATAATCTGTGCATATCAGTAGAAGGAGTAAATTGAAGTGGATATCTGAAGATAAGAGGCCAGAAAATGTGTGGAGAGAAAAGCGCGAGATCGTCTCAAAATAGCCAAGGTGAAGTTGGAAATGTGGGCGATTAGGGGGCGTCGGGAAAGCCGACGCCTGCCACCCTCTCTCGGGCGTCCCGCGGCAATGGGTCCGACTTATCAATGGCATCTCGGCCCCCAGTGCCGCGAGTCTCCAGGATGGATCTCCACGGCTGATTTTGGTTAAAACATACCCATTTCAGGTGGGCTTCTTACCCCATGGGGTTATTGAGTCCATAACCACCGGGCACATTCCACAAATGTCTTATCAATGTTCTCATTACGCATTCCAAATCCAGTTTAGCCATGTGTCATGTTCATAGTGGCAATGGTGGAGTTTGATAAGACGAGATTACGATCAGTTGATATCAGAAGGCGTCTCAGTATGGACATAAAAAGGGCTCTCCGGTCACTACTGTTGGCGAAAGTCTGTCTACCAAGATCACGAACAGAAGCAACACTTGGACACTCTACTGTGACCTTCTCTCTCTACACCATCAGCCATGACTTCAATGCTTCACTACTTCAACTTTGGCAACAAGGCCTCCACGACTAAGGGCGCGGAGGTTAAGCCTACCCCCGTCCGTGCTCTGCCGGCATCATGGTATACCGCGCCGGAGATGTATGAGCTCGAGCGCCGTGCGATCTTCTCCAAGAGATGGTTGTTCATCACTCACAGCTCGCGTCTCAAGGAGGCTGGTGACTGGCTCCGCTACGAGGTCGCCGGATTCGACTTCGTTATCAACCGTGACCGACAGGGCAACATCAATGCGTTCCACAATGTCTGCCGCCACCGTGCGTACCCCGTCATCGAGGAAGAGGGTTACGGAAACAAGAAGATCATCGCATGCCGCTACCACGGCTGGTCCTACGGATTGAACGGCAAGCTGGCCAAGGCGCCCGGCTACCAGGAGCTGGATGGATTCGACAAGGAAAAGAACAGTCTCTTCCGCATCCACGTCAAGGTCGATGTGAACGGCTTCATCTGGGTGAACATGGACTCGAAGGAAGTCCCAGAAGTTTCCTGGGAGGAGCACTTTGAGGACGTCGATAAGCAGGCGCGCTACCAGGAGAATGGCATCAACTTCGACGAATACGAATTCGACCACACCTATCAAATGGAGGGTGACTACAACTGGAAGATTCTGGCGGATAACTTTAATGAGTGTTACCACTGCCCCACCACCCACGCCGATATCCCGGCATTCCTGAACCTGGACTCGTTCGACAGCGATGTCAAAGACGGACATATCCAGCACCACTGCAAGTCGACCCCCGAACAGATCGCGAAAGGTCTGAACACCGCGAGCACCTATTACTTCCCCAATTCCTCCATGACTGTCACGTAAGTTTGGCTCCCCTATCTTTGATCTGCAACCGTAAATGTGACAACGTCTCTAACCTACGTATACAGGAAACATTGGATGATGGTTCAAAAATTCCTCCCGAAGGGTCCTAACCATTCGACCATGGCCTATGAAATCTGGAGACATAAGGACGCGCCGGAAGAGGATTTCCGGCTGATCAATGACATGTATGCGCGTGTCATGGGAGAAGACAAGGTCCTCTGCAACAACGCGCAGAAGAATCTCAACCGGGGTGTCTTTGTCAATGGCCAGCTGCACCCGAAGTACGAGAAGGCTCCCCTCTTCTTCCAGAGCACCTGTCGCGAGGTCGTCACGGAGCACTTTGACCGGGAGAAGAAGGAGGGCCGGGAGATCTGGCCGGCGAGACAGCAGTTGCCCGATGACGCTAAGGTCAGCGCGAAGGATGAGGAGATCTGCTCGGGTCTCGCCTGTGGATCCCAGAAGGAGGTCTTGGCTTGGTGATGCGATGAAATGGATTCTATGACGTTTCTCTCTCCTTTCTTTTCTGTTATACCATTGTTTTGTTCATTTGCATGCATTTGGAGCGATTTTGCGAAGTTTTTTGTCATGAGTCATGTATGATGTCTCTCTTTCAATCATAGCTAGTGTTAGGTGTTCGTTAGGGTTAGATTGCAATGCACCCTTGAAGATACATCGAACATTCTATCGTAAACGCAGTCATGTATAAGATTCATGGACATGTGTCTCCATATACCTACATAAGATATATCCCTTGCTCATCAGGTGTAGATGTCAAAGCTTGCTTTCATTAGATTCAGAGCATAATTATTTTGCCTCTGCCTATCCTGTACACTAGATGCCATGTTATTGATCAACAATGTGATAGCCATCCAATAGCCGTACTGTACAAGTCTATTACTTTTCTCGAGCTTTTGATTCTTATTATTCAAGTTCAACCATGACCACAATTGATAAGACAAAAAGCGCCAAGATTATCTATGCCGGATTAGCTACCATCATATCTCTTCTTTCGGTCACCTAATTAGGTAAAGCAGAATTACTTACCAATGCGATTAGTAGTCCGATACAATTCAACTCCCAACCGCCGGCATAGACGGTTCCCAATGCGACCGCATTCTGTTGTTTCCAAAAGCGACACGCCCCTATCACTGCTACAACGGCGGCAATGCAATGACAAGTCACAGAAAGGGGGATGGCTACTTCATAGTATGTCAATTGATCAGCGGGTGAAGGTTGTTGTTGGAGGCGAAAGAGCTGAGCGATTAGTACGCCTTGCATTGCGATGACCACTGATGTCCGGATATAGGCGAGGAATGTCCGCTCCAGCGCTAACATCGTTAGCAAGTGCTCCCCTTCTATATCGTGAATAACAAGGGGCAAGGTTGAGGAAGACAGAACGAGACAGGCTCAGTAACGTGACTCGGCCGCAATTGAAGTCGAATCCGTGCTAAGGTAGAAGAGGCATGGGTATGGCGAAGGTAATAAGCTTACCAAAGTGATCGCGGTTACTTTTTTGCGGAACAGTCAAAACCACGTTGCGTGTCCAAAAACGCTGAACTTTCCCTAAGAGCCCCTTACGTGGCGCTTGACTTCGTTCCGTGCGTTGACTGGTGCGGGATGCCGTCCGACGAGTAGTAATGCGATACTCGCCAGAGGAGATCGATCCTGTTGAGGAGCCGAATTCATTATCCAGCTGTGTCTCAATTTGGTGGAGTTCTAACGCGTCTCGTTCGACACGATTTTGGCCACGGGAATGAGTCGTGGCAGTCGGCGATGGAGGTCTGGGTTCGTGGCCCGTGACGGAAATGACGGGCTCATCATCCCGATGGTGGTGATGGTCGGACCGGACTTCCATTCTCTGCTAGGAAAGGGGCCATCAAGCAGTCTGGGGCAGTCCTTTGGGGTAAGGGACGAGGTAAGGGAGTGTGGATGTGGAGGCATTCCTGAGCTCAAGGTGACATTTTTTCCTCGGCGACTCCCGCCGGAGTCTTTCAATCGCCGAGGCAATTGACCTGTATCATTGGCTGCGTCGCACCCCGAGAGAAAAACCGGTTTTTGAATGGCAAACACCATTGCCATCATTATCAATTCTTTCCTCAATATCTTTCTAGAGTTGATATACACCCCTTCGATCTCTTATACATACAAAACATCTCTAGTGCCACCCTAAATCGCTTGACAGCTCCTCATCCACTGCCTCAGCCAATCAGGGGCCATCCTCGGCGCCCACGTCGATTGCGCAATAGCTGCAGAACCACACTTTTGACTGGTAGATCCATCCCACCCACAAAAACCCCCTACCACCGGCAAATCATCGTTCAAGGGGCTCCTGACAGAAGGCTGACAATCCATGATGTTTTTAAGTAGGGTAGGATTCCTTGATTCTTCCCCGAATGTTGATGCACCCATGGTAGGAGGAATATCCTACAGCACAGGTATCTCACGGCAACAACACTGTCTTCCTTTTCAGGTGTTGTACTTTCATATCAAGGGCATGCCTCATGGTTAAACTCCACACTTCTTTTTCTCCTTTTTCTTTAACGAATCTCGAGTCCTCTAGGGAGTACTCCGTACCTCTGGACGATACCTTCATGGTGCATGCCAGTCACGTGTCGAGAAAAGGGGCGATTCCAAATGTAGTTTAGCTCTGCAATCCTGAGAGCCAGGCAGACTAAACCATTCTCGGTAGGTATGTTGATATAGAACTTGTGATTGCGATCATATTGTTCCACCTATATACTCCAGCAACAGCGGCATCGAACATGTTCGATTTAGAGCTATTGACATACCTACACTCAGCTAGTCCACAATTAGTGCGTTGTAAATTCCCAGACCTGGCAGGGTAGTTGCTATAGCCGGTACTGAACTGGCATAGCTGAGCTATGACTTTCTACGGATAGAAGCACGGGTCTTTCATGCAATCGGTAGAAAACGTAAACATATAGTAATGTAACATCACAAGGATTAGCGCAACCTTTGCCAGGGCGTGGAGTACAATCAATTATGTCGCCTGCCTCCCTGCCCATCGTCATTCGTCCCATTCAATCAATTCAACCTATCATCAGATCAATAAGATGTCAGTGGGACCACGCATCACCCCCTCCCATCCAGTGCGGAAAGTAGACCGTATGGATTATGAGCGATGCGCAGCATTGCACAATGAGATTTATCGTCTCTCATGGAGCGGATATCACCCAGGTCCACATATTACCTGGTGGGTGTATTTTTCTCCACTGCCGAAGATTGCAGAAACCTTAGACTCTTCTCTTATTGAGTTCTTAAAATAGGCCCTTTTCTATCCCAAGGATGGACCCCAGGATTTGATACGTTGGGCGCAAATGGTGGAGGCAGGGGAGTGGGACATTGGAGAAGATGGAGTGGTTGACAAGATCCAGAGGTTTAAGGATGCCGATACGGAGATGCATTGGTATAAGTATTGCATTCCGCCCAGTTGGTGAACTATCCTGTACATTAAGCGGCATATGAGATTATTTCTAAAAGGAAACTAAGCAAGTATGATTTTAAGGCGTTTCAGCCACATTGTACACCAATTTCTCCCCGCTAACCTTGTCCTCCTTCAAGAGCTTCAATCCCTCCAAGACACCCTGCAAACCACCGGGGTTCACCTTCGGCTGGTGGACCTTGATCTTGCCATCAGCCAACAGCTTCTCCGCGAGAGTCCAGAATTCTTCAGCATATTCCTTGTCCTCTTTCCGGGCAGGGAAGACCTTGTCACCAAAGGTAAACTCCTCGCCGATAATAGTGTAAGCGAGCGTGTGACGAGTAGTGATATTCTCACGCTCGATAGCCATCGGGAGGAGAACACCGTAATTACCACCATCAGTGGAAATAGCTTGCTCGCAGTATTCGGCACTAGCCTTCAGCGAGATCGTATCAAAAACCAGCTTCAGTTTGTTATTGGTGTACTTGCGAATCTCAGCCGCCGAGTTGGGATCTTTATAATCAAAGACCGCATCCGCACCGAGACGTTTCACCAGATCGAAGTTATGCGGCGAACACGTAGTCAAAACGGTATAGCCGGACAGCTTGGCAAACTGAATCGCCAGCGTACCCGTCGCTGTCGAGCCACCGTAGATCAGGATTGGAACGGGCTCCTTGATCGGCTCAGTCGGGAGTGCAAGCTTCAAACTCTGGTACAGACCCTGCCCCACGGTCGAGATACCCACGCCCAGCGTGGCCGCTTCCTGGAAGCTGAGGTTATCGGGGATGCGGATCTGAATGTCTCCCTTGGCGACGATGTACTCGGCAAAGGCACCGTCTTCATGCTGCACGGCGTTTCCTCCGTGCGCGAAACCGCATACGCGATCACCCTTCTTGAAGGGTCTTTTGACAGCTTTCCCAACCTCTTCGACAATACCGGCGTAGTCACATCCGACTAGCACGCCGGGTGGGGAAATGTAAGCAATATGCTTCCAGTCGGTGGGGTTTAAGGCGACGGCGACCGTCTTGACTAGGATGTAATCATCGCGAAGAGCGGGAATGGGTCGATCAGTTACCAGACTCTCCTGCTTTGGGGAGGTAACGACAATTGCTTTCTGGGTAGTCATCTTAGGATACGAGGTGTGGAAAATCAAGGTGGGGAGGATGAAGCGTTCAGACAAGGTTGGGGGATGAGAGAGCTTTATATTGTTGGAGCTGTAAGCAATATTTTAAGCAAATCAAAAAATCCACATGAGGCTTAGAAATTCCTCCAACTTTCTTACAAATTATCTTCATCGTATAGCCAATTAGTGGCACGGTGTCGTGAACTGGCAGACTCTCACCACGGCATGATTTATAATCACCCCGCCTTCATCCTGATGCAACCGATCGTCCGTTTACATTGACTTTTGATTAGTAGATGATTCATTGACTAGCCTTCGGTAAAGGAATTTATATGGGGATCGTCGCCGAATGGGGACTAGTCTCCGCAGCGGGAATTTTGGATGTACCGAAGACCAGCCAAGATATTGAGGGCATTGATCAAGTTTCGACTTCTTTTCCTGTGTTGTTATGGTACCACCCAGTTGTGTTCGCTGGGTGGGGTTGATATTAATCAGATAAAGTGTCGGAAACTAGTATATTATACATCATTACACAGAATGAAATCACGGACTTTTCACATATACTCCGTCAATATCTTTATCCCGGATGCGGGAGGAATTATCTCCGTTGGCTATGTTATCTCCGTTCAGATTATAAGTGCAGTTTCGTTTTTCTTGGCAGCAACGATGGACCACAATATCGGACTAGAGTCTTGTCTAATTAACACTAAAGAACTTCCAGGAAACGGTTCTACATCCCCTCTATGAACTTCTTTCTGTGCAATCTAGTATTTAAATGCCGTTTCTTTTAGGAATAGCATTTCCGGGCCAGGAATCTAGGAACTACTACCCTTCACAACTGTACCTTGTACCTTGTTATAATAGCATGCAGATCCTATAATACTATCGATATAGTTCTGTAAAGCCAAGAAATCCAATCCTCCAATGTTAACAGCCATACACCAAGCCTACCCTTGTCAACCCATGCATCAAGGGGCAGAAATGACCTCTAATGTCCTAGCTATACACTAGCCCCATCACCCAACAACAAGGATCTATCTATGCCCATTTCTCATGTAACCGGAGTTAACCCCCCCCCGGACTTACGCAAAGCCAGATTTATATCCACTCAAAGTCCGCCTCAGGCATGAATCACCAATATACATGAATTAAGTTGTCATATAACAACTCCCATCATGCCACCGATGCATAGACCCCAGTCCAATCTATATGACATTTCACTCACACTCACACACTCACTCACTCACATTCGACACAAAAACACAGCAAAAAAGACCCCCAAGCAACACTTCCATATCCCCATAAACATAAACCAACTAAAATGTCCTACCCCACAACCCTTCCAACCCTCACCACCCGCGAAGCCATAACCGACACCCTCTACCGTTGTGTCGGAGGCTTCGACACCGCCGACACAGCTCTCTTCGACTCAGCCTTCACCAAAGACGCCACGTTCGACCTCAACGGCCGACTCCTCGAAGGCCTCGACTCAATCCACAAAGACTGCTACGATAAGATCTCGAAGCTGGATACCATTCACTACATGAGTAATGTACGGGTAAATGTTAAAGAAGGTGAAGAGAAGGGGTTGTTGACTGCGTCGGCCCTGGCGCAGCATTATCGACCCGGGGAGGGTATACAGACTGGGACGAAGTATTTCTTGGCGGGCAGTTTGTATGAGATGGATGTTGTCAGAGATGAGGGGGATGGGCTGTGGAAGATAAGGCATTGGAAGTTGAAGATTGTTTGGGCGGAGGGGGATTGGGAGGTTGTGCTTGAGTGAGGAGGGTTTTGGTTTTGGATTCAGGGAGGATGAAGGATGGAGAATGAGTTGGTTATTATTCTGCTTTTATGATTAAATAGTGTGGACAAATTATTTCTTCTATCAAGTAGGCGAGAGCACACAACGACCTCTCTCGATAGACCTCGAAGTGTTTTTTTTTGAAGCGTTCATCCTGTGTAACTTTGACCAAGAACTGTATTGGAAGACGTATATATAACAAGTAGTTAAACAGGCAACCAAAGTAAACATTGCCCTTGGTAGACTTGAGACAACTTCGTCCCGAATAGATAAGACAGTTATACTAGGCATATGTGGCCCCAGTATTAGACTATATATCGACTATCTGGCGTGACTCTCTCCGAGACAAAATACACTTGCGACTACTAAGAATAGTCTAATAAGCTGTACTTATTCGTATTCTGTCCTCTTTTAAAACAGTAGCAATCTTAATACTGGAGATAGAAGTAAATATACTACTAACCCATCTCTGTCTCCGCTACCGGGTATAAAAATACCATAGTAAGACTATATACCCTTCTACAGAATCACCTTGTATAGAGTACACTATTACAAGTATAGAAATATAGAAATAATACTTATACAGCTGCTCGAATTCCTCTAACAGAAGTCTTAAAGACAATAAAATTAGAAAGACTAGATAGACTAGAAATAATTGACCCAAGACAACTTCTATCTTGGAGATCTCCAGTATTTGAAGAGATCGAAATCAAGCAAGACCGAGAGACGGTAAGGGAGAGAGTGTCTGCCGTACAAGCTATCTCCGATATCACAGTCTACTTGGATATCTCTGGATACCAGGGCTATCTAGGCACCGCGGCTATAATATTGAATAAAAATCTAGAAATCACTGAATTCCGGCAGATTTAAGTCGGGCCCATGGACCAGTGGTCGGTCCACGCTGCTGAACTGATCGGTATATTCTATACAATCAGCTTAGTAGTTAAACTTACCCATCAAACCCGGAGAACAACAACTAGATATCCGCTATCGGCAACGATCCTTTGCGGCAGCATATCTGCTCTGCAAGCGGTTCAGAACCCAGTAGCAAAAATGCCTCAATGTCATGAGCCGGAAAGACCGCGAGAGATGGGAAAACAGCGACGAAAGTTGGCCATACTCTCGAGAGGGTAAGGAGGAGGCTATATAAACCACGCACCGCGATACTAAGCTTCAACCACGCGCTTTCCCTAAATACGCACGCTATACCGCTTCTAGTAATTCGCCGTTACCAGAGACTTCAACAGTTGTTCCACTAAGGAACTTCAGGTACTATTCCTATTTTTGTTCTGGACCAATGTATTTAGATAAATTAGAATTCTCAGTGTTGTCTAACTAGCGGACCACCGGGGTCAAATGCGTAAGCAACAACCCATACGTGGAAGAGTATCAAGAAGACGTGGACAAGGCCTTCGAGACCGAGCTTTGTAGCGAGAGAATGACGGGCAGCCGAAGAGAAGAAACCCACCATCATCAGAGACCAACTATCTCGACTCCGTCAGCTTAGGTTCTAGAGGGGCGTTTAGTACTAATTATTTTCAGTGGCCTGCCCCCTGTATTGTAAGTCTTTTTTTTTTTTGCCAGTCCGCTGCGATGAAAGTGTGTTTCTTTTGTTCTACAAAATAGCGGCTGGACCTTATTGGCTTAGTTTAGGGCGAGAGGGGATTCCCTTCGACTATCAATGAAGCACGGCAAATGCGGCGGCGGATAGTAGCTTTGCTATTCTAAGGAAACTTTACATTGGGTTGAAAAGCTCTAGGGCCGAAGACGGCAGAAGACAGACATAGTTCGTGTATTTCGTGTATTTAACGCACGAGAGTGTAACCACAAAGAGTCCACAGAATCATCGTATCGTCTGACTATATCAATTTACCATGGTTCACGTAGGCTTTTCCTGATATATCTACGTAATTAATTCATCCACTTGTACTTCTTGTTGTTGTCAAAGTTAGGCAGCGGTAAGTGGATGTTGGTCGCAATCTCCCAGGCGACGCCCGGAATAGCCACAGTTGTAACGGTCTGAGACATTTTGGTGTATGAAGAAGCAACTGAGAAACGAGGTGCGTCGATAAGAATAGGATCCAAGCAACGGCAGCGGGTGCAGCAACTCCTTATAAGGCCGGTGAGGAAGGGCGGGGGATGATGGCTGACACTGGAGAAATAACGGGTTTAACATGCCAGCCCGCCGAATGCTGACTCTGATGACTTTTCAGGATCCATTGGGTCGGAAGAAGCCCACCGAAATCTTTCGGACGGACCGATGCTGATCGGGATGGGCTCAGATCATTTACGGATATAGACTATCAAAAGGGCATCTGCAACAATTCTTATAACCCGATGCAAGTCAAAAACCTACTCTAGCTATCTCATGTCACTCATAACTCGAAATGTATACGCTATGCCAAAGATCACTTCATTTAACGATGTGACGGTTAGAAGGCAGCCGAGAAGGGCTACTTCTGTGGCCGTCTTAAGCGTTGCTCTATTTACTACTTATCTGGATCTCTATTTTGCTGGAAGGCAAAAGTAACAAATCTTATATACGAGGCGAGTAGGTCTGCTAAGAAATATTAAGATACTTTTATCTGGTCAATAATGTTCGACAAGAGGCTGCTTAGCGGATTGCGCGGAATGGCTCTCTTGGTTGTCGGTGGTAGCCTAGGGTGAGAAGACTGCTATAACTCCTAGTTTCCACCAAGAGAGGTAACACTGGAAGCATTTTCAGTACTCCTCAGTTTATCTTCCGAACTAACGATCGCTTAGTCTAATCACTATCAAACCATATCGTAATAATATACAGCAGTCATTTAAGCAAGATATCATAAAATCAATCATATCTCTCACCATCCTTCGGGGTCTCAACCTCCACACTTGAAAATGCGCAGTGACCTACCCCTTCACCATAGAAAGGGACAACCCCCCATTTAAGGGGGAGGGTCTCCACTGGCTGCTCTTCGTATAGTAAGACCTCGTTATGAGAGCCACTCTCCCGACCATGATCTTTCATTTCTTGAACATCAAAATGACACGCAGCAGAAATAGCAAGACTGCAGCTTCCAGCAACAGGCATACCGGTTTTGAATCGTCGACAACCAATCCCTACCAGATATGCTATTAGAAGACAACTGGTGGAGAGACAGATCACGATAGCGGGCGGTGAATATCCACATGAGATAAGATCTTGACTCGGAACTCTCGCAAGAGTTGCATCGTACATTTCCACACTGACCAAGAAGAGACTCTCCGAGATGAGCCAGTGAAGGAGTGTCGATAGGGCCAGAAGAGGCAGTGCATAGCGGTACGGCAGAGAAAGAAAGTAGGTGCTCCGTTGGCTGCCTTTCGGAGCTGTCGATACACGAAGTCCTTTTCTTTGGAGGGCGTAGCTGGTCCATTCCTTTGAAAGAACCATGGTACTGAAAATAGCGTTGGTAGTGAAATAGATCATCGAGAACACTGCTTGTGGAGTGTTGACTATGATAGTAACGGGCAGCAGAGTGGTCGGAAACCCAATTGGACTGATCATAGTCTGGGAATTGACTGTACTAATACCACTTTTCCAGATCGTATTTGTATCCTGAATCCCCATGAGACCGGCTATAAGCAGACCGACACACACGCAGATCGAAGCCAGAAACAGAGCCATGCATAGCACCCAACGAGACTTTGATACCGCAGATGCCCATCGCCTTGGTCTCTTGCTGAAAGTGGTTTCGACAATGTCTCGATCCGCCGATTTTCCAGATAGCAGGCACTCCCCTCTCGTCGTGGGGTCCGGATTTTGCAGGAACGAAACAACAGCATCTCCTGTGGTCAGGATTGGCATGTCCTTTAGGGACAGGGAAAGTCCACATAGAATCCCGGCCTTGGCAACGTTGCAGGCCATCACGACCACCGCCCAAACCAGACTATACTCGACCTTGCATACGTCAGGCAATCGTTCACTCCAGCAGCTGTTGACCGTGTAACGTGCGACTTGATCCGAATACGAAGAACTGGTATTGGTCACACTCCACGAGCCGGGATCAGATAAGATTGTAGAAAGCATAGACGAACAGAACGGCGTGTCGGCCTCCCTGTCGGTTATGTCTCTTGTATTTAAATAGTAGTCGCAAATCCAGCTATATGGATCTTTCTGAGGAGCATAGGCTTTGACGTCGTTTGTAGTTAAAAAGCCAATGTCCAACGTGGTGGAATTAAAGTCATCTGTCTGTATCAGCAGACTACCGTGTTTGGATTGCAAACTTGTGGCATAGGCAGAGATGCAATCTTTATTGTCGAGCAGGTCGATTTGTCCTTTGGCAGCCTTGTTCTGAAGCCTTTGGTAGGTAGAATACCACTCGTCAATTCCGGTAGAAGGCTGGCTTACATGAGAAAGCCTAGGACTACCCGTCACAAAGTCCGGCAAAGGCTTGTCGCTAATATAGGCCAAATATCCGTAGGAAGACATAGTCAGAAAGATCGCCGAGTTATAACTTTTTTATAGTTAGCAGAAACCCATGGTTGAGGGTACGAAATCGGCATACATTAGGTGCAGTGGCAGTGAAGACAGAACTAGACATGTCCATAGCAAAGCCTTCTTCCGTGGGATACTCGACAGGTTTCGCATGCCTGGGGCTCCAATATCAAGCCACTTATTTTTTGGATGCGCGCGATCGATATCTTTTCTTGTGGGGGAGGACAGACATTGCTGGAATAATGGATTATGTTTAGGGATTAGTTTTACTGAGCGCTGATATCGATACTTACCATTCCGTAATTACTAGCACTTAAAAGAACAGTTGAAAGGATGTTTATAAGTAAATGCAGGCTTCTGTTTATATTTCGTGCCTTGTCACATTCCCCAGTAAATAAAACCCCACGACCATTTACAAGGGCACGATGCGTCACAGCCCACAAGACGAATGACATATTAAACAGCAGCACAACTATACTCGAAATGGATCCAATATAGAGCGTTCTGCGCCACTTTTCCACTCCTTTCCTTTCATTCCCCTCTTCTGCGTCATTTTCGGGGGTTTCAATCGTCGGTCGGTCAGAGAACGAGTGTTCTGCAGATGGTTGGGGGTGGAGTTCCACGGGGGCATATTTGGCGTTGACCATGGTGTCCGACTGGCTGACAATGATTGAGAGTGGAAATTGAATGAAAGAAATGTGTCTTTCTCTGCTAAAATCTGTTCTTAAGGATGATGAGGTGCGCAAGTCCGAGCATAGCCTCGTCGATCAGACTCAGCCTCGCAGAACCCCAATTCGGGTTGTCGATCTTTTGGAGAACACGAGAGCAAGATTTGCTCAACCAGCGCGGCCTCAAAGTCCAAGGAATATATTTCTCAAGCTAGTGCGCTGCACAAATGAGTGAGTCAGTCTACTTATTTTGGATGTAACCAACAGCCTCACCTACTTTAACTACTAACTATGCTACTAAAAGTACGCCAGACTTCAAGAGAACTAGCTGAGCAAGAAAGTAGAATTTTATAAAGGCACTACTGCCTAGAGGCTTACCGATAGGACAGAATATTGGGAATCAGAATATTTATTTAAAAAAGAAATTGGCTGATAGATAGTGGGAGGTTACTGATATGGAAAGCTCTACATATTAAAAAAAAAAGAAAGAAAAAAAAAAAAAAAGGGTTGGGGGGGGGATCCAGAAGTGGGAACTTCTATGTGAAAGGTTCATTGATTGAGAAGACTGGGCTTAATAAGCCTAGTCTTTTTAACCAACGTTACGTTATAGTTCAATTACATGAAATTGCTCAGGGGCCCCAAGTACGGCTTCAGATCTACATCCGTCGGTGCCCGCACGTACTCAATATTAAGCGGCTCTCGTGTAAACTTGGTGCAGTTTTTCTTCACCGGTGCCTTGTACGCTCCTGAGGCAGCAGTAGCCGCTGCTTTCTTGTCGAATAGCTGGTCCAGCCATGCCAACCACTCCGGCGCGCCTGCCGACAAACTCGGTCTGTGGCCCTGCGTCGGGAACAACCGCAGATGGACCTCGTTGCCCGCCGCGCACGCGTGCTCCCACGCGTCCACTGTCGTCTTCCATCTTACTGCCGTATCCTGCTGTCCTTGAATCACTAGTATTGGCGCCGGGGAGGCATCGCCCTGTGCCGGGGCGGACATGTTCTGCCATTTCATCAACGTGGGACGGTCGCGTAGCGCACCCTCGATTGAGGCAATTTGCGATGTGTTGAGGTCGAGGGTTAAACCGAGCACGGCTTCGAGACAGAGCTGTGCATTCTCGACCATGGATACACGTTTGCGCAGGGTTGGCGCAAGGATGCTCGCGTTGTAGGAGGGGATGATGCGCTGCACGGCCGTGGGAAGTAGTGGGAGGAAGCCCACGCCAGCGGCCGTGCTACTGCTACTGCCGTTGATTCCACCAGTGACGGTGTCGAGAAATGAGTCAAAAATTTGGCTCGCAACATATGTAGCTGGAGCAACGGCCACCGTGCCAAGATACGAAGTATCGTTGCGTACGTATTCACTCTCCGCGAGCTTCCACACCGCGCCCCCGCCCTGCGAGTGCCCAAAACTCACCCACTCCTCCGTCAAGAACTCACCAAAGAGCTTCCGCGCCGCCACAACTGAATAGTACACGTCGCTTGCGTGAACAGGCAGGTATGCGTACTTGTGCGCCGTCTCATCGTTGCCCAGGCCCGCATAGTCGGTCGCGATAATTGCATAGCCGCGCTGCAGCACGGGCTGCCAGGTGCCGTAGTCGTAGAGTGCGGGGCCATTCGACGGCACGCAGCCTGGAAAAATACCAACCGTGCCGTGCGCAAAAGCGGCCAGTCTATACCTTTTCGACCCCGCGCCGTTGTTGGAGGCTGATAGGTGGGGCGTAAATGGAAATGCGATGAAGCCCGTGACGGGCACGACGGAGCCGTCGGAGTCGAGAGAGACGTACTGGAAGCGATACACGGTCGCGCCGCCGTCAATGGAGAGTGTTTCGGGGTTAACCGCTTCGAGTTTGAGCGCGTCTCCGGGCTTTGAAGACGCCCGGGAGAAGTTACCCGCAGTGGCATAGAAGTTAACGTCAAAGTCGCGGCCCACAGCGGCGACGTCAGCAGGGATGGTGAGAGTGAGGCGTTTCTGGCATGCGGCACCGCAGTCGTGTGCCTCGGCAGCTTCATGGGAGACGTTGAAATTGGCCACTTGCGTAGCGATGGCGCCAAGACTCAAGAGACTGCTGAGAAAGATGAAGCGTGTGAGTGGACGCATCTTGGGTGAGGCCAGCCAGGGCAGCGAAGAATGAGTTTTTGTTTCCGAGAACGGGATGAGCAAAATTATGGAAAGGGTATATACTTAGTCTTTTAGACCACCTTCTTCATTTCAAGTTTATGGCGGCCAGGCCCGCTGTCCTGCGTTCTCTCCGCACCTAGTATAAACCTTGTTCAGATTCGCATTTATTCACGACGCAGGGATTCGCTTATAAGTACTCACAGCCTCGGCATCTAAAGCGACGGCAAAAGCTTCTCCACTGCTCCCGACTTGCCGAGGCGGCACTGTCACACGAAGCCACTACATACTGGAGCTTCCAGATCTTCTCAGGGCGTTCTCGCTCAGGGTCTTTTAGGGCAACGCCAGCACGATGCCATATTGCATACCTCCTTCGCAAGTGCCACAGGTATGTGAGGGAAAGCACTATTCAGTAACGTAACCCGTACATAAGCGAGTGACACATGTAAGCGTGTGTTGACCCACCGCGAACCCGACTCGGAAGCAAAGCACCCCGTCATCGGCCCGAAGGTTATTCCCTTACCGACAGCAGGTGCAGTAAACTTACTCCATCTTAGCTGATATCTCCTTTGGATGTGATGATTAGCTAGTTCATAATTATCGTTGATAGGGACAAGGAATCAGTCATTAGTAGTGATATAACAGACAAGGACTGTATCCTATATATTTCTCTATATATTTTTATCTTAATGCCAAAAAAAAAGAAAAAGATTATATTATAGAGTATAAGTAGAGTTGCACTGTCACACGGGTCGGGTTTTTGATAGGTCTCCCCGCACCCGACCCAAAACCCGCTAGGTTTAGGCCTCCCCGACCCGCGGGTTCCCTGCCAATACTAGACTAAACCTAACTAGGTAATGTGTTACTTATTAATTACAGATCTTATCTAAATAGGCCTAGTATAGGAATTTTTAAAGCTCTATATCTCTATCAATTCTATATATTTAGACTTGATATTTTATATATATATATATATAGTCTAGTTCTATATAGTAATCTAGTTTTTTTTCTATAATATAATCAATTATAAAGGGGAATATTTTTTATTGCTCTGGATTAATAAATAAGAGAAGGTTATACACTATTATAATTCAATAGATAAGGTCACTACCAGACTCCGCATAACTGAAGTAGTTGAGAAGCAATTTGGCGGTTTAAAATTCCCCTACGAAGAAGTGGTAAGTAATCCACCGCTACCAGTCAGGACGTACCAACTCCTTGATCCTTTCTTTCCCTTGCTGGTAAGCCCCAAAGGTTTGCTGGCATGCGTGTAAGTTGTTTTGCCGTCTCAAAAGCCAGCTTCGCC
This sequence comes from Aspergillus caelatus, assembly GCF_009193585.1. NCBI lineage: Eukaryota > Fungi > Ascomycota > Eurotiomycetes > Eurotiales > Aspergillaceae > Aspergillus > Aspergillus caelatus. Next base: position 228,402 of record NW_022475272.1, read on the forward strand.
TGGTTTAGATTGTGCTACCTTGCTTGGGCACATTTCCCCAAAGCAAGTACGCACGGAGGCAGGAGCGGCGATTTCAACGGACCCCTGAACAAGGGCCAGGTTCTTACGCCGGAGTCAAAGAAGCTTGCGGGATCGACCAAGGTCTTCAAGCGGGAGGTGAGGAAGTACAAGAAGTGGACCGCATGAGCGAAGCATGGACCATGGAGTAGCGGGCGTAGTGATTGATGAGCTTTTTAATGAATTGCTGCAGGACCGCATAGGATAGAGCATTTGTTAGCTGGACTACGGAATCACATTGGATATCCTGTGCCATTTTCTTTTCTCTTTTTTTTCTTACATTTTATCCTGATGCCCCTTTTATGACCGAAAGTTGCTTCGTTCGAACATGTATATTACTCGTGACTCGCGCGTGTAGCATCACTTCACGTTCAGCAAGCGATCCTTACCGTCTCCACCATAGGCCTTTTCAGACCAAGCCGGAATCTATCCACCCGTGACATCTTGTCCAAGACGAGCGTGTCCACCCGCAGGACATTCTCGCGATAGAGGGTCTGGGACTTCCAATCGTAAGAACAAAGCAGCGCTCGCTGCATGCCACCCTCGCTGCCGCAAAGTAGCATTGCCACCGGCGGGCGGCGAGCCCGGAATAAGGTGACGGTCAAGGTATTGGTATCAATCAAGGTGAAGAGCTTGAGCTCTCCATACCGCGAGTTCTGGGCAGCGGGCACAAACTGTGCGGTGGATTCTCTACAAGTGGGATCTTTTCCCACGCACTCACCGTTCTGGGATACATGCAGCGAGAGGTCGCTGGAATAGGGACTCCACTTCAAGCGGCCAAGATTGATACCGAAGACCAGCTTCTCGATCTCACCAATCTCCATGTAGCCCTCAAACCCGAACAGCCATGGCTGTGCCGCCCATGTCTTACCAACATAAAGAGAGGATATGAGGTACGGAGACGCCAAGATGACCAAAATGTACAGAACTGTCAATATCCACCCGATCAGAGTGGCTGCAAGGTAGGCTCCTTTTCTGGACTGGCTGACTGCTAGCGCTATCACGCCTGTAACGATCCAAGCAGGAGTACTGCGAAGAACGACTCTGGCTACCGAACGTTTTGCCATGTTACGCATCAACATGTTGACCGGCTTAAAGGATGTCCAACGAATCGGAGCACCAAAAGCACCACTCATAATCACAGTGTCTTCGCCACCGATGCCGACAACTTGGCAAAGAGGTTCAATGTCCCAAAGATGACTATCCCAGAAGTCGTTGATCTCATACCAAGGAGCCTCTCGAGCAGCCGATCGCTGTCGTTGGCCAAAGACAATCGACAAAAGGCTTCAAAGGCCGAGTCATTCGGGTTAACATTTGGACGACGTCGTAACAAGCCCATCAGGGCGTATGAAAGGTCTCCTTGATAGTACATCGTGGTGTCACGATTCGGAAAGCATTGCAAGGCGATGGAGACCAGCTCGAGAGGACTGAGTATAATCGAACCTTCATAATGATCAATAAGTTGTCTTGAGACAGTGGCGTCTCCCCAGGCTTCAAATGTGAAGTTCCGCTTCGACAGAACCCGGAAGGAATCTAGGGGACAATCACGCTTGTATATGGAGATCGGTTGGCTCGATGGGCTCAGGAGGACCTCAGGGAAGGTCCACATTCGACTTCCCAAATGACGAAGCATTTCACTTTCGTCTCGGCTGGGACCTGGAGAGGGGCCAATAATCACCACCAAGGCTGGCATTGCTAAATCATGAATGTCTAGCCCGGCGTTAGCGTGAGGCTGATCTTCCCAAGATTGCCACTTTCAACAAGGCAACCGCCATGCTCTGCCTCCTGGTGCTTTAAGTTCTTGCCTTCCTGCTCTTTTTCTTGCTCTGCCTATTCTAAGTTACGTCCTCCTTCCTCAGTTCGTGGATTATTACAACCGATCCCCACAACAATCCATCCGGTTCACTATAATGGCTTCACACCAGGTAAGCCCGTCTTCCGCCTATTCTCTCACAATTCCCTATCTAAAAGACTTCATGAAGGATCCTCAGCCTAAGCGACACGGAGGGGGATACGTCCCAGCGGGCGCCAAATATCAGCCTCGATATCAGTCCCGTACAGGTGAAAACACCGGCAATTCGAACGAGTCGTCTGAGCATTCCGCCGTTTCTGGACAACCTAGGAGCTTTCCCATCCAGCGTGATAGTCATGGAGGAAGCTATATTCCTGGGAAGGGTAAAGAGACCCCGCGAACTAGGCCATAGAGCTACGAGAATACCGCGGGGCAGAACACAAGTCAAGTATCGTTAGCTATGCGAGACTACCCTGAAATACAAGTGAACAGTGTCCAGATGGGATAGACTCCAAACAGGATTGTAATTGCTTATTTTGATAACAAGCCCATCTCCGCATTGCTCCGATCTCGTGGAAAAGAGGGGACGATTTATCTTGATTCGGTCAGTTTGCCTGGTCGGACCACCTATCACACACCCAGGTATCCTACTTGAGACGAATTGTAAGTCAGTCCCTCAATTTGCCTCTGTAGATACCATACAAGGGTGGTGAAGTGCAGCTACGGGGATGCCAGACTATTCATTAGGCTTGGGCGGCTTGGATTTGCGCTAATCCGGTAACCGGCATGCAGAGAGATGCTCCGAGAGCAAGAAAAGCTATGACGGAGGAATGTAGAGGAGTGTAGTACTCCATATATTGCCAAAAAGAAGATTTAGTAAATCAGCTAGTAGACACTGTCCCTAGGGCATTGGGCGGGCCTATCCCAATCAAGCCCCAGGATTCCAAGCACAGAGCTGCAGAACACCTCGGTTTCCTTAATATACGTCTCTATTAACAGGGTAGTAGAGCACATACTGCCATGGTATAATACAGTCCTACTACTTGCATTCCGAGTAAGGCTTTGAGATTACCATGGGAGGTGAGGCGCTGAACTCGCACAACCTCGGGCAATGCAGGGTGGTTGACTCGCCGCTCGCCCTCCTGAATGCACCTAACTTAAACCTAGCCCTTAGGTTCCCTATTACGAACCCCTGTGTTTGGACCCTCTAGCCTAGCCTAACCGCGGGTTACCGGTTCCTACCCTGAGGCTGCGCCGACTCGGGTCCAAGGTGAGATTCCTAATTTTCCCATTTCAGCTGGCAACTAAAGCGCGTTGGCCCTCACATGGAGCCGGATAAGATGCTGACGACTCGGAGTGGTAGATGTGTACTCGTGTCATTTGGGACACCTAAAACCGCGCCGCGACATCTTTTCTGCAACTTTGCTTAATCCATTCTGTATCTACACGCGATGATAGAGCTGAGGAATAGAGAACCGGGACGTTCAGGGAGTTCACTCTGACACCATAGTAATGAAAGTCCCAAAGCGTAAGCACCAACTATTGTGGCGTAGAACTCGTTCAATGCACCGATACTGCAGTGTATCCGAATGAAGCCGGAGAGTTTGCCTTCTTGCAGGCAAGGCTGCAGATTCGCTCCGGAGGTGGGCCAAACTCCAGAGACTGATTCGACAGCGACGCTGTGCTGTTCACGTTTTACGAGTCAGGCACACCTGCACGCGGGATTTGGTGTACATTAGCGGTGCCCTGATTCGCAAGACGCTTTAAATCATTGCATATCCCCGTGTTTGCTTTCCACCTCGGGAGTTGTCATCGGGTAGCTTCTATAGTTTCATCTTGGCCGTACTGTAGGCAAGGGTCTTGGTCTCCTCAATCATACGGAGGCCCAAGCCTCGACCTCGCCCCTAAATGACCCATTGAAAGAGAATACCATAGTGATTGGGTGGCTGACCACCAACAAACCCATCCTGTTGTATGTCCGTGTTCACCCGCTTTTCTTGATTCGTTCCTCGCCGTTTGTCTTCACTCCTTCACCCTGAAATCTGCCAGAAGCCAAATAAACCTCACCCAGTACCCCACCATTCCAATTTTATTGCTGACGTGTCCATACGAGAGCTTCCTTCAATCCTACAGGCCGAGTCTTGCCAGATGCCACAGATTTGAACCTCAGCGTACTAGATGGACGTTGTGGCTTCCGGAAACATGGCCGTTGTCTGTCCTCCGTTGAGTTTGAGGGCCTTGCTGTTGTTGTAGAAAAATTGTTATCCCTTGTTCCTCTAACGGCAGGCTCCTCATGTCAGGGCTAGCTGATGTCTCGCTGTCACTTAGCTCCTCGATGTTTGCGGTGGGAAGCTCAGGGATATTGGCCTCAGCTTCCCATTCAAATACCCCGTCTTGTAGTCCTGATTCAGTAGTTTTATTGAGAACTTGGGGGAAGAGAGCTTTTTAAAGGCGCCGGTCATCACACTGCACACCAAGAGCATGGAGTTTATTGTCTGACACTGGTAATGGAGGTGGAGATTGTTTTGCAATATTAATTGCATTCTGTAGGTCTGTGACTCCGGGTTCTGGAGATGGGACGGACCAGATCGCATGTCTTTCAGGCGATTGACAATAGCATGGACGACAAAAGTCATGACAATTGAGTATTGAGGACAGACAGGTATTGAGGACACGCAGTGATTAAGGGGTAGATTTTTATGACCCCACACTGTACATACCAATTAAGACGCGATCCTCAGCATTGTCATACCCCCTTAATGATCTCCGAGACTTGAGCAACAGCCTCATTAAGCCTTCTGATGTAAGATCCTTGAGGCAGTTCTCCAGCTCAGTGTCGCAAGGCATTATTTAGTGCTTGTGGGGTCGAAAATGTCTTTCCAGCAACAATGAGCGGTCGGCCTGTTCTGACTGAGGGGCTCAAAAGGGGACGAGAGCGTTCTTACTTTTGCGACAGAAAATCAGTATATAGTCCCCAGTTGAAGTCATAGTCAGTATTAGTGAGGCATACCTCATGGTTCTCCTTCGCCTTACGGCTAGCTATCCCCATGAATCAGAAGGAAGCTCAGATGAAGGAAGGTAGCTGCCTTAAACTGTCATGAGGAGGGACACGAGAGTAAAATGTGTTAGAGGATGTGAGAGAAAGACATAAAAGAAAGACAGCTGAGGTGGGGTTCCGATGTTTAGCTTGGGGACATTCACTGGAGGTAAGATACAAGTGACTCGTCTGAGGCAAGCTCAAAGTTATTACAACCATCAAGCTTACAAATTCCTCAAAAATTATTCAGCGTTAAAGCTTGTCAAATTCTTAATTTTGATTTTCTCATTATAACTAAATATAAAACTAGAGGGGGTGGCGATTTTGATCTCCTTTCGAAACTGTCCACACTTGTCACCTCCGATCTGAATACCAACAGCTGGGCAGACTTTCAGACTAATGATATAACCTTAAGCTTCGCCCTTCCTACAGTGTTTCTTTATTTTAGCTGCTCATGAGAGGGCATGTGATCGATAATGATATTGAACCAGGATTCAGAAAGACTCAAAGTTGAGCATCAGCTACAGTCTGAGCAAGAGTCGGGATGGGATGGCGGACTATAGTCTGGGTCATTATGTTCCTTGGGTCTTGGTCGAATCTTGGTGATCGCGCGCTGGTGTGCAAGACGTTCAGTTGCCGAGGCAAGGATCTGGCGAAAGAGCCCCATATCCAGCTCTGCCGTCCGCGAGTTATCAAAGTTCTTGAATCTTTTTCTACTTTCTGTCGGGATGAGATCTGTAATATGGATTTTCGGGTTTTGGGGACTGGCTGGTGCTGGAAAGACAGCCTGAAGATGTCAGCCAAGAGAACTTAGACAACAATAATATCAGACATATAGACTTACAATAGGCGGTTCTCTTAGGGTAGGTATGTGATTGTGCATCTCCCATACTTCCAGTGACACAGTAATCCGGCCAACCCAGTCAGTCGCCCTGATTTTAGAACCGATATCTTCGTACATTTCTGCATCAGAGTCTTCAGAACCTTCACACTCGATGCCTGCCCTGATCTTTCCCAAATCGTTTCCGTACTTGGCAACAAGTTCATTGACTCTTGATCTGAAACAACTGGTATTTCTGTAGACCTGAAGCTGGCGAACATCTTCATCAATCCTGACAAGTAACACCAGCCTTACGAGACCGCGAGACCGTATAAGCCATTGTCGTGCGTCATTCTGCAAGTCGTCGTAGCTTTCGTTGAACCCAACTTCAAATACAACACGTGGAAGCGATCTGCCATCAAGTTCTCTGAACAGTATTGTAATCTCTGGATATTTTATCCAACCTTGATGCTTCTTCCCTGGGGTGTGGGTTTGCGTCCTAGAAAGTAGAATGCCTTCTGTACTGGAGCTTATACATCCTTGCTCATCCTCTGTTATGAAATTAGTTCTCACAGCTTTCATCAGGAATTGGGACACTAGATCCGTGACGGTGCCATGGATAGGACGGGGCATTGCAGGGTAGGCTCTCAGGACATTTGCCTCGCGATCATAGATGAATAAACGTTTCCTTTTTTGTGCTGATCTCAAAATCGAGGTCACAGGTTTGCTGTCAAGAATTGCCTCAGATATCCGCAGACGGAGATCATAGTTTGTTTCTCGTCTTCAAAAAAGCTTCGAAGTTCATACTCGGCCTTTGTGACAGAATCAACAGAGACTATTGGTCTCGGCAAATCGGAGCAAGATGATAACCAAGACATGATGAAAAAGTAGAGGTTAATAAAGCACTATTGATTAGGTTATCTTTATAAAGAGGGGAAAGGAGAAGAAACAAAAGTTTGGAGAAGGAGCTTTGAGAGAGGGATTTTCGAAAAGGAAGGCAGCACCTGTACCTATAGAAAGCGGAGGCTACTGGCAGAGTTAAGTATGTAAATGAGATCATCATGCAATAGTTATGTATGGAAACCTTCCAGAAGTGGGTGGGGAGTCTGGGGTCTGCCTTGGAAAGACCCACCCACCCACTCACTTTAAAAAAACACCTTATTGCGCGACTTTGGCTCCCACCTGCACTAGATAATTTCTATCTACGGAGTACTGTAACCTCACAATCCTTCCGTTCGGTTAGTGCCTGATTTCTTGTGACTTTTCAACCAATGATTCTGCCAGGGTTTTCCGCCTGGTGAAAGTACCGCAGTTGTAACAAGAAGATTCCTAAGCCTATAATAAAATATAATATAGTGTTGTTCCTCAAAACATAAACTTACTTATATGTAGAAATAATATGCTTCGGGATTTATATATATAACCATGCCTTGCAGGACACCTCTTGACCAGGCCTTATATCTTATACTTATTAACTCTAACTTCTTCAATCAGGAACGGCGGCGCTGGTAAGGCAGACATGACCGGGTGCATTGCACTCAAAAACATCACCAAAGATCTCGATAGTAATTAGACCATAGGTGGCACAGGCATCATCAAGGCCATTGCCGAGGACTACCTCTCATCCAGAGCTACTCCAGGCTGGAAGACCGTGTTACTGTGGCTTTGCAGTCGCATCACCGGGTAGTTATGTTCGAAAGAGATAATCTCAACCGGACCATTCGGCAAGATTCTTGCAAACATTACGATTAGAGGAGAGTCAAACTGTCTGATCTGGGATGAATAATTTATTTGGCGATGTCTGTAGTTTCACAATCCATAACTATTTACTGCGGGCTTTCACTGGATATGCACTGAGCGCCCAATCGTGAGACGCAGCATTATAATAGATGTGATGTTAAGCCGCACCTAAGGCCCAATGAAGCATAATGCCTATATTTGGCCTTCTAATCTTTCTCCCTGTTATCCATCATGTATAACCGGCTGGTTAATTGGTTGAATCTGTACGCTCGCCCCTTATCATCCGCGATATGCACGTACTATATTTTCCTCTAGGCGATGGACCTGATTTTTCTTCTGGGGACAGATTTCTCTTCTATTTTATATCTTGGCTGTGCGGCTGTACTTGGAATATTTCACAGCTCCGATTGGCCGTACTCCCTTGGACACTGCGTCTTCAAGAAGCTTCCGCTTCAGAATCTTGCCTGATGGGCTTTTCGGGATTTCTTTGCTGAACACGATACCACCGCGGATGTGTTTATATGAAACCGTCCGGTCTTTAATATGATCGAGGATCAGTTGCGCTGTAGCTTCATTTTCCGGTTGACCAGCCTTGACCACAATGTAAGCCAGCGGCACCTCGCTTGCAAGATCATGGTTCATAACTCCAATAACAGCCGCATCCCTCACGGCGTTATGTTCCAGAAGAAGGTCTTCCAGCTCGGCGGGCGCCACCTGGTACCCCTTGAACTTGATCAAGTCCTTCAGGCGATCAGTAATAAACATATTACCTCGCTCATCTTCGTAACCTAGATCACCTGCAGGAGATACTGAGTATTTGCATTCATGATAGGAGATTCAAGAAAGGAGGGAGGGAATGTGTATCAGTAGGTCTGAGAGAACAAACCGGTTTTGAACCATCCATCTGGTGTCATGCAGGCCGCAGTCAAGTCAGGCTCATCGCGGTAGCCCTTAAATACCGTCGGTCCACGCACACAAAGCTCCCCTTCGTGGCCGCGTGTCACTGCATGGCCATCGGGTGTGATGAATTTGGCTTCAACCCCCGATATTGGAGGACCGTTCGAACCCATACCATCCATCCATTTGTCCCAGGGCTGGAGGTGACTTTAGTATGCCTTTCTATCAGAGCTACTATCGATGAATAGAATGTATCGTACCTGTACGTGAGAAATGGATGTAGTTTCGGATAATCCGTACGCCTGCCGGACCGGTATTTGTCGTTGCTGATGCAACTCAGTGATGAGGTTCGCAGCGAGAGGTGCACCACCTGAAGTGATCATACGGATTGAACGAAGGTCATAATCGCTGACGAGGTTATTCTTGGCTAGATGGAGCACTATTGGTGGAGCTACATAAGCGTGAGAGATGCGATGCTCCTGGATCAGATTGCAGAAAGTGGCAAGGTCGAACTTATCCATATAAAATGTCGTCGTGCCCAGGTAAATAGGAAGATGCACCAGACAGATAAGACCTATTTTATTAGCTCACTGCCCACTGCCCTTAAGGTACGGCTACATCAGTCCTCTTCGATATTTTGGGGACCCCTTACCAAAGATGTGATAAGTAGGAAGTACAGCTAAGGTGCGATCACGACGCCAATTTACATGTGGTCCATCGACGGCCGCTTGAAACATGACTGCGGCTAGAACATTACGGTGAGAGACCATCACACCCTTAGGTCGGCCCGTGGTCCCTGATGAGTATATCAGAAACGCAATGTCTTTGTCTTGTTCGATTTTCACCCGCTGAAGCTCCACGTTGGAGGCTCGTTCTACCTCGGCGACGAACTGTTCCACGGTCGGGATGCTCTGATATGTTCGGAGAGACGTATCAAACCGTAGAAGCAGGATTCGATCAATAGGGAATTTTGCCAGATGAGCAGCCTCAACGGCAGTTGCCGCACACTGTGGATGGACAATAAGACCTCGTACGCGACTACCCTCTAACTGGTGGCGAAGCTCTCGCGCCGACAATTCTGGGTTCACTGGGGCCACTATTCCACCTCGAGAATGGCATCCCCAGATCACAGGCGGCGTGTCGATGTCATTTGGAGCCATTACCATGAGGATATCGCCCTTGCACCAGCCCCACTGTGCCTGCAGGGCCCTCCCAAACTGCCCCGCCCGGTGTTGGACTTGCCGATATGTATATTGGGAGTCAGTGGTGGCCGAGCGAAAGATGACTATCCACGAAGTCAAAACAGGGGCATTGTCTAAGTAAACTAGGTAAATAAAATAAAACAGAGAATTGATATACCGTGATCTTGCGAGAAAGGAAGCGAAGGGCGCTCGAAGAAGAATTCCCAGATGCCAATCGGGGGCACTGCCGGGGTTGCGGGGCTCTGTGTCATGGTGCACTCTGTGTTATAGCAGAATCGCAGAATCGATAGTATAGTATGATGAGTACTACATCCCGTCGGCGTGGATCTGTTTAAAAATAGTTGCTTTGCACGGTCACGAATCTTAAATCCTTCTTTTGCAGTTGGCCCGATGTTCCTCGGGCCAAACGGCGTTCCCCTCGGCAGCTGATCGAAACCAGGCGCAGACCCAATTAAGTGTGGGCATACGCCGCAAGGGTTGCGGCTCGAAATAACCTAAAAGTTCGACTGATTGGTTGCTAGAGCAGTCTTCAATGATATTCTGGCAAATTCTGGACTCTGAACCCCAACTGTCAAACGGGCATATCCGATTCTATCCGACCCACGAGAGATCGTCAAGGCTCACTCATAGGTATGTAGCCTAGATTTTACAAGCCGTGAGCAACAGGAGTCTACACGGTCCTTGCGGATCCATAGTGCTTTTGCCCTTTTTCTTTTTCTTTTTCTTTTTCTTTTTCTTTTTTTTTTTTTTTTTTTATGGTTCACAAGTACTATCACATAGGCAGTGTGCTTCAAACCCTGCATTTTTGGCATTATCGATCCGAGAGTGAAAGCGGATATTAAGCCGCACGCAGATCTACTCTATTCACCGTTCTAAACAAAGTGTCTACACTCTAGTATAAAATCACTGCTGTTTCCTGCAAAAGCCAGTGGTCAGTTCTACAGACTACAAGGAAACCGTTCACAAGCAGGCCTGTTCGGATTTATCCCAAGAACGAGAGACTAGTGTGCACCAGCTGAAATACGGATCTAGGGGAACGGCCGAGCAGAAGCGTAGCATACTTTGAATCGCTTACGTCCTATTTGTAGGCATTCCGAGTTCGTTTTGCTTACATTTGACCCCCACACCATGTATTCCATTTCTATAGCTATGCAAGTGGCCGGAGTGGGCAGTGATAGATGTGTCCGTTATGCTCCATTTCAATAAATGCACTCGACTCAGGGATATTGAACTCTTTGACCGAGCGAAAGCCGCATAGGGCTTAAGATGATTACATGAAGCTCTAGCCATAGGATTCAAACTAATTAGAGGTGAATCTTGGATACGACTTAGTGGTGCAGATACATTGCATTGTCTCTGATCTTGGCATACTCGGAAGGGCGGTAAGTCTCAATCAGTGAAGATATTCGCAATGATAAAGGAGTGTCTATTTTATGGGGAGTACGGATTAGTGGCTGTACCAAGCGATGGTAGGTTAACTGCAGTACTCTCAACTAGTGAGTGCTCATTGTGACCACTGGTATCTCGTGCATTAGTGTCTTATGAGGTTATACACGGTGGCAATGGCGCGTCCGAGCTGGATTTCACACTATATGTTGTTTTTGAGATACCCTCATATATGTCCAGTATTCCTACTTCATAGTAGGTTAAAAGCCACCTCATAGAGGGCTTTGGGGAAATTATATCAATTTATTAAAGTTGATCCGAAAGCAAGTGGCAAGAATGGCTCATTTCCGACCCACGGAAGATCCACCTTCTCGATTGCCGTTTCGGAAGCAGCTCAAAAGCCGACGCGGATCCAGTTTAAGCGTCTGAGATGCGGTATCGGGGAGATTCTGGCTTTCAGGCCCACTTTGACATTTAACGGTTGCTTTTTTTTTTTTTTTTTTTGCCTCCGGGGCTAGCCAAGTGCAAAGGGGGGAAGTCCGTAATCTGTAGAAAAATCCTAGATTGTCCCCAAAGACATAAGATATTTCGTCATATTAATATCATAGCTATCACCAGAACGGCTTAGTATACTACTTTGATATTTGACTCTTATGACATAACGCCTCCTATATCATACATAATGTCGGACGAGCTGAGGCCTGTACCTTCGGCCCACTCTATCGCAGATGGTTTCTCTCCGCTCCGCGAGGTTGCCTTCATCATCATTGTTTGCATGTCGCAGTTCATCACGCAGGCAAACATAGGTGTGTGCGTGGCGACACTCGATATAGTTGGGGACAGCTTCCAAATCACTGAACCAGGTGTTCTGTCCTGGTTTATTGCTGGCTATTCGTTGACCGTGGGTACTTTCATCTTGGTTTTTGGCCGCTTTGGCGATGTCTTCGGCTACCACCGAATGTTCCTGGTTGGTTACATCTGGCTTGCAATCTGGTCCCTAGTTGCAGGTCTCAGCGTTTATTGCAACCATGTACTATTCATTTTTGCCCGAGTCCTGCAGGGCCTGGGCCCAGCCATGCTGCTCCCCAACGGTCTGGCTGTGCTGGGGGCAACCTACGCACCCGGAAAGAAAAAGAACATGATCTTCGCTATCTTCGGCGCAACTGCCCCCAATGGTGCAATCCTGGGCGCAGTATTCTCGTCACTCTTTTCCCAGCTAGCCTGGTGGCCATGGACATACTGGACCATGGCGATTGTCTCCGTGGTGTGTGCGCTTTTGGGCAGCATAGTAATCGCACCCGTCCAGCATTCGGATTTCAAGCAGTACACCTTCCTCCAACTCCTCAAGACCTTAGACGTGTTCGCATCATCCCTGGGAATCGCGGGACTGGTCTTGATCAATGTTGCCTGGAACCAAGCCCCCATTGTTGGCTGGAGCACGCCGTACGTGTACGTACTTCTCATCATCGGAATTCTGCTTCTCGCCGCCTTCTTCGTCGCGGAGCTTCACTACTCAGAGAACCCACTCGTCCCCATGAGAGCGTTCACGTCAGATGTCTTATACGTCCTGGGCTGCATCGCCTGCGGCTGGGGTTCTTTTGGTATATGGGTCTACTACTTCTGGAGATTCCAAGCACAGTTCCGCGGTGTATCCCCCCTACTTGGATCGGCAGAGTTCACTCCTCCTGGCATTGTGGGATGCCTAGCCTGTTTCACCACAGGGTATCTGATGAGTCGAGTCCGCCCCGGATGGATCATGCTCGCATCTATGACCTGTTTCACAGTGGGAAATATTTTCTTGGCCATTGCGCCCGTGCACCAAACCTACTGGGCTCTCACCTTTGTTTGTCTCTTGGTTATCCCGTGGGGAATGGATATGTCATTTCCAGCGGCCACGTTGATGCTCTCTAACGCGTCGAGCAGAGAGCACCAGGGTGTTGCTGCGTCGCTTGTCACCACGGTCGTGAATTATAGTATCTCGCTCAGTCTGGGCTTTGCTGGAACAGTTGAAGTACACGTTATTAATGGAGGGCAGACGCCTAGTGATGTGTTGAAGGGTTACCGTGGTTGTATGTATCTGGCCATTGGACTGGGTAGTCTTGGTATGGCGCTTAGTGCGTTGTATACGTTCCGGAGTTACAGAGAAGACAGGAAGATATCTCCTGGTGATTCGACGGATAGCGAGACTGGGGTGTCGGAAAAATCATAGATTTGGCGTTGTGTTCTGTCATGTTGGCCTTGGGTTTATGTTCCTAGGGCTGTATAATATTAGACATCAAGCTCCATCTCGCGGAGAATATTCGCATAGAGTGAAAAATAATAGTATTTGGACTTCTACATTAACCCTAGACAACCCAGGGATCTGGGACATGTAATATTTTAAGCATGAGGTAGTCAGATTAGGGCAAGCCTATAACGGTCATGATACCATTTAGGGCCTGGTTCAATCCTTTTCCCGATTAGGCAGGGTATCTACGTCCAAAAGGGTCTAGTGGCTGGTTATTTATTTAATGAACACGCCGAGACCCCGCGAAGCTGACAGCTAATTTCAAATGAACCCGTTCAACTCGGCGTAACGTAAATCTAGTCGCTGCACTCTAATATCGTGCTACATAACCCAGTTTCATTTCTTTGCTACATGACAAACCATCGCTTGTGACGCGAATCACGAGTAATGCGCTTACTCCGCACCAACTCCGTATCGCTGCAGCTGGAGGAATTCGGTGAAGACAAGATTAACACGCGCAAAATTACATATGCAATACTTTCGCACCGATGGGGCGACGACGAAACAAGCTTCCAGAATCTAGTCCGCCTGGAGGAAAATAGGCTCAAGGGCACAAATGGATACAAGAAGATACAGTGCTTCCTCGAACGAGCGGCTAAGGATGGATACGACTATGCCTGGATCGACACTTGCTGTATCAATAAGGAAAGCAGCGCCGAACTATCCGAGGCCATCAACTCTATGTTTCGATGGTACCAATTGGCGGGTATCTGCTACGCATACCTCGAGGACGTACATCCTAGCGAAGAGCCAGCGGATATCAAGACCCAGCTTCAGAAGAGTGAATGGTTTCAACGCGGCTGGACGCTGCAGGAACTTATTGCTCCGCCAAACTTGATTTTTCTTTCCAGAGACTGGACTGATATAGGAGATAAAAATGACCTGAGCCAACTGATATCCGAAATTACACTGATAGATGAGGTTGTTCTGCGAGGAAAGACCCGACTTGGCGATTGCAGCATCGCGAAGAGGATGTCGTGGGCTTCCACGAGGGTAACAACTAGAACTGAAGATACTGCGTATTGTCTCATGGGTATCTTTAATGTGAATATGCCCTTACTCTATGGAGAAGGCAGGAAGGCTTTTATCAGACTGCAGGAGGAGATCATGAAAGAATCTGATGATCAGAGTCTTTTTGCCTGGGACGCCTCTGACTTTCAAGGCTTCAATGCCACCGGATTGCTTGCACTAACACCAGCCTTTTTCAAGAACTCTAGGAATATCGTTCCCGTCCGATCTCTGAAAAATAGTTCCCCTTACTCGGTGACTAACAAGGGAATTCGATTGCAGTTACCCCTCGTTGGTATCAAAGGTGGTGTAGTCGGGAGGAGCTTTGGACTTGAAGTGATCACCCAAAGAAAGGCGCTCCTTTTGGAATGTCAGGAGGTGTCAGCCGATCATCCTGCTAAACCTGTCGCTGTAGTGCTGGGCCAACTAGCTAAGAGTGACTCCCAATTTATTCGAATCAGCCCCAGCCTGCACAGACACCTGGCATGGGCTCATCTCCGGTTTGTAGAGCCTTCCAAGATTTATGCAAGAAAGATCTACGGGGGCTTCGAGGAGGCTGTTATAGAGTCCGCCAGGAAGTTTGCCGATCCAGGCATGAGCTTTGCCCAACCTCAACGTAATATGATCCTATTTTTTGATGGTGGATATTCTAGCAAGGGGACCAAATCCGCAATTCGAGTGATACACGATATAATCAGCGATGCAGGCAATTCGCAGGTTTGCTACTACGACCAACCTACTTCGGATGACAGCGTTGAAAGGCGTGTAATGCGCGCGTACAAGGTATAGTCCCTCCCGCCTGCCCCTAGGATGCTTGTGTGCTGTGAACACTGAAGTCAGAATTGGTGAACAGTGGTGCTTGGACAACTATGTTCGTAGGAGCAAATGGTACATTTTTGGCTTTTCAGGAGGTGGTTTCGTGGCGCAGGTACTGGCTCAGATTCTGGAATTCATAGGGCTGTACACACCACATCTTCGCGTTCAGCATGACATATGGGGTTCTTACCAGGCCTGGTATCGCGCAGTGTCGCGCGGCAACCCCAATTCAGCGAGAGGCGAATTTTCTCAGATGAGTTCAATATGGAGCTGGAACCTTGAATGCACAGTTACCTTCTTGGGTCTGTTTGACTCGGTTAATATAGCACCTGGCTGTAATGCGGCAAGGGGGACGAGTGGTCGTCGGAAAGATGAAAACCTACCATCGGTTGTTACACACCCAGGTCTTGTAGTCCGCCACGCTGTGGCCATCGACGAACAAGACCCCACATTACGACCGAATCTAGGCAACGAATCAGCGGAGTGTATGCATGACTTTCAAGAGCTTTGGTTTCCGGGTGGACATGCGGTGGGTATCCCTCTCATTTGAACACCCGATGAGCTTCTAACCCTTATAGGATATTGGCGGAGTAACTGATCCAAACCCCAATGAGAATTGGAAACTAGGCCATATACCTCTGGTCTGGATGATCCGTGAAGCCACTAGAGCTGGCTTAGGCATCAATCCATATAAGCTACGGCAATACTGTGGCCTTGAGGAGTTGAAGCCGGCACAACCTCCTTCGAATGACGAAGACGTTCTAGAAAGCATCTTTTCCAGCGACCAAATGAGGGATGGACTATATCGTGCAGCCAAACTAGGTCATATGCACAATTACTGGGAGTTCAGCGGTCAATCGACACCGCGGTCAATACTCACGACAAGCGTGCTAGAGGACATTCCTCCCTTCGACATAAGAATAAAGATCTTTTGTGCAAGGATAACCATTCTAAAGGAGCAATTCTTCGCGAACAGATTATGGGGCAGCACAAAGAATCCTTTATATAATCCAGGCCTTGTTTTACAAGAATCAAAGCCAAGCTCACACCTTGGTCAGGATTGGGTTGAAGAATTTCTTTACTTCCAAATGCGGTACTCGTTCCCAAAGAGACCTATTCCCGACAAACTTCGGCGTATTATTCCGAATGGTGCCGCGTATCACGTCTCTGTCATTCATAGGATGTGTTCCAAGGATAAAACGTATCGACCGGCCAACCCAATTGATGTTTTTGTTATAATTAATCACCCATTTCTCCATGGGGGATGGCAAATAAAACAGCAAGCAGACTTTATAGGAGAGTATCGCATACTTGGGGGGTCATACTATAATGGTTAAGAGCATGTTTTGTATACAAGGAAGCTCTGTACACGTATGAGGTGGTTTAAAATGACACACTTAAACCTCACCATCTGAGTGCGAAACCAGTATTTCTAAACTGCGCATCTAGCCGGCTTAATGGATATGGTGTGTAATTGGAATAGCAAAAGGTCAAGCTAAAGCATCATTTCAATGCAAAATGAAGTACTCATATTAGGGTTCAAGTGGTACTAGTCTAGTAGGCCGAGCAGGTAGGAGAATATCCATTCCTTGAGGAATACGTTCAATGCAAGAAAGTCTATCTCTGTAGGGGAAGCGAGAACCACCCGCACCAAGGGTCAATCTTGACATTACACCTCCAGAGTTGAACTATGTGCCCTATGTTGATCTCCCCCGTTCCACCTGACCGTCGGGGTTTCTCCATGATACCCTGGACAAGTCGGAGGGCCATCCCGACGGGTGCTTTACCACAAACCTCTATAGCTAGTATCGGAGGCACTCTCCGGTGATGTAGCCCTCATTCAGAATATAGTATAGTATATTTCGACTCATCAATCTGGTATATCTACAAGATAATATCATTAAGCATATGCATAATAAGCAAAATAGAAAGATATCTATTCCCAGTAGGAACTTGCACTTCGGGTAGCTAAATGGAACACCAATACCGGAACCAGAAGCAAGTAGTTAGGCTATACAAGACACTCTTAAAGAACTACTAAACTGAACTCACAAGATGTTATAACTTCAGTTACCTCATAATTACCCCCTTTATCTAAATGAAAATATAACTAAGCTAAAGCAACCACCTCAATCTCAATATCCGCCGGCTTCGGAAGTCCCGAAACCTCAACACTAGTTCTTGCAGGGTTATGCGTGATATATTGCTTGTACACCTCATTGAACTCTTCATAGTCATCATCAATCTTGGTGAAGATAATCTGAGGACCTTATTTAGTGCTCTCTTCATCTTTGATTCCTCGAATTCAATAATAGAAATGAACCTACATTAGCCTTGACGACTTTATCCAACGACGACCCTGCCCCTTCAAGAACGGCCTTTACATTTTGCATCATCCTATGTGATTTCTCAGTTACTGAGAGGTCATTGTCTAGATATTTCCCGGTAGCATCGGCGGCAACCTGGCCTGAAACCCAGACGAGGCCGTTTGCTTTAGCTGCCGGAGACTGCGGTTGTGTCAATTTGTCAAGTTATATTAAAAACGTTAAGACAAATAATGGGTGACAGAACATACGTAAGGAACACCAGCACGCGCTAGAAGAAAGCAAGCCATGTTAGTATCACAGCTACCTATACAAAAGGGTAGGATGAAATATCTCACGAGGACTGCAGTTCTGGCCGTGATGTGTTGTGATTGTCCCCGCTGCTGAGAGACGCCGTGTGGATGAGAATGACCTCGTAAGGTGACCTCCCGCAATGAAGACAGTAGGACGGTTGAGCAGGCGAGTGCCGCGTTGCCATGTTTTGGGGATGGGTCGGTAGATGGTCATCTTGATTAATATGACTCTCAATATATGGATTGGATATGTCAGGAACAGTGGATACTTTGTTTCTTTAAGTATTGGTTTGGGGATCATAGGATTGTCGGATAGGGAGACCGATTCACGGATACTAATCCTGCGTGTTAAATGAGGAGAAAAGCTAATTGATACATGTATTTTGTAGGCGTCCCACATAGCTATCATCATTCTATACTAGCACATGTGTCATACAGGCTTCTTGCTCACCAGTAATCAATCGGACTAATCCTCCGTCATGATTAAACACATCGAGTTTTAGACACCCGCTAAGTGTATACAGTTACAGTCATGTACAGTGCAATGGGTCCTTCTCCGTCGATCGTCCGACTCTCATGTCATCGTGTTGTGTCTACTACTGTCACGATAAGCAACCATCGGAGGACCATCCCGACCACCTGTCCCTCGACCTTTGGGACATTTACCCCACAATCATCAACGGATTATCCTTCGGGGACAATCTCCGGAGTGTTAGATTATGGGGTTAGTCGTTACATATGAAATAGGAAACCATATTAAGTGGACTTTTGTAATAGTGATGGTTTTATATACGGCCTAATTTATATTTTCTGTTCATTGCCCTAACCCTACTAGTTGTATGCGAACGATGTCTGAATGTATGCATGTCATCTTCCTTTTATTGAATGTAAAAAGCAAACTATAGAAGCAAGGTTTATCGGGTGCTAATGGTGCGAGTTAAAGAGGACGCTAGAGAACAACGCGGGATAGGAAGCAGCAGTTTTGAATTAGGCCCACATATAGAATAAAACCCTCATACCTCCGGTCCTGTGTCTAGGGCATGGATTTGTAAGAACCACTATTAGGTATTGCTGAGTGATCCAGAACTACTAACTGCATATGTGAGGGAAATCCAATGGGATAAATTAAATTGTATCAATTCAGAAAAATCTCTCTTGTTTTCACTCACCCCTTCCGAGTCACGGAGGTGGTACATTTATTTTCTCTGGCGAGTGTCCCTTGGCGCCATACCGAGACGTGAAGGCAAGGCGTAGACGTATAAAGGCTCGCCTCCCCTAAATGAGAATTCAGGGGGCTTTGTTGTAAGAATATGGATGAGCAGTGTTCACATTAATGCGATATGCCTGTGGGGTTCAGGAACATGCGTGAGGAGCAGCAGCAGCAGCAGCAGCAGCAGCAGAGAGCTAGTTTAACGATATATGATTCCAGTATTTGACACCACGCAAAGTCGGGCGTGGGATCTGCTCATTCGATATCCTCCTTGTGACAGTCTTGCCACTTTAGATTGAGAATACACCGAGATCATACAGTATCGACATGAGCTGTCATGCATAGCGTACCACCCTTCTCAAATTGCAGAGATCTAGGCCGTACTGGCGAAGTCCAGCTATGATATCAACCGCGCTCGGATACAGGCTTATAACATGCTTTGCTCTCTTTCCTGTTAAGGACATGGCCTGGGAAAGCGCCAATAATGATGTCATATCCTTCCCTGTTGCCCTAAGAAGGAATATATGGCAAGGAACCCTATCGCCTGCTATAAGTCATTGTATTGCATCGGAAGGATACGCGCAGATGTGCCCTTGTTGTTGGCACAACCCTGGTAGGGTGGCAACATGGTTAAGTGGCGCCCAGCAGAAACTAAATAGTATAAGAAACCATGTTTTAGGCCTACCTTCGTGGCTTTCGACATATATCCTTTCTGTATTTCAATGTGTCAATACTAAAATGTATATGTTAAACACATCCGAAGCGCTCATTGCTGCCGCGTCATTGATAGGGCTCTATGTCCTGGCCGTGCAATATCTCCGTTTCCAAAGATGTGATCGAATTGAGTCGAAGTTCAAACGGGCCGGCCGTCCTCTATCCAGCATGACTGTCAAGGAGGCCCATGACATTATGCGACAGTTGCGAGAGCTTGAGTTTCCGTTTGCTTTGCGCAGCTCGACGAGGATGACGACACTCAAGGTATGTGTTGTACACATTAAGAAGCTTCAAATCGGGCGTTAAACGATTAATCCATACTAGACCGCCTCTGTTCCTACCGTGGCCGATCTCTTTGTAGCTACCGGTCAGCGGAGTGAGAAGAACAACACCAAACGCGGAGCTGATACGGAGGTGTTAATGAATGAGATCCATGATCGCGAGGCTGGCTCCGACGCTCACATGATGGCCTTCGCCCGGATGAATTATATACATTCTAGGTACAGGACGGCTGGCAAGATCCTTGATGAAGATATGCTGCATACCCTTGGCTCTGCAGTGGTTGATCTGTTCCGATCGATAGAAAAGTATGAATGGCGTCAGTTGTCAGATGTCGAGAAGTGCGCCGTTGGTGTGTTTTATAGAAGTATGGGGGAGGCGATGGAAATTCCGTTCAACCTACTCCCGTCTGGTAAAGCTGGCTTCACCGACGGAATCCATTTTGCACAGGAGTTGTGCGACTTCACGGTGGAATACGAGATGACTGCAGTAAAGCCAACACAGTCGACGTTGTTCATTAGCAGGCGCTTAATGGGCCTAGAGACGGCCAATTACCCTTCGATTCTCAGGCCTGCTGTTGAAAGTATCATTGCCACAAGACTTGATGAACACATCCGAGTCAGCATGGGGTAAGGCGCTCAATTTCTCTCGAACGTTTTCTTGTTGACACAAGGCTTAGTTATCGCAAACCGGGAATTGCTCTTTCTTCCCTTGTTGCTAGTTTAGTGGCAATGCGCAAGTTCATATTGCGCTACCTCAGCCTCCCCCGGCCGGACTTCATGGCCGTTAAGGTTCTGGATGCAGCTCCAGATGCATATACCGGACGCTACGCTGTCAAAGAGTGGTTAGCTAATCCATGGTATGTAAAGCCGACATTTCTAAACCGATGGGGCCTCAAATCCTGGTCGGTGCGACTCTTTGGAACAGGAAATGTGCCCACCAAGAATGGCCCTTTCCGCGACGAAGGGTATGATATCAAAGCAATCGGTCCTCAGATCATGGAGAACAAGGGCCAAGCAGAAGTCGAAGCCATCTTCGAGAAGTTCAGGAAGAAAGATCTCCCTACTGGCTGTCCATTCCATGTGTAAAGACATGTTGTCTACTATTATTGATTGGACGCTTGACAATGCTAGAGAGAGAAGGATTACGGCACTGTGTTTCAGGGTAGGATAACACGTCTTGGTTGCAAATACTTCTCTTGTCTTGAAGAATAGCTAGTAGTTGACCTGATCCCTCTTTTAGCTTCCTGGTATCGAAAAACTGTTGCGCGTTTGACATTATTCAAGCATTAGCTTCATATAGATTCTGTGAAGCTATCTGCGATTCTCCTGCCTTCTTTTGTATCATTGAACAGAGTCCTAAATGACGATTAAGTGTCAAATTCTGACTTTGAACTTCTTCACCTGGCGCATTTGCGGTTCTCTCCGTAGGCAGGGAAACTGGAGAGCCCCGACTCTGCGGCAGACAACTAAGCAGCATCGAAGATCTTGAATGGCAAAATGTCTCCGTAATTCAGTGAATTATACGTTGTTCTAATAATATGTCCAGAGAATAATATTGTACATTATCGCGCGTAAAGCGATGATGCCTAATCCACTTACCAGAGCACCACGACTTTGCCTTCCGCACGATTCTCTTCCATGCTTCGATGTGCTTCGACAATCTGGTTAGAAAAGTAAATCCGTATATTTGGCAGTTTCAAGTGGCCAGTTTCGACCTCATGGCAGAGCACGTCCAGTGGAAAGTTCCTGAAGTCTTCCACAGAACTCTTATATGTTGTAAAGGATACAGTGGACGGAACAGCATCCATCGGATTGAAGTCCGGAATTGTTGAGTCGCCGCCTATCGTTCCGGCTAGACAAACAATTCCGTACGGTCTTACACATTGCAAGGAATCAGTTATAGTTTTGGCACCAATCAGATCTAGGACCTTTGTGAACTCCAGTCCCTCTGACTTGATCTTTTGTGATAAGTATCCATCATCAATCAAGATCTTGTTAGCCCCCACACCTTCAAGAAGCTGCTTCCGGGACTCCTGGCGGGTGGTGCAAGCTATGAAAGAGCAATGCCGTTTAGCGATACACGTCGCTGCAAGACCGATGGCTGTTGTGCCACCCCGGATCAAAAGGCGGTCATCCGGATGGAGACGTAGAGCGCGAAATAGGGCATTCCATGCAGTCGGGATCATTTCTGAAAATACCGCGAGGTGTTCCCACGAAAGCTTACATAGTGGGTGTATCCTTCGAACGTGGGTGACAGGGACACGAGTGTACTGTGCATAGCTGCCCGGATATTCAGGAAGTAAGTCGCTTATCATAGCAACGACTCTGGTTCCTGATGCGACTGTACCGTCACCCGCTGTGACAATGCCAACGGCCTCCCTACCCATTATTTGTGGGAACCTAGCATTGGCTGAATGGCCTTGCCGGGCAAGGATTTCAGAGCGACTAAGACCAAATGCTTTGACTTCAATTAGGATTTCTCCGCTTTTTGGAGGAGGCCTGGGGTAACTCTCCACGTGCAGCACCTCAGGAGGCCCTGGTTCATTGACCACGATTGCTTCCATAACGGACTGGTAGGGTTAATCATTTAGTTGCCAGGACCAAGCCAAAGACATAATGGAAAGGAAAAACAGGCAAAGGGAAAAGCGTCGTTCGGACAGCAGTGTTTCTCAAAACAAAGGTATTTCATTCTATTAAAAAAGAAACCTACATTTTTAGGATAATGCTTCTGCCATGCAGGCCGTCCCTCTTTCCGACTAACCCAGACATTACCGGCGTTCCAGGCATCTTTAGAAGTTATACGGCCGCCAATCCCGCTATTCTTCAGTTCTCGCGCGACCAAACTAGGTCTACTGCCCTTTGCGACCGCTTGTGCAGCAAGCTCCCGAGCAGCGGTGGTGAGTTTATAGTCGAGCGCGGAGATATCATGATTGTGTTCTTCCTTGCCTCGGGTGATAGTCATATAGTAGCCGTCACTAACAATCCTGATCCGACATGGACAGCCAATTGGTTCGCGAACGGTCCGCTTGCGTTTGCGCTGTTCATCCGAGACGCTCGGCTCATAGGCTTTGGTACGCCATAATCGACACCAATAGTATGTGGTTGTTTTCTTTTGTCCGTGTCTGGCTTGGTTCCGGACGTAAATGTTGTCTATGTATTTCCAAGCATTGTTAAATTCGGTCACGGAAACTGTGATTGGGGACTCTAGTGCGAAGATCTCCGCGCGAAGACGAAGGATATCGGGAGGAATGTTTAATTGCGACGTGGACTCATTGGAGGACTCCGGAACCGGGGAAGGAGAGTTCTCCGCCGAGGATGTCATTGTGTCTGTGAAATAGGAGGCGGATATGCTAGCGAAGAACGTGGATGCTTGGGCGGTGATCGCAATCCGGTGGATACGGAACATCTTATTCTTCCGATTCCGACACCAAGTATTCCGCTGACTCAGCGGTGCCAAGCGGTGGCCTCCTGGCGTCTCCAATATAGTCAGTCATCTTCTGATGCACCAGAACTCATGCTATCTAATATTGGAATCGAGATCCGGATCTCTTATAGAGTGAGATATCTTACAACATCTCTGAAATAGACGTATGTCTACGAATTAGAAGACGATCTGGAAGTCTAAACTTGTCGACAAGTTGACACTACCCTACTGCATACAAGCTCATCCTCCGCTAACTTATGCTGGAATCAGAGTGATACCTGACATTCGACTAGATTGAATGTGGTATACTTCTCTTAGTGAGAAAAGAAGGTCCAGGAGTGACAAAGAAAAATGAAAAGGAGAGTAAAGGAGTTGGCTTCATAATGATTAGATAGGGACACAAAAGGCCCCTCCTATTATACATCGCTTAAATACGGAGCATGCCAGTAGCCATAGTTGCAAGCGCAACCACGAATACAGAGCCGATGTAAGATATTGAGAACGTGGAAGCACCACTGAATGCAGTGCTAGATGCGGCGGCACTTGCACCAGAGGACGAGGACGAGCTATTGCTTGACGACATGGTGTTCGTATGGAACAGAGAGGTCGTAGATGTTGTCGAGTTCGAAGCAGTCGACACGTTCGATGCCTTGATGCTGGTGTAGGAGCCAGTCTTGTCGGTGTAGGTATAGGACTTGGCAGGGTTGTAGTTGATAACTTTGATAGACTCCACATACATGGTAAAGGGACTGTCATCGTAGTCAGTCTCCCCACCGGCCCATTCAATGGTACCCTCCTCGTTGTCGGGGTCACCGCCAGCCCAGATACCGATCTTGATCCGGGAAGGGGTCTGGGGGAAGTTTTCGCCGTCGAGAGCATCGGCGTATTTAAGGGTTCGGACAACGCTTCCATCGACGAGCCATTCGATTTTGCTTGAGGTCCAATTGATCGCGTAGGTGTGGAACGTCTCTTCAGGCGTAGAGACTGTCACTGTGGTAGCGCGATCGTACGAAGTGGTATTGCCCTTGCCGAAGTAGTTGGTTTGAATTTGGCTATCAAAGGTACTAACTTGTTCCTGTTGCTATTGTTAGCCCCTTCATTGACAGGGATCAAAGATTAAGACATACCCAATCAATCTCGTCCAGGTCGTCAGATTCTACCACTAGTGTGCTGACAATGCCGGTGCCATTGGCGGCCCTCATCTTCATTTCTACATAGCCGAAGAAGATGTAGAAATCGCTCTGTATGGTGGGAGCATCGCCCTGCTCCTTGATAGAAAACTCAGCACCCAGTGACGTGCTGCTCACTGTGCCCGCCGTAGTGTTCCAGTACTTGAACGCTGACAGACCCGAGGTGAAGTCAGTATATAAGGTAGAGTTTGCCAGGCCAGCATCTGCGGAACAGGTCTCTGCACAGAAATCTCATTAGTCACTCGCACCAAAGCCTGCGAAGGGAATACAGTTAATGCCATACTCTCTAGAGGGTTACAGGTAGTATAGGTTTGCGCAGTGCACAGCTGTGCCACGAGTGCAACTGCTGTCGCAGACCACTTCAAATAAGATGGAAGAGTCATATTAGACGTTTATGCAGAGGGATAGGGTTGGAGGTCACTGTGAGTGGATTGAAGAGGGGATCAACCTATGCAGCTATGGATGTGCTAGAAGAACAAGGACAAACTATATAAGTATAGGCCGGGGAACATAAAGCATATGGCTGGGAGATGGATAAGAATTTTGACTGATCGGAGATAAGAGTAAGACAAATATTGGACCTTTACAAGCCTCGTACCCAGTCGGAAGTGGCAACTTGGTAAGACATCTGCTGGTTCTAAGTTCTTCCCAGGTTTGTCGGGCTATAAACCATGGATATACAAAGCAAGAACTTTGGTCATTGGATGCATCGAGTCATAACATCTTGTCTTTGCCGGCCCGCTTCCAGTTATGCGATGCAAAGACATCCTCGGCCATAGCCATGGCACTGAGACAGAGGTTTGTCGATTGGTCATGAGCAGTGGGGAGAGCAAAAAACAATCGCTAAAAGTATTGTTGTAGCCTATGAGAAGTGGATCCCGTTTAAAGCTTGTCTTTCGTGGTTGACACTGCAGATTGCGTGGTTGCCGAAATCTGATATCGGAGCATACGTATGCCTCGCTTGAGTTTTCTCCCGCCCTTTGCCCTAACGAGACCACATCTGTTATACACGTCAAAGTCCACATCCTATTGACAACAATATTCATTGGTGAATACTTATTTGCGAGTCTGTTTCAGAATGCCCTCTGAAACAAGCATTTTCCTCGAAAAAAAGTATTTTCCCTGTAGTCCGAACCTCCCAGTGTTCTCGGATTTATTTGACTTGGTAGACGAATTGGGAACTCGACCCCCACTTACTTGGATTTACTCGGACTTTTGGAGTATTTTTGGCAGCGCTAATTAAGCCCAGTCAATGTGTGTACGCCAGCACTTTAAAGCATCCATTTTAGCGTGGTCCATGGGAGAGGAATATAAAAAAGAAGGTGGCTAGTGATTAGAACAATAATCAAAAATAAAACTGTTTTATTTCGTAAATATGGCAATATCAACGTTGATTGAAAATAGCTGAGACTAGCCATGACCTAGCCAGAAGCTATTTTAGGGCTTCGCCGTAGGGCTCATGAACCGAGGAGCTTCCATGCAGTGCCTCCCCCTTTAAAAATCCCGGTTCAACCCTATATCTTAAATCCGAGAGTCATGAGATTCGGCAGAAGTGACCATCCAGCGTCAAGGCCCAAAGTCATTCCCCTTCATGCCCTGCAGCTCTTTCATATGATTGATAGATGGACAATATGTACTGTACTCTGCACTTCTTCACCCACATACAGCATGGGGGTTTTGGCGGCGTTTTTCAATAATAGTATGGCGCCATGTCTTCAGATATTAAAAGAAAAATAGAAATGAAAAGGGAAATACAATTCAAATGTCCTCCAGCCCCCACGAACTCAATCCACCACGTTTATGGTCTTTTAGATTTTAATGACTGCGTGGTGTCAACAGATTATCCCACGGATAGGATCGAGCACCAACCTCAGAAGCCTACGTCAGACAATTGATAATGCGTCGTTACATAAGTACATAAAGGTGTGCCAAGAAGAGCCGGTGATCCACCTTCTCGAAGGACGTATGAATGCCACTCCACTCATAGCCGCCCGCCAAATGCCGGGCAGTAGAAGAAGCCAAGACGCTTCCGCTAAAGCTTCAGGTTGCTTGACTGCTGACGTAGACCACAGAAGCCATCAAACAGCTGAGTTATTGGTAGAAGGAAGGTACTCCACCATCTCATTTCCCTCCAGGCGACTAAATTCCCAATTCAATGAAAAGAAGATGGATTCCATATATGATATTATCTCCAATTCTTGGACTTTGTTTTGTTTCGAGAACTTTTCAGATTCTTGATCTGGTGCTCAAGCCATAGATGAGCAGTTCAGGATTACTACAACAAATAGTATATGGCAACAGAATCTGGACACAATGGTTCACGGAATGG
This sequence comes from Aspergillus caelatus, assembly GCF_009193585.1. Classification (NCBI taxonomy): domain Eukaryota; kingdom Fungi; phylum Ascomycota; class Eurotiomycetes; order Eurotiales; family Aspergillaceae; genus Aspergillus; species Aspergillus caelatus. The sequence continues at coordinate 255,209 of NW_022475272.1, forward strand.
GATGGTTAAATGGAGGGGCATTAACATATCTGGGGATTCAGTTACTGCGAGCAGTCAATGCCTTTTCCGTGGATGTCAGCTCTGAGCGTACGTTCATACACCCTTTTCCTTATATACCTGTATAGTTGTGCTTACCTGAGGTGGCTGTACCTATAGAGTCCATCAAAGATGCGGCCAGCACAGCGGCATATGGAATGATGCACTACTATCACGGAAACGAGTCCGGTAATATTCCTGGAAAACTACCCGACACATGGTGGGAAGGTGGCGCCATGTTTATGACCCTAATCGAGTATTGGCACTTTACGGGCGACTCGACATACAATGACGAAATTAGTGTGGGAATGCAGTGGCAAGCAGGAGATGGAGACTATATGCCTGCGAATTGGAGCTCCTATCTTGTGAGAATATTAGTCTGCGTTGAATCTCTATTTCGCAAGGCCCTAATCAGTGGTAGGGAAACGATGATCAAATGTTCTGGGGCTTGGCCGCGATGACGGCTGCCGAGCTACAGTTCCCCGAAGTGAGCGATGGATACTCATGGCTCTCTCTTGCTCAAGGAGTGTTCAACACACAGGTCAAACGGTGGGATACATCATCATGCGCTGGAGGAATGCGGTGGCAGATTTACACCTACGAAGCCGGGTATCGTATGAAGAATTCTATCTCGAACGGTGGTCTATTTCAACTGGCTGCGCGCCTCGCTCGCTATACAAATAACCAGACGTACGCCGATTGGGCCGAGAAGATATGGAACTGGTCGGCTTCTACTCCTTTACTGAATACCAACACTTGGAATGTTGCCGATTCAACGGATGTGGATGATAATTGTACATCGCAAGGTAACACACAGTGGACTTATAACTATGGTGCTTATATTGGCGGTGCCGCATACATGTATAACTACGTGAGTTTTATGTCCTTCTCCTTGGTGAAAGTAGCTTGCAGTTCGTGAATCGGTCACAGGTGGTACTGACAGCGCATCAATATCTAGACGAACGGCAGCACCACATGGCTTACTGCCGTGAATGGCCTACTCAACGCAACTATTGACGGATTCTTCCCGACCAAGTACGGCGGCAACATCATGTCCGACTACACTTGCGAAACAACCGAGGTCTGCAACAACAACGAGATCATTTTCAAAGGGCTCCTGTCTATGTGGTTGGCTTTTACGGCTCTACTAGTACCTTCCACATATAGCACGATTATTCCCAAACTCCAAGGTTCGGGTGTGGCGGCTGCTGAAACCTGCACTGGACACAACAACAATAGTTGCGGTGTCGTATGGTATAACTCGACCTGGGATGGTTGGAATGGGCTAGAAGAACAGATGAGCGTCACCAGTGTCTTGGCAGCGAATATGATCGGGCTGAATACGTCAGGGGCTCCGGTCACGTCGACGACTGGAGGAAATAGTACGAGCGATCCTACGGCTGGAGAAGGTGATGATGAAGGTAGCTCTTCTACAACCAAAAAAGTTACAACGAGCGATGTTGTCGGAGCGTCGATTGTTACTGTTATACTCGTTGCCATACCTATCGCTATGGTAGTGCTACTTATTTTCACATAGATTTTCCCGTTAAGAATATACGACAGCAGATATATACCCCATGAATGCGTATCATACAACACATTCTTGTCCATTCATCGCTCTAAAGCATCAGACAATCCTCCCTCTAGCCTAAGATCCAAAACCATGCCAACACACTCCTGGTGCTGTGGGATCTGCAACACAAGCTCATCATCCCACACGTCAAACGAACAAGTCTCATACAACCGTCGTGCAGCGTCATTATTTCTTTCCACGATAGACACCACTAAAACACGACTTGCCCCCGCCTCAGTAGCTTCCGTCCGTACTTCACTGACAGCCCGTTCAATCAGCCGACGACCGTTCCCCTTCCGTCTCCCCGCCTCAAGAACAAACATGCCACCAAGCATATACACTAAAGTCGTATGATGAGTCTCCTCCGACGGAATTCGCTCGTCTGTCAGAAAAAACACATCCCATGGTGCTTTTGACAGAGTTTTGTTATCTTCAGGTAGCAATCTAGGCCCTACTATTGTGACAGTACCCAGCCATTCTCGACTCAAAAGAAGTGCTAAAGGGTCCAAGCTGTTGTCTGTTTGATCGTCATAAGCGATAAAGGAACGCGCTTGCGGGTTGGTAACTCGAGCTAGCCATTTCTCGTATGGGAACTCAACTTCGTCCTCGTACTTAGAAGAGAAGGCATCTGGATTCTCTTTCAGGCCTCTTAAACGAAGTGTTCGATATCGTGTGATTATGGCTTCTAGGTCTTTCTGGTGGGCGTATTTTTTGGGAATAAGTACGACGTTACTATTTTGGGGTGTCGCGGGGTCTGAGGATGGAGACATTGTAAAGAAGTCTTCCGCTCGAGTAAACGATTATCTAAGTAGGAGAGAATGCCGTGTGATATGGAATAAGAAGATTTTATCTATGTGATGTGCTGCTTAGAAGATGAGTCAACCTGGGCATGGTTACATTCTTGGTCTGACGCGGGAGGGGAAATACGAGGTTGGCTGCTCGTTGTGTGATATTCGTCCAATAGATGAAAGAAGCGTCTTAGTGTTGATTTATCTATCACTCCGATAGCAGAACAATCATAAATTACCACCAATATACACTTATATATGGTCCCCAGGAACCTGGAATGGGATATGCATATTCGTCTTGGCGGGGATAGTGGTCAGCATAGGTTCGCACAAGGAGGTTATTGTACGACTAACTTGTAGCCACTCCGAGAGTCAAACCAATCATTTTACTTCGCAAGTCCCAAGTCTCAGTTAAAGTAATAGCTATAAGACTTGGTGCTGTACAACATGCCTTTTCCAAGGTCAAGCTTAGGGTCTCCAAATAAGCGCGATAGGGATAGTTCCTAACTACTTCGTAAGTAAATGGAACCACGGTGTTCGTTTTGATACACAGCGTTAAGATTACCTAAGAGAGTCATCAATAAATCAGAGCCTATTCATTCCCTTATTGTCAGAAATAAACTGTTGTGGGGAATAAGCCAAGAGTTCGAAGCCATGGAAGTTGGCCTCTGCAAACAAAGAAACTTCTTTTACCAGCTCGAACCTTAACAACACTATAGTCACCAATGCGATGCACAGAACAAGATCCAAAGCGTACTTGCATATTTTCGGGGATCTAAGCCTGAACTGTCTGCCAAAAATTTTGAAGACATAAAAGTTTTGTTTCTCCACAGACGCTTTTCTGCTGATAGTTCATCATCCTTTCAACTGAAGTCCTTTTTGGTATAAGGAGATTATGGACAGCCATTATAAAAATCCATATACGCCTCTCAGTACCGAGGATGACAATACGACCTCCGATACTTTACCCATACAGGCCCAGAAGAATCAAGTACATGCCAATAAGAGAATCCTAGCTCTTACGACCTCATTATTTCTTCTATGCGCCGGTCTAGGTGCGGCATTATACTATCAGATAAATTCAGCCTGTAGGGTTAGTTATGTATCCGAATCTTCACATATCAAGGGTCAGTCATCATCTTCAACGATGCTTTCGTTTGCGCCATAGCTGGTCCTAACTTCGAGAAGTACCTCATCGGGCAGTGACCTTTCTTCCACACAACGAGTACACGGATCAGCTTCCAGATGAACCGGGTTCAGTATGGGATAAATTAATACCTCGTACGTGGCGATCACATAAAGGACAGTTCGTTGGTATATCGTTACTCACATATCAGCAGCTGGGAGAGGCTTTGTTACTGCAAAGCGGACAAGGTCGGGAGCTTTAGCCTTCGAAGAGCACTCCTCGGTATCCTTTGGCGCAGATTCATCCAGAGAATACTACTGTATCTCAGCTTTCCACCAGATGCATTGCCTGGTAAGTCGTGGACCGCCGTATATTGTATATTACCTTACATACAATAGATCGTTGTGCTCATGCAAACTCACCAGGCCATCATTTACAATGCCATATTCTCGAAGAACCACGCCGACCATCATCACAGGGATGATCATAGCGATCATACCAAACACTGCATCGATTATCTTCGACAGGTTCGATTCCCTTAAAAGCTATTCACCCCCAAGCCATATACACTAACAATGGTTTAAACAGTCCATAATGTGTGCGAGTGATGCGACGCTTGAGGGCTCAGGAGTGCTAGGGGGAGACGGAACCTCCGTCAGGGCTGTCGATGGGTGGAACAATACACACCAATGTCGAGACTGGGATAGCCTCTATGACTTTGCTTCACGCCATCGCATGTTAGACTCGGATGGTATTGTGTAAGTGTACATCTCCAGGAAAAGGAACTTCATTTTTGGGCGGTGCTCAGAACTGGGAAACCTTCCAAATATCCTAAAACACAATAATGTGTCCATAACTTGGTTATCGATTCTTGACACGAAGCACGGTTACTGAGCCACAGAATGGTATCGTGGGCCATCGCCGCTAACTATGGCAGGCGAGGGTCATTGGAATTACATCAGCATCAATGGGGCAAGTAGGAGCTTGTCGCTGAGCTGTTCCTACGTAGCCCCGACAAGTTAGCTATTTAGATGTTCACAAGCCAGAGGACATTAATAGGAAATAGCTAATACAATAACCAGGACAGTGCACCGTGTCAAGGGACCGCCACACCCTGCCAGCCGGCAATGACCGTGTGGCTCAACTCTAATAGTAATAGGTTCCAGAAGCCTGCAAGAGCCATTGGATGATATTCCATCTCATGTCAACAATAGTCAATCGCTAATGAGGTTATGGCCGTGTATAATACTTGTTATTTGCCAGAAAATGAATGCGTGAACGGGAAATCAAATATTCCAGCTTCCTGTTATGGCAACACGGTATCGAATCATCCTAAACCATTTGCATAGATATGATCTCATACGGCTTCCACATAATACAAGTCGAGGTTCTAGGCATGAGTCCCTGAGTCAAGGGGAAAATTGACTCTCGGTCGGACTTCCTTCGGGATAATATGACGTTGATACTGCCAAATAGCTCCCCAAGGGGGACTCTTCTGTAGTACATACCTTGCCCTATATCAGCGATTGATCTGCGTTCTTAGTAGTGCAATCTTAGTATTCATTCATTCAATTCTCCCTCCTTCGTTTTCTTTGCATGTTTCTGGTTTTTGCTGAGGTAATTCTATAATGCCGTTTATTATGCAGAGTCATTGTTTGGTTTGATATTATAACATGAGACCCTCTACTGTTGCCGTTCTTGTCTTCAGCTTGTGGTCGTTACTAGGCCTTAATAGTATCGTGGCTGCGCAGCGTATAAATGGAAGTTATCACCCAGAAGACATATCACCTTGTGCAGTATGTATCCTCACGATTCTTTCCTTATTTTTTTCATGGCTGATCAAGTTATATAGCTGGCATGTCTACAAGGCGCCATCCCTCTTTCCCACTGCGAGCTTTCTGACATTGAATGCCAGTGTGAAGATAAAGAGTTCATCAAGCACGCCTCAGCCTGTGCGGTGAAAACCTGTAAATTAGAGGACCTGATGCGTACGTATACCAACTTGCTTGAAAATATTCAAGCTTACCATACTAACCTGGCGGCTTCATAGAGCTGGTCCGAGGGGATGCTGCGCAATGCAACCGGTCCGATAAAAACCATCACAGACTGATGATCGCGCTAGCTATCACTACACCAACAATCACATATACAGTGATAATCCTACGTATCTTGTCCAGGCTGTGGACAGTCCGTAAGTTATGGTGGGATGACTGGATGCATATACTCGCAGGGGTACGTTCGATGTCTGTGGACCTTCATCTCCAAAGCGCCTCCAGCAGTGAAATCCTCTAATTGTTCTAACCCAAGGTATTCGCAATACCCCTAAGCATTTTCGGAAACTTCTGTAAGTGCGATTCCTTCCATCATATGTTCTCCATTCGTGTCAATCAAACTGACAGGCTATGTAAGGTGTTAGTCAAGGATTCGGACTTCACCTCTATGATATCAAAGTCGAATCCCTCACCCAGATAACCGACCTCTTCTTCTGGTGTAAGTGTCATAGCTTCCTAAAAATAGCATACACTAAACAATTGTGTTCCTCAGGGTACATGTGCCAAGTCTTCTGGCCATTCACCGTGTTCTTCGTCAAAATGTCCATCCTACTCCTCTATCTCCGCATCTTTCCAATCGCCCTCTTCAGGAGATTCGACTTCCTCTGCATCGGTTTCCTAATCGTCTCCTTCCTAGTTACCACACCCATGGCAATCTGGCAATGCAGGCCCCTCCGAGCCGCATGGGACTACGACATCGACAACGCCCGCTGTCTAAAGATCGCATCCGTAGCCTACGCCAACGCCTCACTAAACATCATCACCGAAGTCCTAATCCTAATCCTCCCGCTCCCAGTCCTCCGGACTCTCCATGTCCCCCGGAGAAAGAAGATCGCCCTTATCTCCGTCTTCAGTGTCGGTATAATGTACAACCTTCCCAACCCACCTAATAAAGCACAGACAAGAATATTAACCATAAGCGAAAAACTAAACAGAGTAATCGGAATAGCATCCGCACGCATGCCCGCGCTCGGCAAAATGGGAACATACCACGACCCACCCTACTCACAAGCTCCTGCGTTCCTGCTTAGCTGCGTTGAGGCAGCCATGGCGCATGTCTGTGCCGCTGCGCCAGTTATCTATACTACCATTGTGCAGATAAAGCGAGCGCATGGGAAGGGCTCGCAGTCGTCGCCTTCTACTTCGCGTGAGGGACAGGCTGGGTCAGATCAGGCTGGCGGGTCGGGGCACTCGAGGAGGAAATCCCAGGCAGCGATCTACTCTTCGTTGCATATGTCGGATGTGGCTATTATGGGACGGGGCTGGATGCAAAGTCAACGTCGGTCGAGGGGCTGTGCACCTTCGGCTCATCATTTGGAGCATGCTCATAGTGCTTATTACTCTGATCCTGAGTTGGCGGCTAGCCCACGTCCTGGTTTGGTACGTATGGGTACTAGTCGCGGAAGTTGTGGCTCGACTGGGGTTTTGACTTTGTTTCCAACCCCTGAGATAGATGATCGGATTGAGGAAGTCTGAGGGTTAGTCATGATATACCTGTTACATACATTATTTCGGTGGGTGTCTCGGTTTTGGCAGCGTCTTTATATATAGAGTTGCTGCCGTCACTCTCTGAGAAGCCATCTAAGTGAGTAACCAATACTAATTTATAGTTGCTATTATTGCTTACGCTGTACTAAGTAATGCACCCGCTCAACTGGCTTCGCCTAGAGTCACAAATGAGAAAAGTTCCGATGGATGTGGTGCATTTTGACTCTCATTTCAGCTCCTTGAGGGCAGCCTGGGCTCTCCGTTGGATTAATACGCCCAGAGGGAGGTCTTCTTCGTCATAGAATTCAATATCTTCGTCGACGCCAAAATCACGTAGCCGTTCACCTTCTGAGTTTCTCCAACCTTCTTCACCATAGTCGGACCCCTTATCATCGGGACCGTCAGATTGCTGCGACTCGTCTTCCTCTGAATCTTCTGCCAGCCGTTTATGGAAACGCTTACGGCGCTCGATTTCTAAGCCCGCTCTTTGACGTCTAAGATCCTCTGCCTTTCTTTGATTAAATGCCTGGACATCATAGCCGGAGGTCTCAGCGGCAGTGAAGGCAACACTATCGCCGACGTCTTTGGGCGGCAGAGGTATACGATCCGGATCCGGTGGCGGCCAGGAGACATGGGGATCTGATGCCTGTTAGCCCTCACTTATCGGCCAATTCGAGTCACGGGTGACCCGGCTTTGGTGATTACTAACCTTCAAACCCATTGACCTCGTACTCTAGCCCTGTGTTACGGTCCGGTGTTCTTGCAAATGGCCAGAACCAGCTTAAGACCTAATATCAACCTGTCAGCAACGGCAGGAAGCTCAAGCCAAGATGACCAACATTTGAACTCCCACCCATTCCTTCTCTAATATTTGACCATATTCCAATGTCGTACGGAAATTCTTGTCTCTTTATGCGCACACGAACACCGCCAGGGCCCTCCAGATACCCACCATAATGGCGGGCTCGTCGCAACAGTGTTTCGTGTCTCTCAATCTCCCATGACTCGATGGTAGTAGTATTGGCACCAAGCGACCAGAGAGTCCGCACAAGAAGTATAAACAGCATAAAAACAGTCAGGCTGTTTACAACAGAGAGAATAAACAAATGACCTAGCTGCACTACGCTTGGACCCAGGTACTAAGAGAGACGGTTGTCAGCGCAAGGCGGATAATCGGAATGATCCTCTTCTTACGCTAGGAAGATTCCTAGACGCCCACACAATCGACGCTCTTTCGAATAAGAGGGTTTCGAGATAACTCATACCCACGACTGCGTAAAAAAGGAAACGCACGAAGTGAGGGAATGTGAAATGCGAAACACAGTTTGCCGTCCACGGACAGTGGTGGTCCATTTTGGGAATACATCTATTGAACGAGATCAGTTCGCTATAGTATCCCAGATTATATTTCGTGTGTCGCCTACCTCTGGCATGTCTTGCAATGGTGTGCTCGTGGTGGTTTGAAGGCTTCACATCTACGGCACCATCGCTGTCGGCCACTAGCACGGTCGGCCTCCAGTTGCTTGACATCTTGAGGCCTCCAGTCTCTAGGGACACGTCCTGGGTCTACAGTGCAAGCTCGATAGTAGCATATCCAGATACAAAGAGCGAAGATGTTAATGCGCCATATTTCGTGCTCCCTGAGTGGTGCTGCCTCGAAATACTTGAAGAAATACTGCGACGTGTATGCCAGGAAACTGATCAACGCACAAACCGATGGAATCGCGAGTCGCGATATATGGAATGAAGAGCAAAGCATCCTGCTTTCAAGTCATGATCTGGCGTAAAATCCAGCGTATCCTTGGAGTTGCAACATTGTTGATTATGTCTTCCACAATAATGTTGGGAAGGAATGGCCCAGAATTCGCTGACTAATATCTGCTCACGTGGCGTGTGCCAATCATGTGCGTGGAAATACTCGGCTGTTAGTATCCATTTGCTTCCCTTTCCTTCTTGCTATGAGAATCAATCCTCCTCACCAACATACCGATTAATTAATTATTCCACTTATATACTATAATTCCTATCATATTTTCATGTTATAGCGTCTCCATCAAGTTCTATAGGAGCAATGGTCTCTCGTTTGCATCAGTACAACCTTTAAAGATGCCGATCACGGCTCTTCCCCAGACCACCGTCCGGGCGATTGGCTCAACATCTGTAATATCGGACCCGTGCTCGGTTGTGAAGGAGCTGTTAGACAATTCCTTAGATGCTTCTGCAACATCTATAAGCATTGAGATATCTTCGAACGCAATTGATGTGATTCAAGTAAAAGATAACGGACATGGAATCCCTTCCGGTGACCATGCTTTAGTTTGCAAGCGCACTTTTACTAGCAAGATCCAAACCGTTGAAGATCTTTGGACCCTTGGAGGGAAATCTTTAGGATTTAGAGGGGAAGCTCTTGCTAGCGCTGCCGAAGTATCAGATAGCGTGACTATCACAACTCGGGTTGAGGAAGAGATGGTTGGCACCTCCATCAAGTATGGAAGGAATGGGGAACTTATCAGGTACTTATGCCCTTCATGCAATTCTGGTCCCATGGCTAATTTCTCATGTATGAAGCTCTCAGCGTGCATCGCATCCTGTGGGCACGACAGTCCGTATAACTAATCTTTTCAAGCACATTCCTGTTCGAAGACAATCTGCTTCAAAGAGTGCCATGAAGACTTTAACGCGAATCAAAAAGCTTATACAGATATATGCTATGGCACAACCTTCGAAACGACTTTCATTAAAGGTTCTAAAGGCTAAAAACGAAAACAATAATTGGATCTACGCTCCTGGGCGGGACGCAACTATCACAGACGCGGCATTGAAGATTGCCGGCACTGATGTCAGTTCCAGTTGCGTCTTGAAGAAATGGCCTTCTGACGACGATGTAAACTCCGAGCAGCCCCAAGAGGAGCATACCTCCGGGTTTGTACTCCTCGCCTTACTACTGAATCTCGACACCGGTATTTCGTGTTGTATTCCTTCCTATCCCTCGATACAATGGCTAACCATAGCAGACTGCACAAAGGTGAGCAGCGCTGGCCAGTACCTCACTGTCGATGGCAGGCCCATATCCAGCTCTCGAGGCATAGGACAAGATATTTCCAAGTTATACAAATATTATCTTCGTTCGGCTCTTTCCCGCAGTGAGGACAGTCCGTCCATAACTGATCCGTTCCTCTGTTTGCATGTTCAATGCCCTCAAGGAAGTTATGACGTCAATATAGAGCCGGCAAAAGATGATGTTCTATTCGAAGATTCCCAAAGGCTACTTTCACTTGTGGAGGACCTCTTTCAGAGTGTGTACGGCGAAAATGAGCCTCAACACAAGAAGCGACCGACCTCTACAAAAGGGAAGGGCACTTTGTCTGATAAAGATTCATTTGACCTGCTTTTGACTCGAAGAAGCCCATCTGAAGACTCGCCATCTGCGGATACGAACTCGGGATCTTATACGGCTCGCTTTGCTACAGCTCACTCTCTTGCTCAGTCAGCGGGGCCTCCGCCTTCTTCGCACGTTACGAATGGCCAGTGCTCAGCCTCTTCTCAGACAAGTCAAGTATCAGGTATCGACAGCCGCAGAGGGTCTACAGACCGCGAGTTCTTGAACCCTTGGTCTATAACAAGGTGCAACCCTCCATTTCGCAAAGCCGGTGAAAGTCAGACCAGAAATACAACAGACCATCGGCCGCCCATAGATGACCACGTGCACGTATCTAAAGAGGGACGCAGGGGGTCACAAGAAACGCCGCGACGGTGCTCGGCCGGCTCCTTTTTACCCAGGCCAACCACATCAACTCCGTCAGCGTCGAGTTCTCCGTCAGATTTGCGATGCTTTCAGACGGGCCAGGCGTCTCCCACAAGTCGTGGTTGCGATGAGGCCACGAGGGCTTCAAGGCAACGAGCCAGGGAAAAGTATGGTAACGGAGCTCTGGACACCTGGTTCGGGAAGACTACTCAAGTAGCAATCACCCGGATAGCTACTGAGGGGTCATCGGATGACGATCAGGAAGAACCTCCTTTGAGTCAACTAGCGCATGAACGCTTTTGTTCTCAAGAGCAATCTTCGCCCGAGTCATCCGAAATCGCAAGCCGCACAATGCCCATTAGGCGAGGCTCCGCTACCAACGCCCTCGAGAGCTCGGCTTTCTCGAGTACTCAACCCCCAAATCATATCTCTAGGGTATCGCCACAGCGCCCAGCTTCAGAAATAAGAGAACGGCGTCAAGAATTTCCTGTTCTTGAACAGTGGTCTTCCAGACTGCATAGCCTTGCTAAGGACGGCCCAAAATCAGATTTGGAGACCGCTCTTGATTTCGAGCATCGAAAGAAACAAGCCATCCAGCAACGACGGGAGATTATCAAGGGTCGCTCAAAACCGCCTGCTTCGACTAACTCGCCGCATTTGAGCAGGTACCTTGCTGCGCGTGCTGCTCTCCGTCCCGAATCCAACGACTCAACTCATAACTTGAATTCACTAACTTCCGCAGAGGTTACGACAAGACCAATCTTAAACCCTCATGACCCACGATCATACCTCATACGACATCAGGACGCAAGCCCACAGGATGAAGTACCGAGGGATAACAAGGTTCGGCGTATTAACACGAACAAATTACCATTCGAAAAAATACCAGAAGGCTATGAATTGCACAATATAGGAATCAATCTATCTGCTACGCTCCCAGTACTTTCAACATTATCAGGAGAATTATTTAAGAGCGATTTATATACCCAATGTGGAGAGCAGTTTGAAGCATTTTCTGCTTGTGACCTACAATCTGATCTCCTTACGCTATGGACGTCTAGATTGTCCGCCTTGCTCAAAAGCAAGTACAAGGCCAAAGAGGGATCTAGTGATCCTACTCCTCAATTTGACTTTTCTTCCTTGACCGAGACTAGTGATGGTCATAATTAATGCATCTTATTCATGTGTTTGTACATCGAAGCAGCACAACTTGACAACTTTTTAACCTCTTGTCAAGGCGACTTCAAAGCGAGGCGGTGATGCATACATGTGTTTATCTTCCTGTTTACTTTGGCGCGAGTTCTCGGATATTCCAAGAAAGTGGGTGACATTAAACCAAGAATACGATCTGGTCTCAAACTCTGAACACTACTAGTATGCAAGACCATCGGCGCCCCGGGCCGGTGGGGATATTTGCCATATTCGGCAATCCGAACGTCACTTAAATAGTTACAAAACCATGACATCAACCCCTACATAGCAGCTATAAAACCGACCATGCACCATTCTACTCCTCAGACTCAATTGCATCCAATTCACAAATATGGATATCTACGGCTCCAAAAAGCCGATGGTCGACATCGACCGAACATTTGACCAACTAGCCGCGCAAAAGCCCAGGCCGGGCTTAACCACAGGCGATGTCGGCATCTTCAAATCGACTATCCTCCCCTCATTCACCTTGCACACCGGACTTTCAATTGCCTCTTTTATCGCAGCGAAAACTACCGACAAGGGCGAGATCAAGGATTGGTGCTGGCCATCAAGTCAAGTGATCAACGCCTGGTGGAGCGCCGTTGGCCGTCAGATTTTCTACGAGAATGTTTCCTTTTCAACCGCCTGGAAAGCCATCCCCTGGACCGAGAAAGTACTACTTAGCTGCGTGACGATCTGGGGTACCCGACTGTTCTACCGCATCTCGAAGAGAACCATCACCCGTGGCAAAGACGATCCAAGATACGATGAGATGAAGTCGAAGGATCCTGGATTCTGGAAATCCGCTTTCTTGAAGCAATTCCTTCCCGAGGCCGTTTTCTTAACTCTTGTCACCCTTCCATTCACTCTACCTTTCCGGTTGACTGGTTCGTCTTTGGACTTGGACACTGACACTGTCGCCACCATTCGCGGTCTCGGTGTAGCACTCTTCAGCGCTGGTTTCGCTATGGAAGCTATGGCCGATTGCCAGCTAGAACTGCACCGCCAGGAACGGACTGATCTGTGCCGTCACGGTGTCTGGAGTATCGTTCGTCATCCAAAGTAAGTAAATCTCTACAAGCTCCATTCCTGCCGTAAAGTGAAGGATCAGGTTTTAATGGGACCATAGCTACTTGGGTGACGCTTTGGTGCACATCTCCTTCGTCGTCCTCAACGCTGCCAACACCTTCAATCCCCTTGTGCTCCTGGGTCCTGTCGCAAACTACGTCTACCTCCGCTTCGTCGGCGGCGACAAGCAAAACGAAGCTAGCCAAGAGGCCCGATACAAGGAGCAAGATCCGCATAAATATCAGCAGCTGCAGGCATGGCGTCGCGAGAAGAACAGCTTCTGGCCTAGCCTCTCTGAATTGGCGAACCCGTGGACCTGGGCTGCTGTCGGCAGTGGATTGGTTGGTGTTGTTTTAGAAGAAGCTATTCGGGGATGGGTCCTGCAATAATGTCAGTGTACAAGTATCTGATATTGCAGTATATATTATAATGTATACCGTTACGAATTCATTCCAAACATACAGTTTCCATGCTTGACCTGAAAAACGCTCATGACTTAAATCAAGAAACAACATCAAAGCCGCACCATAAACAACTTACTAACATACACAAAACCAAGGGGGGAAAAAAAAGAAGAAAAAAAAAGAAAAAAAGCAAAGAAAGAAAGCAAAGAAAAGAATTAAAAGAGAAATCAATACCCCTTCCCCCTCTTATACACATTCAACAAATCCTCCCCCCTCCATATCCTCCCCACATTCTCCTTAACAATATCCAACGACCTCGGAAAATATTCCACCCCCAAAGAACTCACATGCGGACTAATCTGCACATTAGGAACCTCCCACAACGGATGCCCAGCAGGCAGAGGCTCAGGATCCGTCACATCCAACGCCGCACCGCTCAAATCCCCAGACTTCAACGCCGCAATCAACGCCTCCTGATCGAGTACTTTCCCACGGGAGATATTCGTCAAATACGGCTTCACCCCTTTCGACCCCTGACTAGCAGCCAAGAGCGCAAATTCCTCTGCGCCGAGAAGATGCGTCGTTTGCGGCGTCAGCGGAAGCGAGATGACTATATGATCCAGACCGAGTTTGAGAAATTCACGGATAGATGCCCTATCAGTTCCATGATGCCAGGAATCGGGTATTGTGCCTTCTTTGTCCCCTGTGCCGGGGACTATAAACCCGTTGTCGTATCGTGAGGACGGGGTTAGTCGTGGAGAGGCTGTGTAGGCGTAGACTGTCATGCCTAGGGCTTGGGATACTCGGCCGACTGGGTGTTATCTCTTATCAGCTAGGTCTTTGTCTGCGTCTGCGTATGTATTGATAGGAGTAAATGTGTGGGCGTATATAGAAAAAAAAAAAAAGGAAAAAAAAGAAAGAGAGAGAACTTTACTCTGTCGCCCAATACTCCCATATCCCAATATCCCAACCCGTTTCCCGACTTGGTCATGCACCCCCTGGAAGTACCCACTGTTGCTATCGCGCCATTCGTGTTTCCTCTGCCCCTCGTACATGTATGCATATTTGCGTGAGTGAACGAGCCAGTTCATAACCGTCCATTCGGCGATCGGGGGCGCATGCACCCCAGAGCTGCTTGTCAAGGGGATAGCAGTTTCCTTGAAGATGGGGTGCTGGATAGCATGGTCCAGACCGGCGGAGAGGAAGTGGATGAATTTAATACTATAGATATATAGTATGTTAATATCATCTCGTCAACCTCTCTCAACAATCAACTCTGGATTCATATATATATATATATATATATGCAAAGGGGATAAATAGTTTTATGTACGTACTTCTCGGCATCCTCGGGTTTCGGGAGATTAGTAAATGTAACAATGTAAGTTGCATTTCTGGCTAGTTCTGCATGTTTACATTAGATACAACAATTGATGTTAGTTTTATATATATATGTGCTTAGACAGGATAGGATAAGATAGCATAAGGAAAACTCACCACTAGGGATATCCTCCCCCCTCTTCAACGTCACACTCAATACTTCCAACTGAGGGAATTTGGCCTTGATCTCGTCCAGTTGATCTGGCGCTAAGTCGCGCATGAAGGCTATCAGTAGATGTTCCTTAGATGTTAATGCTAGTGCTGCGTCGCCCATTGTTGTTCTGTCTCTATTTGTCTGGTACTGGTACTTTCTGTTAATTGCTTGTACACATTAGTACTTGCACTGCACTGCACTTTAAAATATACTTGGAGGAAATGTGTGTATGATATAAAAAAGTGTAGCCTATGTCGCAATTGAGAGGGAATCGCACGCGGTTCTTTTGGGGGAAAGTGGGGTTTTGGATTAATGGGTTGATTTCCTTATCGTACTGGAACTTAGACTCTAGTAAATTGATTTCTAAGCCTGACTTTCGCCGAGGTTGAACTTGCATTTAGAACTTTCGAGCCTTTGTTTCTTTGTTTCAGGGTTGAATTAGGGTTTTTAGTATCCCTTTTTAGTTGGGTTTGGGTTGGTGTTGATATGGACGATAATGTATACTATTTCCATAATATGTACAGTATATATAGTACAGCTGGGCTAATTAATACATCTCATGGACCTCAGAATATAAATACACCCCTTCCCATATATAGATATAGGGTAAATAGAAGGGGGGGGGGGGGGGGAAATATCAAGGAACCCAAACCATCGAATCCTGCACATACCCATCCACCTCCACCGTGGACCGAACCTCAAATCCCAATCTCTCATAAACCAATCTCCCCTCCCACGTAGAAGACAAATACACCTCCAGTCCTTCCTCCTTCGCTCTCTCCAATCCCCAATTAACAAGCATCGTCGCAACGCCCCGTCTCCTCGCCGTAGGATGCGTCCCTACAATATCCACATCTATCGTCGCATTCAAGTTAGCACGATACCCAAAACACCCTGAAGAAAAGGAGAAGAAGAAGAGGGGTAAAACATACAATAATACCTCTTATTCCCCATAACCTCGACCTGCTGCTCATAATTCCGACCAAAGAACCTCTCGCACAACGCCCCGTCACAGCTCTCCGGCCAAGGCGGACTGAACCCATCCTCAAGCTCTTCTATCTCTACCCCCTCAGACCCGGTCTTATTCTCCGTTGTTGAGGCATTGGACACCGGGGCAGGAAGTGACCAAAGCGCGAATCCCACAATCGAAGGCTCGTTTTTAGCCGTGTCGGCGTCCGTGTCGATTACTTTCAGGAGGCGTTTGCGTGGGTTCCGGATGTCCTTGGCTAGGGCGCGTGTCCACCAGGTATGCACGTCCGGTGTGCGCGGGAAGAGTTTCGTGTTGAAGTCGTCGGAGAAGGTTGTGAAGAAAAGGGTTGCTAGGGTTGGTGTGTCTGGGGGTGTTGCGTAGTGGAGTTCTAGGGGCATTTTCTTTTTTTATATATCTTCTCTTTCTCTTTTTTTTTTTTGTCTTTTGGCTGTTTTGGTTGTGATGGGGAGGTGAATTGGAAGTGTAAGGTGGGTTTTGGTGGTGTTGTTTATGGTCGATGCCAAGATGGGTTAATATAGTTGGTATTAAAGGATTTTCTTAATGCTATTCCTGGTTTAGTTTGTGTCGGATGGACTAGGGGTGTTAGTGTGAGGTTAGTATTGAAGTTTTTGGAGTAGGTATGCTTCTTAGGGCTCGGAAATCTCTGGCATAGTTATTCTGTTTGCTGGGTAGAGACATGTAGGTCAGGTGTCTGGTCTGGGATCTTCTCTAGTTTCTCGAAGACGGAGGTTAAGGCTACCTCCACTTGATGGCCAACTGGGAGGTAGCTTGCTGGAGCCTATGGCATGAATAAAGCGGTTGCTTGCAAGGCGAGATCATTTCTCATATTAAAACACATCCAAAGCAGTGCGTGCCCGCGTTAGTAAAAGGCAGACTGCATTTGTTCATTAGATTTCCGACTATATTGAGGCAGACACGTACACACATAACCCTCCCGCTGAAGGACAGACAGCAATAACTAAGATAGTACACATTATATCACAGCACATACACATTTCAGCGTGAACCACATCAAATCTTCTCATAAGACCGTTCTGGGATCGTCACAGGGCTTGGACCTGAAGCATCCTGGCTCCGGGGCTGCGAAGGCAAGAATGATCTTCGATTGTACTGACCATGTTGCATCGGC
Source organism: Aspergillus caelatus (assembly GCF_009193585.1). Taxonomy (NCBI): domain Eukaryota; kingdom Fungi; phylum Ascomycota; class Eurotiomycetes; order Eurotiales; family Aspergillaceae; genus Aspergillus; species Aspergillus caelatus. The sequence continues at coordinate 272,336 of NW_022475272.1, forward strand.
CCTCGACTTTCGCTGCCGCCGCCGTTCATTCCTTCGATCTCCCGTTTTACACCTTCGTACAGATGCTCAATATACTGGATTTCGTATTGTACGTCAAGATCGCACCCATCCAAGCAGAATTCACGTTCCCGTTGTTCGATGTATTCACGGATATTGCGCCATTCATTCTGATAGTGCTTCAGTCGATCGGGCAGACCAGATCCTTTCAAATAGGTCAGGATTCCGGCCATAATAGTGTTGATAGCGCCGAACGCGGTTACAGCGGAATGTGGACCAGCAGCGGCACCGAGAGCTGTGAGCGACGCCGCCACGACAATCTGGATAGCCAAGCAGGTGTTGATGAGGATACTGTAAAAGCGGTATCGCTTGGCAGTGACTTGCTCTGCTTGGACCACTCGTGCATAGATGCCGACGTTGGGAGCGGTACGATTGTAGTGGTGGAGTGTATTCAATGTCGGGACGCTGTCAATGCCTGTGAGGGCACGGAAGACAAGAAGCTTGTCACTGGGTGGAATCAGCGCGTTTGCTTCCGTTCTGGCAATTGTGAGGCGCTTTGCTCGAACTTCTGGCGGCAACCCCATTGCTTCGTTGTGATTGTTCATCGGGGATACACTATGAGCTGCTGTGGGGAGAACAGGGTCTGGATGGCCAAGGAAGGCGACCAGCAGCCGTCTTGCGAGGCCATCGCGATGTGGGTATTGTTCACTTGACATGGTGATGTGAGGAGTTTTGTTGAGCTATCGCGCCGCCGATAGCGAAGCTAGGGGAAGGACCCTATATATGCAGGAACAGACGCTTTCACTTCCCGATAGAATCCCGGGGTATGGGTCACAATAATCATTGCTTCCCTGGCTTTCCTACTGGGTCCTACCAATCGGTGAGACTCAGCTAACCAAATTCTGCGTGATGGGTCGCATTTTCTGCGAAGAGCACAGACACCACGAGTGACAGAGAGAAAATAACATGAGTCGAAACCAATCATTGGGGCGGAGAGGTTCGAAAACGTGCCAAACTTTGGAGGCATACCCACACTGCTGGACCCTAATCACTGCAGATCGAGAAAGATTTTGGCAAGCTACCCTATAGCTAAGAGGAGCGGACGGGAAATTGTAAGTCTAACATGGCACAGCCACTCATAGACAGCTGTGGGTGGTTGAAATTTTGACGGCGCCTGTGGATCCGCCATGGGTCATAAAGAAGTGGAAATTGCGCCGTGATTTTGGCAGAGCTCATATGTAGAGAGCTCGAGCTAATGCCGGGAAAAACTGCCGTGAATCAGACCCTGTCTATCAGAAGCAACGAATTAAGGTGTACACATATAACATATATATCACATTGGTTTCATGAGGCCAGTCAACTCAACCTCACGAAAAACACTTTGCTGGATGAAAAGGGGACCAAAAACAGGGACCAAAGCATAATGGCACGAGGGTCAAATTGCACTTTTGACAAGAACACGGCTGATCGGATCACAATGGGCATGGATCGGCAGCACTAAGATTTTGGTTAATGCCGAAGCGAACCCATGGATCCAGCCTGTCATATCGATTCGAGTTGCTCATTGCTCAGGCCAGTATATTGACTTTCTCTCGTACAGAACTTGAACCCACCTGTGAGAATCTTGGGTCCTTGTTGACGAATGATATAGAGCATATCTCGGGGGGTGGGGATAAGTTGCAGAGTCAAGGTCTGGAAAATGCTTTTTTTTCATTCCTAGGTGGTGATTAAAGATTAAGGCAGGACAGTTGCTCAATAAAAGTCAACAAGATGAAAGCGTATTATCATACATCAGTGAGATGATTATAATAACTCCGGGTAGTCAATGCAAAATTGTTAACAACGGATCAACTCTACAAAAATATAAGATGCTATGAGAATACAGAATACCAGCCACGTAACAGTTCAAGCAAGTCATGTCGTGTCGTCATGAGAGAGAGAGAGAGAGAGAGAGAGAGAGAGAGAGAGAGTGTGTGTGTGTGTAGACCATCGCTTTACGATGGGACTCCCAACCTCCGCAACCGCTCTCTTAATACATCCATCTCGCCGTCCGGTTCGTTCTCGCCCTTCTTTAGGGAAACGGATCGATATTCGGTGTCCCCTCCAGGTGCTCCTACTGTCACCCAGACAAATCTGCCGCCACTTCCGCCCGGTTGCGGTCTTTCCTGGGCACCCTCCCAGAATAATCCATCGGATGCAGATTGCTGATCTGAGGATCGTTCGCCGAGGCGGCCAAGCTTAATCCAACCTTTGAGGACAGTCTTCATAAAAGTAATCTTCGGTAAAAACGCATTCGCCTCCAGGATGTCGCGAAGACGCTCATCCTTGGGAGTAGTGCCAGTCCCGTACGCGATACTAAGGAATGTGCCCGCCTCGTCGGATGCCATGGATCGGCTATCAAATCCAGACGGGTGCATTTTTCCCTTGGAACTCAAGTAGCGAGCAGCGGACGGGGAGAGATGATAGAAGTCAATCCATGGAGACGAGCTTCTGGTGCGACCGGGCGAGATGACAATCTTGGTATGATCCGGGAAATTAAACTACAGGATTGAACCGTTAGCAGGAGAAAAGGGATGTTGTAAAAGCAAAGAAAGAAAAGCAAAAGATAAACTAACCTGGAAGGCACCATCACCGAATCCCCAGACGCCTACATTGCCAAATCGTTGGTAGAACTTGACAAATTGGCCGTGGTGGTCCGGTGGCAGCTGATCCTCGAGATACGCTTCGTTTCTTCCCAGAGATCCGATCATATATTCGCCAAATTGGTGTGCTAATTTGACTCGTTTGATCTTTTCAGCGTCGGCCCGCGCGCATTCAACACTGGCATTCAATCGGGCTTTGTATACAAGACCGGACGAGGAACTGGACGAACTCTCCCGTTCAAACACGGAAGGGGAGACAAAGGCGCGGCGAATACTACCACGATGCTCGGGCAACTCATTGTCACAACTCTCGTAGAACTCGACCAACCGTCCATTGCGAGGGACAAGTTGTCCCGCTTCAGAGTAGGCGTATGTTCCATTCCCCTTTTTCTCCTGATGCCGGGCTTTGCGGCGGATGTGCTTTTCCCCGTCGCGCATAACAACTCCACTCGCTGGCTGCCCAATACCAGACTTGAACACACACCCGACACTTCCATCGTCCAGAACGTACCCAATTCCGTACCGGTTGGTATAGTCGACCCATTTGATGACATACGTATGGGGAGCACGCTTCGACGCTGTCCGTCGTCGAGCAGATGAATAAGGGACCAAGTTGGCCAGCATGTGCCGCAGATCGGCATTGACATCAATGACGGAGGACCGGGGCAGGAGTTCGCACGAGTCATCCTTATGGAAAAGAGGGTGCAGCCCTATCGAGGACCGTGGTTTACTTCCAGATGGTGGAGATGGCTTGCTACCGGATCGGCCTGTCTGTTGAGACTGAGCTTCAGCCGCTAAGCGACGGCTTTGGGCATCCAATTCATCCTTTGCGGTCAAATTGCAGCCGTCCTTGTGGTTCGGGGCGTCTTTGGGTTTGGTCTTGGTTGGAGCACGTAAAGAGCTCTGGCGTGAAACGATCGGCAACTCTGGAGCTGTAGGCACAGGCCGTTCTTTGGCATTAGGCAGGCCAGCTGATTCTTGGTTCGCTGCTTCCAAGCGCCGGGACTGCGAACGTGTCTTGCCGACAGTCAAATGACCGGCTTCATGACCAGTTTTAGACTCCGTCGATGCGACATTCCGCGCCGAGTCACGCACTGGCCCCAAAGATGATGCCGACACGCCACGTCGCGCGCGGATAGGCCTCTCAGCAAGTCCACCACTAGGCACAGGAGCGGCATCCAGAGCTAGCTCTCTCACCTCGGGAAGAGCTGGTGCCGCTAAAACCGGTGGGTCGCAGAGAGCAGTGATCTTTCGTAGTGAGCCTCGACCAATGGATGCCTGCTGCCGAAGGGTCGCTGCATGGCTCTGCGAGGCTTGGCGCCGCTGCTGGGCTGCAGCAAGTGCCGCTTGAGTCCGTGTGAGCGACACCGAGTTGCTTCGCAAGGATAAAGTGCTTCTAGAGGAGAGGAGAGTGGTATCTTGTGAAGCGCCATCCCTACGACTCATTAGCGTCGCTTCAGGGATGCTCCAGTCTCCTTCGGGCGCATGAGGATATCTATAAACAATATCTTCGGGCAGCGGAATCACCGGCTGGAGGCCTTTCTCCTCCTCCACCAGACATTCAGCAAACGCAGATTTGGAAGAGTTTTTCCCGGCTGCCTTGCGAGCAGAGCCATCCGGCTTTCGCCCCACACCACAGAGACTATAGAAGGCTGCCTTGCAAATAGGGTACCGCTGGTTCGGATCATCGACATATTCTATGTAACCCGCAAGCTTCTCATCGTAGTCTAAGCTACTTCCAAACATCATGCGATCTCCACGGGGTTCGTCCGGTTTCAACCATACTGGCTTAGCAAGGCAACATGCAGGATCGAGCCTTTTGGGTATGCAACCTTCATACATATGGAAGAAAGGGTGCTCGACAATGTCATCGGGATCTGGGCGTTCATTTTCCGCCAGGTTAAGACAAGAGCTAACAAGCGACTTGGCTTCCTCTGGAATATGGTTGGAGCATTCTGAGTCCTTCGGCCAAACGTATGTGAGACTTCTGACTTTTTTATAGATCTCTTCTTGGGTCTTTGATTGGAATGGTGGGTATCCGGTAAGCATTGCAAAGCTAGAAGAATTGTTTAGCCCCAGTCTTCAGTATCTCCCATGTCAACAGTCAAAGAAAAAGTCCACGTACCATATCACGCCCAATGACCAGATGTCAACCTTCTGTGTGTGACCTCCTTTACTCTTATCAAGTACTTCGGGTGCTATATAATTTGGCGTTCCACATAAGGTCTTTCGTCTCTTCTCATCCTTTTCAGATATTATCATAGCTGCGAGGCCAAAGTCTCCCACTTTAATATCCATATTCTGGTCAAGAAAAAGATTGCCCATCTTCAGGTCGCGATGTGCAACATTCCGCTTATGCAAATATTTCACCGCACCGCATAATTGTATCATGAAGCGCCGCACCTCCGGTAAACTGAGGGATCTCCTCTTCTTAACCATATCCATGACCGATCCATTGGGACACAACTCTAGGATCACGTATATACATTTCTCAAAAGCAAAAGCGCGGTGGAAGGTGACAATATGAGGGTGTCGCATTTTCGAATGGATTTGAAGCTCCGTGCGAAACTATCATAGGTGCCATCAGTAATTATCAATCTTCGGTCCTGCAGGGGTGCGCTACGTACCTTCTCTTGCATTTTTTTCTGTGCCATCTCCGACCTGACGACCTTCATAGCAAAGACGCGGTTATTCCGTAATAAAGTGCCTTCGTAGCAGATAGCAAATCCTCCTTTACCAAGAAATGCGCCCGTCGAATATCGCTCCCCATCTTCTTCGGGTTCGGCAACCAATGATGGTGGCGGCGGCGCATGGTTCTTTGAGGATGCAGCCTTTTGAGCTGCAGCTGCAGCTGCAGCATTGCGATCTAAAACTTTGCGCTCCATGGGCTTGGGCTTGATCACTTGGTTTGTTGATCGCGGTGATAATGCCTCCATTTTTTCTTTTGTTTTTTTATTCCTCTTCTTCTAGGCCTCGCTATCGGTGGGTATCAATAATAGTGGTCGAGACCAATTGGGCACGGGAAGAGAGAAGTGTTGAAATCAGGCAGGGCAGTCGTAACGTTCATCAATTATAAAGAATCAAGCGCGGAAGGGGTATACTGGCGTGATACTGCCTATGCCTCATTAGTATAACCCGAAGAAGATAGGAAACGGTGAAGTAATATTTTTAATGGTACCCATCGGGCAGCGCATTGAAGACATGCGCTTGAGTAATTGATTCGGCGATGCCAACACCGACCCGAAAAGTAAAAAGAAAGAAAGAAAAGCCCGACCACGGAGAAACACTTACCAAAAATCAAACAAAATCAAACAATGCCGCTCAAAACAAGTATATGCATCCAAGGCCGCTCCAACCGGACTGAAAGCCTGCGAGGGGGGTGGGGGTGATGGGGGGAGATGAAGGGATGACTTAGAACGACGAGAGGAAATCCTACGACTGGTCTCCAAACGGTTTACCCGAAACGGCAATCGATAAACATTGATCCGAATGCCGGAACAACGGACATTGCTGACATCAGCGTGCACAAGCACGGGATCATTACTACCTTATTTAGTAAAATAGTTATGTGCACAGATGACGCACCATCTAGCCCGATTAGCTCTCCAAACAGTAGAAATCATGGACTTCGTGCTACCCGCTTATTTCCTCACTCCCTACCCTTAACCTGTAACTCTTCTTCTCCCTCCTCCCCATCATGTCTCTCACCTTAAAACTCTCTTCGCTCGCGATTCGAACTCTGTCAAAACCGATCGCCGTATGCTGCCACCTACCTTGTGAATCATACAGATACTGACAGCGAGTAGAATCGCATCAAAGCTCAAGCCCGCGAACATGAACGATTTCGGAAAGTCTGCGTCTCCATGGCGCAAGCACTTCATCGGTTCGATATGCGGCTCCGGTTAGGTGCTGTCCGTGACAATGCCGCCTCTCAAAAGCGAGCAGCTGCCGAAGCCGCTCTAAGGAAACACAAGCCCACATCTCCCACGGTCAAGACAGAGGCGGAGGCGAAAGCAGAAGAAGATGCCATCGCAAAAGCCAAAGCGGCCGCCGAGGAGGCAGCGAAGCCAGCCCCGAAACCCCATATCCGACCCCTCTCGGAATCCAAGGCGATCGAGTCAGGCGCGACATTCATCAGTGAGACATTCTTATTCATTGTGGCGGGTGGTTTGATTGTATTCGAATCGTGGAGGTCCCGACGGAAAGAAAACACCCGAAGAGAGGATGTCGAAACTCGGTTGGCCGAACTCGAAAAATCCGAAAAAGCCGCCCGAGAAGCTCTTCTCGCTGTCGAGAAAGAGCTTCTAGCACAGAAGGCAAAGCATGGCGAGCTGTCGAAATCGTCGCATAGAATCCTGCCCCGCGAGGTCTGGGACGTCGAGAGACAAGAGGAAAGAGAACAAATCGAAGAGCAGGGCTGGTGGGCTTGGATCTCATCCTATCTGCCAGTTAGTCAGACGCCAGAACAACAAGCAGAATCAGTCATCAGAGAAAGTAAGAAGACAATTCCAAAGGTGCCCGCGCCTGTTGGCGAGGTAGTACCAGCACAGAATCCCGCCAGGCCTGACCAGGGTTTGGAGTCGAGAAAGGCTTGAGGGATTACCTACTCATGGATAGATTCTTTGCGTTTAATTTGTGCAGATATCGTTATAGAACTTATTGCTGAAGGCGCGTGTTGGTATTTTAGATTTTGGATATCCGGGATGCGACATTTAGATACCCTTCTCTGGTGCAAGGGAGAAGAAGCAGATGACTTGATCTCCTCTCTTACCATTGACTTGTGATACAAGTGTACATAACTCTGACTTGCTATGTGCGTAACAATACAACTCTACACAACTATGAATACTCAAATCAGTCCATCCCTTTCCCTTATTCGTGGGCAGTTCTGCTTTACGCTTCGGCGCCGTGCCATCTGGAACGTCATCGGTCCTGTTTTAACGGCATCCACATTGGGACTGGAAGGTGTGCGGACTGCGTTATTTCCCCTGCCTAATTATGTGCCTGACTATTGGTCTAGAAAGCGAACTGCAAAACTGCGATCTCAACTTGCCGTTGCAGTCCTACTCGTTGTCCCTGAGGATTCTTCTCCTCAGCCCATCCTCTATTCAAGCTTCGGACAAAGAAAACACGTCCTCTCGGTTAATTAACTTCTACCATTCCCGGAATGACACATATTACCAAAATTATGCAATCGCCTTCTTTCTCTCTGAAGATTCATTTAACAGAGCCAGTGGAAAGTGTGATCTGGCCGGGCTGTTGGCTCTGCAAGCGTTGTAGGAAATCTACCATCATCAGAAACAGATCCTGTTCTGGTACTGACCAATGCACAACATACTGACAGAGTAGTCGAATGTCTACCAGCTCTAATCCCCATAATCCCCATACCTGACTCATCCTGTTTCTTTTCCTGCCTCGAAGAGTATACGACTAGTCTTGCTGACATACATTTGCAAACCCCTTCTCTTACTGATTCTATGGCTTTGCTATCTCATGTCACTTCTGCCCACCCCAACGTACTCTCCGACCAGGAGAGGAATATTCTAAGTGATCTGTTTCCGTCACTGAGAAGTCTGAGTCAGGCCGTCCGTTCCCGAGAAGGATGGAATGTTCTGGTGGACTACCTTGGAGAAGTGCGAACAAGAGAAATTGCAGATTTCTGGGATCATGATAGGGTATGTGAATGATGATGTACAGGAGTGCAACTTAGTTTGTTTGCTTGCTTTTTATTGTTATTATTAATATCCTTGATACAGTCTGGTTTCCTAATGAAGTTGACTAAGGTTGTGGTTTAATACAAGGGTCTGGTCAATATATATAGTCGTAATTGTATAATCCCAGTTCTATTCAAGCCGAGCCTACCCCTTATTACCCCAGATGCACTAAATAATGACAAATTGAAAGATAGATATAATGTAAAGTCGATCAATTCTGTCTTTATTCCAAGGGATTCCCGTATTGGGCATTAAGGGAAACATTTTCTATTGATAAATCTTCGAACTATAGGATGCAGGGATGACGTAGGGAGACCCTTAGGGACACTGATGGAAAATGGCTGCCTGAGGCTAATATGTCACTCCTTTTGAAGTCCATATACTGTGTAGATCAACCTTACATAAAAACGAATACGGAGAATATATAGATAATTTGAGAAATCCTATTAATAGTAATAATATATTGAATGTCATGTTGCAGTAAAAATCCTGGATCTCCAGGGACAAGGCACCAATTTCGCCGCCAGAACCCTAGGAAGAGGCGAATATTGTCGAGATTATTAACCAGTACCAGGCCTTGGATTTTAAGGGATTGCGCGTTGTCGACCTGAAAGGAAGTCGACCCAACGGTGCCACACGTGTGTGTGTGGCGCAGACGGAGGTTCCATCGGCTGTCCCGCCGAATAACAATACTAGTAGTGACTTGACGGTCTTGCGTCTTGTCCTCCACAGGCACCACATCGTCATTCCTCCTTCTTCTCCCCCCCATTATCTTGCACCACTCATTCTACGAGCGTTGTTCGTTTTCACACTTCTTCACTTTCTTTATTCGTGTGTGTATACACCTGGAATGAGCGACCTTTCTTTTGCGCTCATTCCCCTCAGTTCCTGAACGCTTACTTTACAATACCCCGTTTCTAAACTTATACACCACATATCTTGACGCCTGGGCGCCCAATCCGGGGTAGTCGGTAACAACAACCATGGTGAGTCGCCTCTTTCTCTGTGTCTGGCAAACTCCTGCATGCGATGCTGGCTTGGACCTAAGCCCAAGAAACAATTCCGCTGACGCACGATTGCAATTAGGGACACTCACGACGTCCTGTTGGCGGGGAGAAGAAGAGTCGAGGCTTCGGTCGCTCGAAGGTCGCTGATGTGGGTGACGGGCGACAAGCGGGGAAACCGCAGGTCAAGAAGGCCACATTTGAGACAACGAAGAAGAAGGAGATTGGTGTTTCGGATCTTACATTGCTGAGCAAGATCTCGAATGAAGCCATCAACGACAACCTGAAACTCCGCTTCGAGCATGACGAAATCTACGTAAGTTGATGTCGCGGGGCATGCGCCAGACGGGGACTAAGTGTTGTCTTTCTTCTAGACGTACATCGGACATGTGTTGGTGTCTGTGAACCCGTTTCGAGACTGTAGGTAGTCCCATTGAAAGGCATGATCAGGGGATGGACATAAGCTGACTGACCCCTTTTCTAGTGGGCATCTATACCGATAGTGTCCTCGACTCCTATCGGGGTAAGAACCGTCTCGAAGTTCCCCCTCACGTTTTCGCAGTCGCAGAATCATCCTATTATAACATGAAATCCTACAAAGATAACCAATGTGTGATTATTTCCGGAGAGTCGGGTGCGGGGAAGACAGAGGCCGCAAAGCGGATCATGCAGTACATCGCCAGTGTATCCGGCGGAAGTGACTCGTCCATCCAACAGACGAAAGACATGGTTCTGGCCACAAACCCGCTACTCGAATCATTCGGTAATGCGAAGACGCTGCGCAACAATAACTCTTCTCGGTTCGGAAAGTACCTGGAGTTGGAATTCAATGCTAACGGTGAGCCGGTTGGCGCCAACATCACCAATTACTTGCTAGAGAAATCGCGAGTCGTCGGTCAGATCGCCAACGAGCGAAACTTCCACATCTTCTACCAATTTACAAAGGCAGCGCCGCAGAAATATCGAGGTATGATTTCTGTCCCCACAACAGCGAAAATGGTCTAATGAATGGTAGATATGTTTGGTGTACAGCAGCCCCAATCCTACCTCTATACAAGCCGCTCGAAATGCTTCGACGTGCCCGGGGTGGACGACAGTGCCGAGTTCAGGGATACTCTGAATGCAATGGGTGTGATCGGCATGAGCGAAGCCGAACAGGACAACGTCTTCCGAATGCTCGCGGCCATTCTGTGGATTGGAAACGTTCAGTTCGCTGAGGACGATTCTGGAAACGCTGCTATCTCAGATCAGTCGGTTGTTGATTTTGTCGCTTACTTGCTGGAAGTTGATCCTGCTCAGGTGAACAAAGCGCTCACTATTCGCATCATGGAAACCGCTCGCGGAGGCCGCAGGGGATCAGTTTACGAAGTTCCTCTGAACACTGTCCAAGCCCTTGCCGTACGTGATGCGCTATCCAAGGCGATCTATTTCAATCTTTTCGATTGGATCGTGGGTCGTGTCAATCAGTCCTTAACTGCCAGGGAACCTGTAGCGAACTCAATTGGAATCCTGGATATCTATGGGTTCGAAATTTTCGACAAGAACTCTTTCGAACAGCTTTGCATTAACTATGTTAATGAGAAACTACAGCAAATTTTCATCCAATTGACCCTGAAGGCCGAACAAGACGAATATGCTCGCGAGCAGATCCAGTGGACGCCCATCAAATATTTTGATAACAAGGTTGTGTGCTCGTTGATTGAAGACAAGCGGCCACCGGGTGTTTTCGCTGCCCTCAATGACGCTTGCGCAACAGCGCATGCCGATTCTGGCGCTGCGGACAACACATTTGTGGGCAGACTGAACTTCCTCGGGCAGAATCCAAACTTCGAGAACCGACAGGGTCAGTTCATTGTCAAGCACTACGCCGGTGACGTCAGTTACTCGGTAGAGGGCATGACGGACAAGAACAAAGACCAGCTGCTGAAGGATCTGCTGAACCTTGTTGGATCGAGCGGCAATCAGTTTGTCCACACACTTTTCCCTAACCAGGTCAACCAGGATGATAAGAGGCGCCCACCTACTGCTAGCGATAAGATCAAGGCTTCCGCTAACGACCTGGTGGCTACCTTGATGAAAGCTCAACCATCCTATATTCGTACCATCAAGCCAAACGACAATAAGGCCCCGAAGGAGTACAACGTTGGAAACGTTCTGCATCAAATTAAATACCTCGGTCTCCAGGAAAACGTCCGAATTCGACGTGCTGGTTTCGCTTATCGTCAAACTTTCGATAAGTTCGTGGAGCGTTTTTATCTTCTGTCCCCGAAGACGTCCTATGCCGGCGATTACACATGGACCGGCGACGCAGAATCAGGCGCTCGGCAGATCCTCAAGGACACTAGCATTCCCGCAGAGGAGTACCAGATGGGTATCACGAAGGTGTTCGTTAAGACCCCCGAAACACTTTTTGCCCTGGAGGCTATGCGTGACCGGTACTGGCACAACATGGCCATTCGCATCCAGCGCGCATGGCGTAACTACCTTCGTTATCGTATTGAGTGCGCCATCCGCATCCAGCGATTCTGGCGTCGCACCACCGGCGGTCTTGAACTTATTAAGGTGCGTGATCAAGGTCATCAGGTGCTCCAGGGTCGTAAGGAACGTCGCAGAATGAGTTTGCTCGGCTCTCGACGATTCCTTGGTGACTACATTGGAATCGGTAACAAGGGTGGACCGGGAGAGATGATCCGCAACGGTGCAGGCATTAGCGGTAAGTGTAATTGTACTACTTTATAGTTGACAATGTTCGCTGACTTTATGCAAGGGTCGGAGGATATCCTCTTTTCTTGCCGTGGTGAAGTCCTGATCTCCAAGTTTGGTCGGTCTAGTAAACCTTCTCCACGGATTCTCGTTTTGGTGAGTGACTTGACGATGCCGAAAACAAATCGTATCCTAACAATTGCAGACAAACCGACATGTATATATCGTGGCACAAACTCTTGTCAATAACCAATTGCAAATATCAGCTGAAAGAACGGTACCGATTGGTGCCATCAAAGCTGTCAGCACCTCAAACCTGAAAGACGACTGGTTCTCCTTAATCATCGGTGGGCAGGAACCTGATCCTTTGATCAACTGTGTCTTCAAAACGGAATTTTTCACTCATCTTCAGACCGCTTTGCGTGGGCAATTGAATCTGAAGATTTCCGAGAAGTAAGTCTTGTTCATGTATATGTGCTTCCCTCCGCTAATCCAATATAGCATTGAATACAACAAGAAGCCCGGCAAGTTGGCTACCGTCAAAGCTATTAAGGATCCAGCCGCGTCTCCGAACGTTGATACCTACAAGAGCCACACTATTCACACTAGCCCCGGTGAGCCCCCGAGCTCGGTCTCCAAGCCGACACCGCGAGCGAAGCAAGTTGCAGCGCGACCAGTCACCAAAGGAAAGTTGTTGCGCCCCGGGGGTCCGGGTGGCGGGCCGTCGAAACTGGCGTCCAGACCTGCACCCAGACCTACACCCAAAGCCCAGCCCCTGCCTCAGTCGCAGCCGGCTGCGGCACAACCAACTCCTGCCCCTCAGCCAGCTGCCGTTCCTAGACCTGTTCCCCAGCCCGTTGCAGCCGCAGCCGCTTCTCATATACGGAATGCCTCATCTGGCTCCGTGAGAGCTCCACCCCCACCACCACCTGCGAGCGCTCCGGCACCAAAGAAAGCAACCGCGAAGGTCTTGTACGATTTCACTAGTGCCCAATCCAACGAGCTGGACATCCGGGCGGGAGAAGTTGTGCAGATTGTATCGAAGGAAGGAAACGGTAAGCTTTTGACTTCTTCATTTTTGTGTTTACGAGGCTAATGTGTAGTAGGTTGGTGGTTGTGCATGAACATGACAACGTCCGTCCAGGGCTGGACCCCCCAGGCGTATCTAGAAGAGCAAGTCGCGCCTACACCTAAGCCTACTCCCCCACCACCGCCACCAGCCGCACCCAGGGCAAGTCCGGTGCCGTCTGCCAACGGAGCCGCCGCTACTGCGGCCGCAGCCAAGGCAAAGCCGGCACCTCCTGCACCACCTGCGAAGCGCCCGAATATGGCTGGAAGAAAAGCGGTGCCGGCACCTCCACCAGCGCCTCGGGATAGCGCTGTGAGCATGAACTCGCACGACTCATCCGGCGGTAGTGGTCGCGGGACGCCGAACAGTACCTCGAACGCCAGCTTAGCAGGAGGCCTCGCAGAGGCATTGAGAGCACGACAACATGCGATGCAAGGCAAGCACGACGACGACGATGAGTGGTGATTTGACTTGCTTTTCTTTCTACCTTTTTTTTTTTTTCTTTTTTCTCTTTCTATTCTCATTCCCAATATCCGCTTTTTTACCCCGAGTTCTAGTTTAGAGTTTTGCTTTGGATTTGCTGGTCTACTGATACCATGGGATTCATTGTTTGGCGCTGCATGAACCCTGGCTGTTTAGATTATAAAATAGAATTGTTGTGATCAAATTTCACCCTTCAAGAGGCATAGCATGTATTTATTCATGCGTTCAATAGTAGCAGATCATTCTGTATATCATTCTGTCATGTCCAACAATATAACATAAACCATATACCATATTCACACGAAAGAAACAAATTAAACCATTAACCAAACCTATTTGCCCAGGAACTTGCTGGCCAAGCTCATCAACGCCGGCCCACCACTACCGGACGATCCACTACCCTGGTTCTTCATGTACATCTTCAATGCCATCTCAGCGGCCTTGTTAACAGCCGACTGCTTATCATCGGTCTACAGCAACCCAGATTAGCATTCATCCAAAGTCAAATACACACACAAGAAAAAAGAAAAGCAAATAATAAAAAGAAAAAAAAGAAAAAACTCACCACGTTGCCACTCGAATTCTTCTGCTCCCAAAGCTTGGCAGCCTGGCTCATCGCCATACCAATGAAGGCATTCTGATCACCGCCGGAAGACCCACCGCTCTGGCCGGAGCTGAACATCTTAAGCGCCTGCATGGCAGCACCAGCACCTAGGGACCTCGAATCATGGGTTTTGCTGCCATCGTCGTCATTGTAGAGCTGTTGGTGGGACTGGACCATCTCGGACTCGTCGATGTCGGGGGAGGAAGAGCGGCCTTGCTTGTCCTTGATGAAGTTCAGGGCGGTGCTGAAGAGGGAGGAGTCATTGGAGTTGGAGTCGGAGTGCTGTTGGGCGTGGGCGAGGGCTGGGTTCACGTCGCTGTCGGAGAAGCCATGGGAGGAGGGATTGGAATTGTGATAGCCGCCGTGGGAGGGGGGTGGGGCGTTGTAAGAGGTGTCGTTGTAAGAGGGGCCTCCTCCGTAGCCGCCTTGGTTGCCGCCATGGGAGGGACGGTCGTTGTAGGAGTCACCTCCGTAGCCTTGAGAGGGGCGGTCGTTGTAGCCTCCTCCGTAGCCGCCTTGGTTGCCGCCGTGGGAAGGGCGGTCACCGTAGGAGTCTCCTCCGTAGCCTTGAGAGGGACGGTCATTGTAGCCTCCTTGGTTGCCGCCGTGGGAGGGACGGTCGTTGTAGGAGTCACCTCCGTAGCCTTGAGAGGGGCGGTCGTTGTAGCCTCCTCCGTAGCCGCCTTGGTTGCCGCCGTGGGAGGGACGGTCGCCGTAGGAGTCTCCTCCGTAGCTCTGGTTGGAACCGCCCTGGTTGTTGTTGTTGTTGCCGCCGCCGCCAGAGTTGTTAGTGGCGTGGCTGACGGCCTGGGAGACGGCGTCTTGAAGGATGTCGGAGAAACCCATATTGATTTTCTTTGGTTCTGATGTTTTAATGAGAGAAAGATAGGAGATGATGTGGAAGGATGGATCAGGGGGAAGTTTTGTTGTTTGTATGGTATTTATTTCCGAGACGAGGAGGGGCTGCGGCTGTGCTTTTTGGTTGAGCTGAAGATCGGCGGTGGGGTTGCCCAGCCACAGCCCCGACTATTGGGTACCGATCAGATCACACCGATCTTGGTCGCCACACGGGTATTACGTAGACCTTTTTATTCGATGGAAAAAAAAAAACAATGTGCAGGAATCAATTCAGTGGTATCTCGTAACGCAGTCAGCAGGCCTCCCAGTATGTTGTAGATACAGTAAGACATGAAAGAAGAAAAAGAGAATAGGGTAAAGAAAGAAATAAAAATAAAATAAAATATGCGGAGATTCCGTAATAGAACGCTTGCGTCGCAAATATTGAATCCCTCTTTCCCGAAAAACGCCCCCGTCGAATATCATTCCCCTTCTTCAGGTTCGACAACCAATGGCGGTGGCAGCGCATGGTTCTTTTGAGGATGAAGCTGTTTGAGCTGCAGCGGCTAAGGTAGCAATCCGATTGTTACACCAGTAACATCTCCTCATGTTCTTCGTCGGTTAAATTCCACCAGAAACGCATCTGTCGCTCTCGTTCGCTTAGAACGCATCGTTCATCCTCGTCCAAGTCGGACTCTCGCACCCATTCATGAGGCAAGTCCCGTACTCCGTATCGTTGTCCCCATTGGCGTCGCTCGTATTCCATAAATCCACCGAAATGTTCATCGGTATTGGCGACCCAGACTGTACTGCCGTCCGGAGAGTAGTCCGCACCACCGATTTCCCCAAAGAAGTCGTGCACCTGCCGCGTTTGGTACGTTTGCGCGTTGATGATCGAGACGCGGTCGGCCGGTTCGCACAGCAGTAGCGTGCGTGGCCCGCCGCCGACCGGCGAATATCGGAGGGATCGATACCCCGCGACGTCCGACTCGATCTTCTCCAGGATGCGCCAGGTCCGTGCATCCCAGATGATCACTGTCTTATCTTGGTTGCTGGTGGCGATATGCCGCATATCGGGAGACCATGCGCACGCAAACCCAAAATCGCGATGGCCCCGGAGGGGATGTACAGGTCGTCCCGTGTCCGCCTCGATAACCCAAGCGTCAGGTGAGTCCCCAATAACACACCGCAAACGTCCATCCGGCGAGGTGGCCGTACAATTGATGGCTCGTGACAGCTCTTGATCTGCAATGAAGGTGTTGGTCTCCACGTCCAGCACGCGGAGGTGTCGGTCGTTGGATGCAAAGATGCCCATCGGCGACCGGCTCGTGCGACTGGGGACGACATCGATATGGTTGGTGATCCCATTGGGATCTTTCGTCACGAAACCTTCAACATTACCTTCCTGCGTGCCCACTGCCCGCACCGCGTATTCACCTGCAAACCCACCAGCGATGGCAACGTCGTGAGCCGACTTCATAGTAGAGATCTTTACGGGCGCGTGGAATCCGGATTCGGCAGACGGTTTGGACAGATCGATCAAGCAGCTCACGTTATCATACGCAGGCGCCCAGGAATACACTTTTGACTCTTGGGAAAAGTGCACCGTATTGTAGGCTGCCACGGACATCAGGTTCCGGAGTTGAAAGTGCTCGATCGTAGCTTTATGTTTGGTGTACATAGCCTTTTCCCGGAAGTAAAACTCCTCCTGCGATAGTCGCAACCCCGGCCGTTGATTCGAGTACTCTAAGTTATGATACGACGTATACCAGAGGTCTCGCAGCTCCCGGGCGTCTGCTCGCTTGACTCGTAAGGTCTCCCACCAGGGAATCTGTTGGATGTCATAAAAGTCTCCTGAGTACCCACTCGGCCGTGCGATCTTTGCTGGAGGATTCCAGCCAAGGATGTTGGAAATGGGACTTGGTGGCATTGCCATCGATATAACCGGAAGACTCGGTATCGAGGCCGCCGTCGACTGGACAAGCCATTGAGAGATAAACTGGTCGATAGTAAAGTTTCTTTCATGGGCTATCGCACACAAGACAATCAGCATGGCCTCAGTCTGAGCAAGTTATACAATAGAAGGATGGATGGAAGGAAAGAAAGATAAGTTGGCTCATGTGAGACCATGATAGTACATACTGGTTCCGTGTATGACGGAGGCAGGAAAGCGGGGATCGCCAGTCAAATCTCCACCACTCCAATCCTCACCATCGGAGGGGTAGTTGTGGTCATCATGGCCCGTGACTTCTGTTGCCTGTGAGCCCAGGTCATGATCTATGCCTCGATAGAAATCGTCGTAATCCACCTCCGACATGTCCCCATCCTGGTAAACTTCGGACTGGTCAGCGAAATCTTCATCGTAGTTGCCACTCTCTTCATCCGAGTAAAACTTCTCTGCGTCGTCGAGGAGATCATCCTGCTCAGATATCGGTGTGGACGGATTTTGATTTACAGGAGTGTCGTAGTTTGTGATCAGGGCTGCGGCATCTTCGTCTTCGTCTTCACTATCTTCCGAAATCGTAGAGATGGCGCGCCTGGCTGTTGCGTGATCGATCAAGTGGTGAACCAGTGTCTCCATGCCGAGTTGCCCGCTCTCATATGGCGCAAGGGGTACCCCGCCCAGGTCGGACAATACATCCGTCATCTCGGAATCTGACATGTACAAGTCGGTGGGTGGCGATGAGTGACGATGGGCGGTTCCCTCATCCCCTTCCCCTACACGGCGGAAATAAGAATCGCGATCGATCACCGCATTTACGACCTCGGAGACAGCCAAAAAGTTGGCTTCATTAGTAGCGACGCTCGGGTACTGAGGCAGCGCCATGATGGCAGAGATACCCGGGTCTGTCGGGTCGAAAGCACTTGAGACCGCATCAGTATCGCTCAACACCGGTTGCTGATCTCTTGTCACCGGAACGCCTTCTTGGGTGGAAGAAGAAGGCCGACGATGCTGCGACGGGGCCAGGGTGTCACATGATGAGGAGCCGGGCCTCGTATCGCGGTCACCTGGGCATACTGACGAGCTGGACGACGTCAAGGAGATATCAGATCCACTCTGATTAGGCATTGCCGTTTCATGGAGCGCCTCGTTCGGAAGCCGACAACTCGACCACAAGAGCTTCGCGCAAGCCGCGGGAAGGCAAACAGAATCGCAATAGACGAGACCAGGACGTAATGTAGTTGAAGGGGGCCTGATTGGCACGGGAAGTCACACAGGAACAGCGAAAACCGTCCACGTTTCTCTCGATCGGGGATCACAGATCTTGGCTCTGCAACCCGTCGGTCACCCCGCAGCTTCGTCTCCCACCAATCCCCCCCACGCGGAGAACACGGTCAGGTTGGGCGTAAAAGGATTCCCTCAGGTGTCGCAAACTAAACTTGCGGCTCTGTGTAAGACGGGAGTCAAGTTATACCATGTGGTTGGAATGACAAAAGTGGGAGAGAATGAATTGTTTGGAAGAGAGGGAGAAAGAGAGGGGCGGTGTTTCCAATAAAAAAGAAAGTAAGTGTACGGAGTGAGTAAGTAAAGGAAGGACTAACACTCCAGCGAGTTGCAGTAGTTTGATGTTCACCTCCCAAAATGGGAACACGAAAAGAAAAAAAAAAAAAAAAAAATTAAAATTAAAAATTGAGAAAGAAGCCCACAAGAAAAACAAGTCATAAAAAAAAGGAAGGGGAGAGATATGATGATAGTCAAATATGAGAGTAACACAATCACAGCGTCTTCCTATTTGCCTTTTATTCCCCTGATCGTTCTCTTTTCTTTTTTTTCGACGGTTATTCAACCACCTTCTGGAAGGGCTGAACCACAAAGTCAGTATCGCCGATCGGAGTTAGTTTCCAGCCTCTTTGAAGATATCATTAAAAAAATAATATATATATTATTCAGTACTTTGATGGAGTACGCAAAGAAGTTCAGTCAAGAACAAATGATGTCGGTAGGGATGCATCAGTCATACGAACCGGGAATACATGATTAATTAATTGAAAGTATGTACAAGTGGAGTGAGTGAGGGGCCCATGATGCGAGTGGAGTGAAAGCGAAGAAGAGACTAGAGACAAGAGAGAGACAGAGCAATCTTACCAAATACCGAAAAGAAAAGAACGTGCATGGGGCGTCACATGGACGGGATCATCCGCAGAAGCAAAAATACTTGGGGATAAATAAAAAATAAAAAAAAAATAAGGAAAGGAAGTTCGAAGGGGAACGTGTGCTCACAAAACCAGCCAAAGGTCATCTCGAAACTCGAAAACCAAAGAAAGGGTCTGAGCATCCCGCAGCAACCTTTCCGGAGTGGTACCGTGGTGGCAAAAGCAACCCAAACCGACAGAAATGGAGGAACCACACGAGAGTTTCATCGGCACCTGTGGCAAGGGTCATTCTTCGGGAATCCTGCTAAGATCTGACATGCAAGAGATGTGACTGTGATTGCTGCTTCGCTTTCATGTTTGCTTTTTCTGTCGTTGCATTTTATTTTAGTAATGTAATTGCTTTTCTTTTTTTTTTTTTTTTTTTTTCAAAACAAAATGAAATAATAAATTAGAATTTAAACTGAAAAAAAAAATTTTTTTAAAGTAAAAATAAAAATAAAAATAATATAAAACTACTTCCTCTTTTTCCCCTCGGAGGTTCGTTGTGACATTGAAAAAACGGACGAGGTCATCCTTCCCATCTCTCATCAGTCGTGTCCATTCATTATATACTCCATCGCTGGTCTCGCTCAAAAATACATCAAAGCTCAATACTCTCACAATCAGATCAGAATCCAACCATCCTGGCAGACGGTGTATCTCCAAGAAAACCAGTGTACGGTCCTTACCCTTTGCGGGAAGCAATACAAAAATCTTTTCTAGACGCCGTTCGAGTGAGCCAAAAAGAATAAAAACACACAAAGAATTAGAAATGAAGAAAAGATAAACGTAATATAAGAGTCAATCGAATCGCTCGTGACCAACATCTAGAAACATATAGCACATATCCCCTACATACTAGTAATCGGAGTATTCTTCGTAACGCGTAGGATATCCTCCCAACGGAGGCTGTCCCCAGGCGGCCTGCATGCGAAGCCGGCGATCTACCGATCATGTCAGCTACTATAGAACTGAGGTGTCTTCTCAAGATACACACATACCTTTCTCGAAATCTCGCCAGCGCTTCATCGTGATCTTACTACTGTCGAATTCTCCTTCTCCAGCATCGTGTCCCTTGTCCTTCTCCCCGGCGGTCTTCCGCGTGTCACCCCAACTGAAGTCGTCAAACTTCCAGTACGAGTAGGTCGGAAGAACAAAGTTCCAGATAGGCAGGGAGATGAGATAGATTAACATCCACAAGACGTAGACCAACCGGTGGGCGGTGACGACGATGAGCACACCGGGAAGCCCCAGAATGAGGGCCAGCAGGACCAGCGGGATGACCTGCACCGGCTTCTTGACAATAGACGAAATGACCACGTAGAAGGTAAATGCGATAGCCGCAGGAAGGACCAGTGTTCCAATCAGCTCGATGAAGATGACGAATTGCATACTGAAGCAGAACGTTCCGCACAAGTCTCGCACCAGAACCAGCTCCATTAGGTTGTGAACCGTACTATTGATCCAGCGACGACGCTGAGAGAGAAGGACCATGAACTTGTCGGGCACTTGGGTTTTGCAAACAGCCTGGGGCACAAAGATCTGCTTCCGCTTGGGGAAAGTCCGAAGCATTAGAGTTGACAAGTACCGATCCTCTCCTAGTAGAAGCAGATTCTTTTTGTGCAGAGTGTCCACTACATTCTCTGAATAATGTTCCACCACGTCGGGATTAGCAAGAATCGGCACCCAGTAATTCTGGCCTCCTTTCGGTGCTTTAATCCGATACATAGAGAAACACCCGGGGAGACAGGTCACACCACCAAAGACAGATTCGAACGATTTGGACTGATGATGGGAAATGAAGTACCTGGTACGAGAGTCAGAAAAAGCATAGAGACGAAAGAGAGGGTGTACATACTCAAATACTTGGATCATAGTCACCCAACTGTCCGTCTTGTTAGCGATCTTAGTTTCACCACAGAGACCCATGACCTCTGGATCCTTAACCATAGCGGAGATCATGTGGGTTAAACTGTCCGGGAAGACCTTCGTGTCGGCGTCGACCATGAGCACAACTTCATAAAAGTCCGGGGGTATGCCGGTTACATGTAAGAGGCCGTTGAACATCTCAAATTCAAGTTCGGTCATCCTTTCATCAAACATCACTTTCTGCAAGAAAGACATCAGAATAATTTGACTGTCTCGTTTACCGCGGTTGCCCGGCTTGGATTGTTTTGCTTCAGATGGCGTTCCACATTTCACAACGATCATCATTGGAACACGCTGCTGTTTCTCCGGTGGGATGATGGACGTCTCCCCGTAGTCGTAGAAGCCAGCATAGACTTTTGCCATGTTGTGTCGTTTGGAGCCGGTTGCCACTGCTACGTAGGAGAACGGCTGGACCTCATCCATGGGAACAACCGGATCTCGCATCATGCGAAGCACAATTTCGGGAGTGGAAAACTCCTCACCTTTTCCCTTGATCATACCGTCACAAATGACAATAATGGTCTTGTGGCTGTTAGGATAATCGGTCATCGCGATGGAATCAAGGGTGGTACGGATCCCGTCTTCACCTTCCGAATAGCAAGTAACCAAACACAGAGCATGGGCCAAGGGAAAGCCGTAGGGCTGCCACTCAGGCGGCGGTTGAGGAACTACGGCTTCATGGATGTACCCACCCGCTCCAACGCCGTCAGAGTCGGCAATGGCAGTGGAATAGCGGGAGTCTTGCACTAAGCTCGTTCGACTAGCCGTGGGATTCTGGCGGGAAGCATCTGCACTCAAGGTGCCACCGCTGCCATTGTGGCTCAGCTTATACATGGAACCACCGCCAGGCACTAACCGGCTGGTGGAGTTCTGGCTCGCCATGGTTACCCATTGAGGGCGTTGTTTCCCGCCATTGCTCACCGTGTAAGGGCTCGAAAACCTGGAAGTTGTTGGTAGGAAACTGGCCCTTTTATTGGGGCGGTCCGTAGGGTCTGTCAGGCGAGGGCCTGGCCGATAGATGTCATTCGACCAGTCTTCAATTTGCTGATTACGTCTCCTGGGATCCGAGCTCATGCTTGTCTTCTGGGCGGCGAGCCTTGGGGCAAGGAACCACTGGAAGATCAAGGCAAATGCGAATTTGACAATAACAATAGATAAGATGAAGACCAATGACACATAAAGAACCACTTTAGAGGCTATACACCCGACTGTGTCAGTATCTATACTGCCGACCTTGATGATTTGAGACAGGCATTTGCCTATCTTCTTCTCTTCCCCAGTCTGAAGATAATATGTAAGGTCAACGCCGCGCACATCCGGATTTGTGCGAAGCTGATCAAATTTGGCGGGGTATTTGACCTGATCAGTGTTGAACCACCGCAAGAGATCAAGATCCAGCACGTTTCCAGAGTAGACCGCCAGGTTTCTACTTTTGTTTTTCGTGTCCTCCCATGTGTAATATACGTCTCCGGAGCTTCCCAAACTGTAAAACGACTTCCGGGCCTTCCCTGACGTGTGGCAGGCCCATCCCTTGTAGTAAGGTTCCGTATAGTTGGGCTCAGATGAGCCATCCTGGTTGAAAGCCGTGCATGGGAAATACCATGCCAGGTCACCATTTGAGTTGGTAGGCACATCAGATCCGTCCGCAAGTGTGATTAGACCCTTACAGGCTCCGTTTACTTGTTGGAAAAAGAAACTCCCATCTTGGCCACCATACTTATCGGGCAGGTCATAGAGGACATTGGAGCTACCTGGAATTCCAGCAGCTGCGGGGTGCTTCGATTTAGATAAGTCGTAGGCTTTCCCATGGAAGATCATATAGCCTTTGGTGACATGATTGACCTTTAGCCTTACTGGGGGGGTTCCGCATACAGTAGCCGTAAATCCGAATGTCAAAAATCCGACGAATGCTCCTATGAGCAGGATAATACTAATGAGCCCGATCTTCTCGCGCCACGCACTCCGCTGCGCTTTTTGCGGCATTCCAAAGCACCGAAGAATAAAATCCGGTGCCCAGAATGTAATGATTGCGCAATACGTACTCCACAAACTTGGGGGTCGGACTTGTTCCAGCGCCTTTTGTCGTCTCCTTTCCTGTGCAGATGCCTTCTTCGAGATCTTCCGAGAGTGCCTCCTTTTCTTGGACCGATGCCGACTCGGAGCCCGCTCCATGGGCTTGTTGATAGTCCCATGCTCACCATATACCCCTTCTTTGGCCCTATCCATACTGCGAGAACTGTTCGTATCAACCTCACCATCTCCATTCATTAATGGCTCATGCCCTGTCGCCGATGGGTATGTGGGCATATTTTGTGACCGTTGGCGGTAGTGGTAGTTGGGATGGTCTTGATCGATGCGACTGCGCTCCGGCTTGACAAAGCTCTTTTTGCGCCTAACCCCCTCGCCCGTATCGGCTCTTTCTTCGTCTACATCTTTCTTTCTCCGAGAACTGTGCGAGCGATGGCGTCGGTGATGATGATGGCGGTGTGATGTTGGGCTCGATAGCGTATCAGTGAGACCTCCCGTCTCACTGTCTCGTCGTCTTCTGCGCGATGATTCCCGGAAAGCCGAGTGGACTTCTTCTCGTCGCGGGGAGGCCTTTCCCGGCCGTTGCGGCAAAGACATGACGCTTCTAAGGAACTAAAGTGTGAGCATGGCGAGGTTTGGGCAATTGTAGGCTCCGGACGGCTGATGAAATGCGCATCAGGACACACTCACCGTTAGATTGAAGCGAGCATAGACGGCGATAGTTTTTTTGTTTTTACCAAAGCGATGTTGACTGACTGGATCTTCGCATAGACAAGTAGTAAATCGATGCGACGGGTGTTGTGACGCAAGGCCCAGCTTCCTAGGCTAATCGCAAGGATCGACGAATATCGGGAACGGAGCAGCGACACGAAAGGAATGCGAGGAAATTGCCTGAGAAGCGATCGCGGATTCCAATGTGGTATGGGCGCAGGTAGATTCGAATTACCAGCGAACCGTGCGAATACGAGACTGCCAGTAAACAGAGCGAGCGAACAACTTCGAAGAACGAGTCGTAAAATACAAATCAAGCGGCTACCCCCCGACAGAATAAGCGAGCGATGTGAATAAAGAGTGGTGTTAGAAGTGGGAAGTAAAGGGAAGGGAAATGAAATCTGCGGGACAATAACCTGAGACGGTGCGGAGCAAAGGCTGATCACCTGGTGGTACATTTAAGGGAAACAATACCACCTCAGGCCAGTCACTGTCTAACTACAATGCTATTAGTCCTGAAGGGTACCTGCCGGACCCGGTAATTTGTAGGAGGCGATAGTGCCATCTGTTGTGTTATTGTTTTGGTTTTTTTAGTTTAATTTTTATCCGTCCATAGGATAGGCTTCTTGCGCATACGGAGTACATACATACTGCTACTACTAGTACTAGCACTAGCTACAGGAGTCCTCGGCCGAAGCCAAGAAACAGAGTACGACCACACACTGCAGGTTTATTATCTGGTGAAGATTAACTGGTAAACCGAGAGTGGTAAAAGGGGTAATCAGACTAGATCAGATAGGGATTTGCTGAGGACAAGTCGGAAGGATTATCAAAAGACAAGTTGTTGGACAGTGACCACGGGGAACCTTTCATTAGTGTACACAAATAACTGCCATCCATGTGCTGCAGCGTCGCTAGGGGCAATCGGTCGGGGCTAGATCCAGCTTGGGCCCAATAGAATTAACTCGCGGGATCATTATAAGGGTTACCTCACTAACCACGGACTCCTCTCGCCTGACCACTATTCATTGGGCGTTGGTTCCCCAGGCTCCATAGCCCTAAACTAGATTTGGTTTAACCCCCGGCAACTTGGAAGACACGGCCAATGATGCTTTTGTCCAGGTTTCTTTTCAGGATGATTTGCCCCTCCCTTCTCAAAAATCAAGGTTAAAATGGTAGAACCCCAACGAGCTATTAGATTCTGGCGGTGCTCAATAATTAGACTACAGTAGACAGCACGATGTCGGATGGTGGTACTGGGTGGAAATTCCGGTATCTCACATGACCTTTGTATATTGTGGCCAAAGAATCTGCTAGCGCTCTCTATGGAGGAGTAAGTGGTTGACATCGGCTAGAGCTACCGCCTCTACAAGAATATGTATCCAATCGAGTAAGACTCCGTGTTCTATTTTCAGGCTCAAACCTCCCACCCCAACTGGGTGGCGGCACACCATTCTAATTATTTCTGATCGGGCTTGATATTGACTTAGGACTAAGGAACTAATTGGGTAGATTTGACGTGAATTGAAACAGAAACCCAGAATCATGCACAATGACTAAATAGTGATATATCAGAAATGCAGGAAATCAATACAGGTCGTAGTATTACGGAGTATGTAACAAAGAGCTTACCATTTTTTTTTTTTTTTTTTTTTTACCTTTTCTCTTTAGGTTCCAACAGCCAATCTTTATTCACATATATACTAGATGAATACCAAAAACATCATCTCAACAGATAATTGAGCCATCCTCATTATTCACCTATCAAGTCATAACAGGAAAGCATCCTTTCTTTGTAAAGGGGCAACAGTGATTTCTATCAGGTTACTTACATTGTATCGATATCAATAACCCACCTGATAACAGCTGCTCAGCCTCAGTGTGACGATGGGTACTCTTACTCTGAACCGGTAGGTAATACAAACATATGTTTGACTCGGTAAATTTAAATTTGGGAAGCTGATCTGTAAGGCTTCCAACGACGTACATAACGTAACGCTTCGCCGTAGAAATAATGTTTTACTGGTAGACATCATCATGCCCTGTGGGCCTATGTAGATCCAAAGCTTTCACTTGTTTTCTTTTGTTAAGGGGTTTATCCAGGTACTAATGACTTTGGAAATTATGCTGGATATGAATGATCTGATGGCTGATCGTCCTCTAGTGTCCCCAGTGTTGAACCTCCTGTGGAGAACTATGTTCGACTGTGTATGCATTGAATCGCAATCAATCAGCTCATGACGCCATCATGCAGTTGGTATTCCACCTAAACGCGCATCCCAGACATGCTTAATCCCCAAAGTATTCAGCTGGGATCATCGTGCCCCAAGAATCAAATCCCCCAACTTATCACTAGTAGGTACTAATCAGCCACGTTTATGCCAAATGAACAGGGTAAAGCTGGGGTGAACAGCGTTTTCGTCTAAACATGCATAGCTTATCCTGGACTCTGGAGTTAGAGGTGGAGAAAGTAACCGAGTAACTTTGAGGACTAAAATTGCTCTCAGACCAATGACAACTATCTCGCCTCTCGATGGCCTGTTCTATATCTGATGTCAGTACACAACCTGAGAGAGATTGACGACATTATTTTTTATTTGTTTATTTTTTTTTATATTTTCTTTTTCTTTTTCGCATTACAATGATCTTTAATTCTTGACGCATACTTTCAGTAATATGAGTATTGCAGACATCCTAATACAATGTCAAGAAAAGGGAATAGTGTGCTTCACTTGTGACCTGTTGAGGACCGAAGTACATAAAGAACAGCCAAGAGGCTTAATTAGGCCCTTTGGTATGACCAAATTCAATTTAAAACAAACAATTATTATTGGAAAGCCACATTTTAGACCAGCAGAACGGCTCCAAGTAAGAGTCACCAGTTGCATGAGATTGCGAGGCTCAAAGATGACTACTACTGTTTCTCCGCAGTCAGCAACAGCATCTGCCACGCGCTGGTCATTACTATTCTTAGTACGGGTTTATTTGATCGAGAACAATGGACAGCTCATCAGGCATAATTCCTCGTAAAATGTGAGATTGACTCTACACCGCCCCCAGTTTCGTGCATTGCTTTGCATCGGAATGAAGGGCAGCCATTGGAATGGGCATTGCATAGCACCACATGGACAACAAGAGACGACAGCTATTGGTAGGTAAGTATCTACTGGCCTTCGGGACTCAATATACAAAGTAGTAGCACTAGATCGATGGCCCATGCAACGCTCAATCAAGTTCTGATGACACCTTGGTACCCTTGTCATGTCAGTTATCTTCCACCAACGGTGCGACCCACTAGTGAGACATGAAGACACCATCGATGGTCTCTCATGAACAATAGTTTGACTTTATGCACGTACAGTACTGTACGTACAATACCCGGACATACTGCTGTACATACATCCATACATTCCAGACCCACGATACCAAATTTGTATGCATTACATACTAGTAGGGGAAGTGAGCTCTTCTTCTTCTTCTTTTTATTTTTATCTCTCCTTTTACGGCTTTGTTTTCCTTACAATTTATACATACAGACACATACATATCTCTCCATTGTCAAGTACACATCACAAAGGCACACCTATCAGATGCTAGGTGGTTAAGCGCTGAACTGAATTTCCACTTATTACCCCTCAACCTTTTTTTCAGTATTGAGATCGTTCGGTAATTCCGCCGCAAGTCCGGGTGATCAATTTTACATCGGGTAACATGATTTGTCGTTACTACTTTTAGTCACTGAGACATTAGATGAATAAGTTGAAAAGGTAATGCAACCGATTTTGAATAAATTAAAATAGGTAACAACTCAGCATAAAGTCAACGGAATACCCCACTTCTGAATAAGTGTAAATATTTCCTCTACACTTTTAATTATAAACGATTAGGGAAGAAAAAAAGGGAAAAGAGAAATAGAGTAAAGGAGGAAAAAAAAAAAAAGACAACAAGGATATAGTGGGGGTGTTCATAAACTCTTTTATTCTCTCTCCCGCTTTTGTATTTTTATTTTCTCCCTTCTCTTCCCCACTGGCATTCTTTTCTTCCGCCACTCTCTTTAGAATAGAACTATAATACGAGGTTAGTGCGGCTTAAGAAAGTACATACAGACTACTACCTACTCGATACGAATACAAAAAATACGATTGCCCGTACCATCCAACTTAATTAATACATACTAAGTTCCATTTAGGATCATCCCGAAGGGCATCTCCGCCATTGACAAAAAGCAATCGAACTTTCTCTTTTCCTCTTACTTCTTCTACTCGTTTGGTTTTTCTCTACTCCGTACATCAACACCTTCGCTTGGTCTGCTCTATTGGTCTTCCTTCTCTGTCGTTTGAGTCTTCCTTTAAATCCCCAGGATATCCAGGCATAGGTTGTCTTTCATCTACCTTCATAGCTGCCAAAAGGTAATTCATATGGTTTAACGTTTATTAAGTGGACCCCAACCTCCTCTCCAGTCGACCCATCACCCGCCCTGCAGTTCTCCACGGTACATATCTCTCTTTCACCTCTCGGCCGGTGCCCTGGACTTCATTCGCTTCTGGGCTGGTTTTTAAATCGCTTGACTGTTATAATAGCTCTTCTCCCCACCCCCCCCATGACAACCTTTATGCGCTGTGTTTAGATCTCCGCTTCTCCGGCGCTTTGACGATTGGATTGGTCACATTAGGAGCGCAGGACGCTTGCATTGTATACATCTGCAAGGCTCTGGAGGGCTAAGTGAGGATCAGTGATACAGCTGCCCATGAAAATGGCTAGTCCTGTGGCAGGCGAATACCCTCAGCCGGTTTCCCCTCCTCCGGTTTACCTTCGATCTTCCCCGCCCCCTCCCCCTGCTCACCGTGAGTTTACCTCTCCAACTACCTCCAAGCGACCATTGAGCATTAGCATTTCGCGGAAACCACTCCCGGCTGCTCCTGGAAACCGGGAATCCTTCGCCCCTTTCGTGAGGGTTGACGGGGATGGAGAGCAAGTGCCGAATGCCGCAGTTGACAACGATTACGCTATACCACCTATACCCACCTCTGCGTTCACTCACATGTCAATTGAAGATCGACCGCATACGCAGGCAAGAAGTTCAAGTGGTCAATTCCCGCCACGACGAGATTCATATGCGGCCACACGCGTTACTGGAGCACCCATTCGGCATACGCCTACCAGCAGCGGCTCTTGGTCGGTCGTAGATGCCCAGATAAAGGATGAGCCGAACAGTCTGGCAAAAACAAGCGGTTCGTCATTGGATCAAGGCGCGCCAAGTGGTAGTCGGAACAGCTCATCGCGCGGTAGTTTGGATAGTGTGGATCATGAACCAGAGACCTATGAGCCTTTACACTACCATCACCGCCCATATCAGAGCGTCGGGGCTGCTCCCGCGGCCGCGGCAGGATTGGCGGAGAATTCCGTCAGCACAACTGGTCATCTCGCTGTGGGCAAGCCTCGCAGACCGCATTCCGCGTACTCTTTCGGGTCGGACCTCGACGGACGGAACGGGTCTCCTCATGCATCTCCGTATCTCCACGCGCGTTCGTCGTCCAGTGCATCACCCGATGTTCGACCACTATCCTTCGTCGATCTCCTCAATACACCGTACCCTCAACCGGGCCCTGCGCCGGTGCAACTTGGTAATGCACACCTACGCTCATCTGTCGGGAACAATGCATCCTTGCTCAGCCACAAGCAAACATTTGAGATGTACCTTGCCAATGTCAAAAAGACGGATAACCCAGCGATTCAATATGAATTCGCTGTGTTCATGGTCAATGCCATGTTGGACATGCCGGATGACGCGCTGGAGGGGGGTGTGGCGGCCGTCTATGGCCGAAAAGAGCCGGAAATCAGTCGATCAAGTCTGCTCAAAGAAGCCAAGTCAATCCTGCAGCGCTTGTCCGATCGCAGCTATCCATTTGCACAATATTACTTAGCCGACGGTTATGCATCGGGACTGTTCAGCAAAGGCAAGGAGGACTACGATCGGGCATTTCCCCTGTTTGTAGCGGCTAGCAAGCACGGGCATGTCGAAGCCTGTTACCGTACGGCGCTCTGCTACGAATTTGGCTGGGGAACCAGGGTTGAAGCGGCGAAAGCCCAACAGTTCTATCGTCAAGCCGCGTCAAAAAACCATCCAGGCGCCATGATGCGTATGGCAAAAGCTTGCCTGGCGGGCGATATGGGTCTCGGCAAGCGGTATCGAGAAGGCATCAAGTGGATGAAACGTGCCGCTGAATCCGCCGACTCACAATACAATTCTGCCCCTTATGAACTGGGTTTGCTGCACGAAAAGGGATACGGTGACGATGTTTTCCCGGATCCTTCTTATGCAGCGCAGCTCTTTACTAAGTCGGCAGATTTGGGGCATGTCGAGGCAAGCTATCGCCTTGGGGATGCTTATGAGCATGGCAAACTAAGTTGTCCTCGAGATCCCGCCCTGAGCATTCACTTCTATACCGGAGCTGCACAGGCAGGTCATCCATTGGCAATGATGGCTCTCTGTGCATGGTATTTGGTTGGCGCTGAGCCTGTGCTTGAGAAAGATGAGAGCGAGGCGTACGAATGGGCTAAGCGAGCAGCAGAAACTGGTAGGTGGCATTGGACCGAAGCCCAACAGCCTTTACTAATTGCTACATATCACAGGGCTGGCGAAAGCACAGTATGCAGTGGGATATTTCACCGAAATGGGTATTGGCTGTCGTCGAGACATTCTGGCAGCCAACGTCTGGTACGTACAAGCGGCTGACCAGGGCGATGCTCGAGCGACGCAGCGAATTGCAGCCATCCGAGCTGCTTCAGATGGTGTGGATCCAGTACAAGCTGCCATCAATAGCCGTGGACAAAATACAAAGAAGGGTATGTGCTCCATATCATCCTTGGCGAATTAATTGGCGTTTTGTTGCTAATTGAGGAAAACAGAAGGCGGAAAGACAAAACGATTTGGCATTTTTTGAGACCCGTTACGAACCAACTTACATTGAGCTCTGCATTTGCATATCGAGCGACACCTACTGAAATAATACATAATGGCAGCGACACACGTGCGACAGTGCTTTTTATGATTCTCACCGAATTTTGCATATTCTCCATGAGTTTGGGCATTGGTTTATCCCCGTATATAGCTCCGTCCGACTGTTCTGGGAATGACTTATGTTTTTGTACGCGATGGCGTTCCATTCCATGTTACATGTTTTTGGTCGTTTGAGAAGTTCTTTTCAATACATTATGAGACATCAGAACATATGGGGGGTCCTGGATTTACTCTAGAGTCGTTCTGACGCATATTTCGTACTGCTTGATTTGCACATTGTGTCATTTATTCGAAGGCGTATTGGATCCATTCAAAACACTAATGAATCGGTTCAGTTTTTTCCTACGGATTTATCTTTCTACTACTTCTTCATCGTCTTGTTGAGCTACATATACACGGCGCGTTGATATGAATGCGGTCGAAAATTGAGCGTGTCGAGAGTTGGTGACGTCATCCACCGCAGCATTCCGAATTCGTCATACGCAAAATCTAGACGCGCGAATGAGCATCAATGATTGATTGATTAAAAGCAAAAAGCAATTGCTAAGAAATTATCTTCCGACGGTCCACAATGGACTGAGACGCCATGATCCTGAAACAGTGGATCCCTCCAACAGCTCACAGCAATACTAACCAGCACTTGGACATTTGGACGGATCAGCTAACCACATGCAAACGGTTCCTTACTGATGTATCATTCAAAACCCCCTGAGATTTAACGGTGGTGATAGTGTACCTGCATTAACCCGGACTTGGAACTCCTGTCCATCTTTCCCTATTTTTCGTTTTTTCCATGGACGATCCCTACTCCATGGAGGTCGACTCATCCCTTACACACACACCCACAGACACAGTAACAATCAGCCGGTGCCAAGACATACCCTCTCAGACTATTAGGCCCCAAGGTGCAGATCGACTCCGCAGATAGAGATGAGCGAGCTGTCACTTGCTGAGACCGGTTGGGCCCTGCCCCACGGGCCAAGGGCTTGCAGGCTTGCAGCAACCTTGGACGGAGTTGTTGTTGATCGCGCGTTTCACGCCCCTCGAGCTGCAGGCTTCTAAATATATTCGGTTAACTTGGTTGGAGAGGCTGGCGGCTGTTTCCACCACTGCGCTCCATGGGGGGATTAATTTTTCTCCTTGTATAAAGAGGGGGGCTGATCCTATCCGGGGTTTTCGTTTTGACCTTCCTTCCTTTCTCCCTCCCCCTTGGACCTTTAAATCGAGTGAGTCTTCGCACGAATTTCCGGCCTCGTGCTTGTTTGGTATGTTTGCTCCATTCCAACCAACCTCCTCCAACCCTAATTCGATCCAAGGGATGACCCGACGGGTAATGATGATGATGGTGATGATAATAAGCTAACCAGCTGTCCCGATAACTAGATACCAACCATCTGCTTACCGATCTACCCACTCCGTCTCTATCAATTCAATATGCGTTTCCTCGCTGTTTTCGCTCTCATGGCCAGCGTCGCTGTCGCCAGACCAGCTGAAGCCAACATTCAGGCATCATGCATGGGTGTATGTCTCCTAGTCCTACATTCACTGGCCCTGCCCGATCTCTGTCACGACGCTTACATACTAATATGATCGGAAAATGCAGGTTGACAGCCGTTGCACTAATGCTACTATCGGGTCCTCCTCCTCGTGCTGTGTCCCTCTCCGGTGTGGAAGTGACTCCGTAAGTTGCCAATGCTGTCGCGTCAGGCGCAAGAATGGAATGTGGAGATGAACTAATACCATTGACAGCTGTGCCACCACCCCTGGTAAACATTGTGAATAACACATACAACGACAACCTTGCTTGCACGGATACATCGAATCTATAGAATGGATGTGTATCGAGATGGAGTGCTGAATTGAATTGAACAGGAGTCATTACCTTTGTATTTACTACTTAATACATGTCAATATATACCTTCTTTGACTTAACAGATTTGCTGTGAATACCGCAGAATACGAGAGAATTCAGGGAGCATTACCTTATTCTATTAAAATAGGTCGCAAATGTGAATCTATATGCAGTCATATATTAACAGCCCATCGCGCTGGCGATGCTGGAAATCCTTTTTCTTTGTTCACCGATCGCGAAACCCCATCAAGCTCTTCCTCCAAAGTCACCCCCTGAAAATATCATCATACGTATCCCTCTCCCTTTTGTCTACTATGCCCTCACTTCTTCTAACGTCGACGAGGAAGCACCAAATCTACAAAAGGGGCATATCACCCGCAGATAAGGTTGTGTATGGTATGCTCACGCATCAAAATCCGCTCCCAGGGCTAGCTGGGCTCTGCATTAGCTTCCAAGATACAAGTGTACCAATCAAGTTAACTAACAAGCGACCTTGTATGTACCTGCCATATGTATGACCTCACCGGATGAAAGTTGACCGAAGCACAGATAGATGGCTTTCAACCGCCAGCACGGTCTCAGGGTCAACTAAGACCTGTCTCAAAGGCACAGTTACCTGCTCTATCCAGCTCCTCTAGACCAAACTAAGACCTTAAAACCCTATTACAAAGTTCCAGGGTCAACGCGACCACAAGAGAACCCCTCCAGACTCCCCTTTTGTGAGAGGGATTTTAAGCGCCCCGGTATAGCAAAAGTTTAAAGTAAAACGGGGCCAGGGGCATCATACACGTACCTGCGGGAAGTTACTTTCACAATTTGGATAAACGTTGGACTAAAACTTACCTACGGCTCCTATATTGGGGATGCAATATTAAGCCACGTCATAAACGATAGGAGGTGACCCCGGAAACACGATCTGCGCTGCTTTGTCAATTCCGAGTTGCTTATCTTTGCTGTAAGGGGAGGGGGGAAGGAGATCAATTCAACCCCCCCCCCCTTTGGCTATTGACGAAGACAACTTAATCAATCTCTGTGATCCTTTCTTTCTATGCGTGGCCTATATTACCTCCTAGATATCCCTTGACGGGGTTCTTCGACTTTTACACAGAAGTAATAGAGAGAGATGCGAAAGGGACTACTAACTGAGCACAACAATATGACTCATGCACATATGGATAGTACAAACTCTGTCGTCCCGGAGCTAATCAGGTAGGTTCTTGAAGATACTTATACATTATTCGACAAGTAATCCCCACTTAGCACAAATGCAAGTAGCGTTAGGTGCATAAGTCGAGACGATGCACACGACGTCTGATATCTGGAGAGTGCTAATCATTAAGTACCCTGTGCATATAAGTACTATTCCTGTTTGAATAAAACTGAAGTTGATGGATAGTACACAAGAGTCTTTCTGCTTAAAAGAAGACTTCAGGCTTGAATTTGGTGTTGAACAGTCCGGATCTTCGATATACGAAGTGACTCGCGTTAGCGCGGCATCGAATTCTACTTACTCATTGAGTAATTGGATAGCCGACTAGAACAAAAACCCGATATTGGCGTGAGGACTATATCAAGTGACATAGTTGATTCTTCTGATCACCAAGAGATCATGGCCCACCATACCTTGTTCCATGCTCCATCACATACATATGGACCATGGCTGACTCACATCAAGGCTCCTCAAAAGGATCGGACTAGGGGGAACGAGAAGCCCAGAGTCAGGATTAGATTCTCAGGATGGGGAAGCACCGTTTCCTGGCCCACCGGCTCCAACAAAGACTACCCTTAGCGGACCGGAGTGATTGGCTACAGAAACGCCTCATACATGAAGGATACCATAGTCTGGGACGCTGCGCTCTCCATCAATGAACTGAACGATATGCAAGCGCCTACTCTATATTTGATTCAACCGACCAAGGAATCTATTAACACTTCTATGAATCATCAGAAATGGATGGATAATCAAGAACTCCAGCGCGAGGATCATATACAAGCCTGTCAGAAGATAGGTTTCAATGTATGCAACCTCTATCATCTATCTCTCTATAATGGGGTTACGATCGATAGGGCTGATATGACAGACAACGGTCCCGGACTTTCGACGATATATGGCTCGATCACATCGCTATCTAACGCAGAAGATGTACGGAACATTCGGGATGGTCAGACCACGACTCCGTATCCAATTTCCTAAGGGTACGAAATGAGGCCTTGAACATGGCAAGCCCTAAGCCGAACGCCCGGGACGCTCTCCTGGTCTCATGTGCCCCTACGCTAATTGTTAGCTAAACAATGCCGGGTTGCGAATCAGAGGGTTACTTAGGCTCTAAACCCCACATGACCTAGGTCAGAGGTCTTGGGGAACTACAGTAGTACCATGAAGGGGTGCCGGATACCACAGCTGCCGTTCACACAGAGCAGTGCAAGACAGCCTAATAGGTCCTCCAGTGACGGGGACTTTATTCCACATCAGATAACTTCGCTGAAGAGGATCTGAGAACTCACTTCTGGGGCTCTTGGTTATAGAAGAGCTCCCTATCCAAGCCTATACCGCCGCGAGAATTATTGGATTCTCTGACTCAGATCATCATATCCTCACACAATCTTATCTGAGACAACTTCAAGCAGTTGTTCCACTATTCGCTTCTCGATTCCAGACGCGTTCGCGGGTAGTCATCGGATAGCTTCTCGCATGACTGCGACATCGCCGTGTGGTCATTTGGCGATGGGGAATCGAACCCCTTGGATAGATGAGTTATGGGTTGGGATTTGGAGGGAGCTAATAAATTGCTCCTTATCGGGGCTTGGGTTGACCGTTCCTGTTGAGAGGTCCAGATAGGAAAGCGTACCTCGGAGTCTACCGAGGGTACTACATTCTCCTCGGCACCCAGTTAGCCAGAACAGACAGTTGGATGTTGACGAAGCCATTTGGAGGAGGAGGCCCCCAGGGATATTCATACTGGATTAGCATCCCTTCTAAACTTTGACACAGGCAACTACTACGTATATGTTGGCGGATGTTGGGCTCCTCAGACACCCCTATATAACTAACATAGCCCAGTATGCGGACGACAAACATCTGATTGTCACGGAAACCGCGAGCATAACTCCCACCCCCATTATTGGGGCTTGGTTACTGTATCCTTCCTTGTTGATAGGCTTATGCTTGTGATGGGTCTCTTGTCTCCGATGGGAAACCCCATCAATCAACATCTGCGGAGGTTGGGGGAGGGGGCGGCATAGTTTTTTTTTCGAGCTGTGGAGGATTGGGTGAGTTCTAATTAATCGCTGTTAAGGGCAGGATATGGAGATGTAGTTAGTTACTCTGATGATTATAAGTCCGTGGGGTTAGGCTTGGGGTAAGAACATGTATGATGTCAGTGTTTAGCAGCTCTTACAGCTTAGGTAGTCGATGGTCTACTGGAGAATATTTCTAAAGGATGAATCCTACCAAAGATAAAGACCACGGCTACCAAGAGAAAGTTGCAGATCATATCATAGATTAGCACATATACAAACAAAGAAAACAGAATACTCCAGGAGATCGACACATGAAATAGAAAGGTTATATCTACTCAATTCAAGTATATGGAGAAGAAAAAAGAGTTAATAAAAGCTGTCGGTATTTCCGAGACAGGTAGAACGAAAAAAAAAAAACTCCAAGCCTTAAATATCCTTAACTATAGACATCCGGACGATCATTTATTTGAACTGGTCAATGCAACCCCAGTAGCGCTCGACATCGAACTCGCCGGCATCCTTCCAGGGGTCGTTGGAGTAGGAGAAGAAGACGGACTGAGAGCCGACCTCCTCAACGAGAGCCTTGATAGCGGCGGCCTGCTGGGCGGTACCAGGGACAGCCTTGCCGTTGGCGTTACCTTGGCTGGGCCAGCCGGTCTCAAGGTTGATCACATCCTTGTTACAGACGGCCTCAAGGTCCTTGATCTGGGAGCGGACGAAGCTACCGGCCTGGTCAGGGGTAACATCGGCGTTGAAGAAGGGGTGGAGGTTAGCGCCAAGGATGTCAACGGCACCGCACAGAGCGCTGCCAGATTGCTGCCAGACGTTGATGGGCTCGGTGGTGGTGATCTGGCCCGAGTAGCCGGCGGCCTGGAAGGAGGACTTGCAAGAGGAGATGAAGCCAGCGAGGCTGGAAGCATCAGTGTAACCGTTCTGGATGGCCTCGTTACCGACAACGATGAGGGTAACCAGATCCCACTGGGCCCACTTGCTGATGGCGGTCACCTGCTCCTGGGCACCGCTGATGCCGGTGCTGGAGATGAAGACACCAATGATCATCTTGAGGCCGTTCTGACGAGCAGCCTCACCGATGTACTCGAGACCGTTGCAGTCAGTGGAGTAGACACGGACGTGGGTGAAGCCCTTCTGCTTGATCAGAGCGACATTCTTGAGGACCTGGTCCTTGGACTGGCAGCCACCCTCGTTGGTGTAAGGGGAGTAGGTCATACCCATCTGCTGGCCGCTGACACCGGTGGGGACAGGGGTGGCAGAGCTGCTGGCGCTAGCGCTGCTAGTGGCGACGGCGGAAGTGGTGGAGGGGGCAGCAGTGGTGGTGGCAGGAACGGCCGAGGTGGAGGAAGCAACGGGGGCGGAGGTGGGCTCGTCATTGCCGGTGAAGGGGCAGACATAGGTGAAGTCGGTGCGGGTGACGGTCACGGTCTGCTCATCCTGGGTGTAGGTGCCAGGGGTGATGGTGGCAGGAGTGGGGTAGACCACGACGGTGCTGGTAGGCACGTAGGTGGTGGTGGGGGCAATGGTGTAGGTACCAGCGCTGGGGCAGACATAGGTGGTGGTGTAGATCTTGCTGGTGACAGTGGAACCGCTGGGCTCAACGGTAGCGACGGGGCAGGTAACGGTGGTCGCGGTCGAGACAACAGTGGTCACACCACCAAAGGTGTGAGAACCGCTGGGCAGCTCCGTGGTGGTAGCACCGCAGACGGTGGTGGTGTCCCGCACGGTAACGGTGGTGGCGGGGATGGTGTAGATACCGGTGGAGGAGAAGCTGGTCACTCCAGGGGTGGGGAGAGGGGACTCGGGAACAGCGGGAGTCGAGGCTTCAGGGGTTCCAGCCGGAGAGGAAGCCTCAGGGGTGCCAGGGACACCGCCCGAGGGAGTCTGAACGCCGGTGGCATCAACACCAGGAGTGGTGACCACGGTGACGGTGGCAGTGCTGGTGGAGTGGAGGGTGGTGACGGCCTCGGAGGTCACGACACTGCTGCTTTCGCTGCTGGGAACGCTAGGGACCTCAGAGCTGCTGCTGCTGGGCTCAGGAGCCGGGGTGTTGATGGGAACCACTGCCGATGACGATTAGTATCGATCCCATTCGATTCATGACATCAACCACCTGGGGTGACTTACGGGTGGGAGGGCCAGTGATGGTGATGACCTTGGTGGTACATTCGCACTTCTCATCACCCTCGGCCGGAGCCTCAGGCTGATAAGCGCGGTTGTGGTGGAAATGGTCATGACGACGCATGTGGGCGACATCAGCCATCGCCGTACCGGCAACGGCAGCCGCGGCAGCCAAGAAAGCACCCCTCATGTTGGATAGAACGGAAATTCAAGAATGGATTTGGGTATACGGTGTTTTTCTTTGTGCAAATGAATGAGTGCCCGCTGAAAGAGTGAAGCGGTGGTCAAACAAGTTGGTCCGAAAAAAAAAAAATAAGGAGGGGGAGGGGGCACACGGCCTCTTCTACTTGATATAGATGGAGAGAAATTCTTCGAACGAACCCGAACAAGAGAAAGAGAGAAAGAAGGGGAAGAAAGAGAAACAAAAGAGAAGGGAAATGAAGGGAAGAAAAAGGTCACTGTACTAGGGGGGGCAACACTTAGCACGGGCTCACAATGACTGGAGCGAACGCCACGAGTCTAGCCAACCGTAGGCAAAAGGGGCTCGTCCACTTGGCACCAGAAATTTCCCAAAACTTACGGAGTAGTACAGAAAAAGATGGATTCATGCTGGCGGTGTGAATTTCAACTAGTCAGGCACCAAATGTCCGCTATTGGTGGCCCGGCTCTGATGGTCAGGGGAGACCCGGTTTGTGTCGTCCAGTGGTTGTCCGCACGGCTCGGGTAGAAGTGGGGGTCATGCCCTCGGATTGGTGAACCAGACTCCGGCTAGTAATTCCTGAATGAATTGTTGTTTTTTACACAGGATTTGTTTTCCACTTGGGAAAAAAGAGGACTTTGCCCTCTGCCAATTTACTCCATTTGGCACTGCGTGTGTCTCACTCCAGCCTTTCGTTCAAGAGAATATTACTGTTAGACTACGGACACCCTGCTCTAAGTCCCTGTTGACCGTTGAGACACGATCCTTATGGGGCCAGCCCATTCAGCCAGCCGCAGCGGGATTTGGGGGTGGCTGCCCCAAACCACCTTCGTCCTCACTTCAATGCTGTGGTAAAAATGATCCAGATACTAAACATAGGAGCTGTCACTGGCAATGGGAAATTAGGGAAAGACACCCATCACCATCCGAGTTCCGGTCGAGGCTGTCGTCCACCTAAACTCAATATACGATCCAATCGTATTTATTCAGGCGAAGAGTTCGAGAGTCTGGTACTACTCCATATTAATTTGTCCAGAGAAGAATCTCAGGGCCAGGCAAACACCCCAGAATTCCCGACAACCAGCAAGAGAGACCGAGTGACCGCCAACTGCAAGGAACGAATCGAGCCAACATCCCCGCCAAGGTGGGGCTTCTCGACCTTTGGACCCCATCCCAAACAGGAAGTACTCAAGCCAATCCCTCTTTGATTCGTCAATCTGATTGGATTTTGTTGTGAGCTTTAATTTCCGGGCCCCACAATGTTTAGGCATTACCCAACTGGTACAATACTAAATGGATCAGGGGGGGTGGTTGGCCCCTCAGCCTCAGTTATTTTTATAAGTGGCTCATTAATGTCCAGAATTGTTTCTCACGTTGCCGAAGTGGCAATTCGACGATGAACCCGAGGGTAAGCTGACATCATTGGGGGTACAGGCATGCATAATAAAAAAAGATGAAACTGAGAGAACGGAGTCTGCCCCATTAATCAATGCCGGGGGGGGGGGGCCATTATCGTTGTGCTCTCATCCTGGAGCGAAAAAGTCAAAATACAAAACAAAAAAGGCTAGACTCATCACATAAGCAGCACCATCAGTCGATCTCAAAATCCAGATCACTTGCCGACTGGAGCCTTTTTTCTTGTTTCTGCCGATCCCTTCTTTTTTTTCTTTGCCTTCCTCTTCCTTTCGAGAGGAATCCAGAGTAACACCGGGGCGCCCAACTGGCACCATTTTATTTTACTCAGTCCTAGGAAACCATCTCTTTTCTGGCTCTGATAGTGCGGTTGATCGCTACGGAAAATGCCGACAAATCCGAGACCAGACTGAGTCAAGTCTTGGATTAATAACCAGTCAGAAGCCAGCAGAGGGACTTGGCTTATGGAGACTGTCCGGTCTAGTGTCGAGAACGGTCCTGTCATGGATCTGAGGGCCTCGTGCAGTTGCCCCTGATCTGGATTCTCGTTGCCTCCGTACCTATCTCCTTCCCTTCTGGACAGATAAATAAAATCGATATTCGCCGTCCCGCGTGCAATAGACTGTCCACATTTATCCTAACAAAACACGAAGGGAAGAAGCATCTAGAAATAGAGCAAGCAATCCTTCCCTCCCGTTCCCATGTTGATCGGATGGCAGTG
The DNA here is from genome assembly GCF_009193585.1 of Aspergillus caelatus. Classification (NCBI taxonomy): domain Eukaryota; kingdom Fungi; phylum Ascomycota; class Eurotiomycetes; order Eurotiales; family Aspergillaceae; genus Aspergillus; species Aspergillus caelatus. The sequence goes on from NW_022475272.1 coordinate 312,770, forward strand.
CTGGCCCGTGAACACATCATCGAACACATAATCATAATTCCCGTCCCCCTTTTCCCTCTCTCTCTCTCTCTCTCCTGATACTAGTACATACTGTCCAGACAAACTTCAATAGCATGGGTAGTTAAATTCACTGGTCCAATTATTTACTATTCTCTCCTACAATTGGGAAAGTTTTAGTGTAAGCCCTACTATGCATGCAAGCATGCACTATTGCCCGATCGATCGACATGATCTCAAGTCCCGAGTCACCCCTGAACATAATAGTAGTACGTAAAGCATTTTGTTTTCTTCCGGGCTCAGTATGAAAGCTATCAGACGATCGAGGAAATACAAGTCAACATCGAAATCCTACCCCGCAGATGGAATGCCGTCCAGTCTCATTCGTCAATGATTGGCATATGGGCACATACCACTGACGTAGTTGAGGTAGTAAACGACGTTGATCTACGTTATCAGATCAGATCAATCGCCAATATTCCATTTCACAGCCTTGCATGGACCTTTCAATTCAGCCTTATATGACATGGGTATGTATATCAAATCTTAATCTGATAGTACATTTTATATACTCGTATATACAACTTCAATAACGCTATACTCCACACATCCATCCATATGTCTACCCTTCTACCCAGTATACTTCCACTACTTACTACACTAAGCCCAACCACAACACCAGCCATCATACCTCTCAGCACACCGGTCCGCGGATTCCGTAACCCTAACCGGCC